>NC_056745.1:1224231655-1224272042 GCF_019279795.1 Protopterus annectens
CAGGGAGGAGTTAATTACTGGTGTAGAGCAACGGTCATCCATGTTAGTAATGACCAGGTCAAGGATGCTTCTACCCCTGGAGGGGGTAAGAATGAGTTGGTCCAGGGCACTGGAATTAATAAATTCCAGAAAACATTGAGAAAGTGTGTTGGTACATGAGTAATTTTCCCAGTTAATGGAGGGGTAGTTTACATGCCCCAGCATAAGGGTATTGGGTTGTACCCTAATATTTTCCAGTGTATTTAGGAATGTAGAGTGTCACTATGATTTAATGAGCTAGAAATGAATGGGATGATATTAACAGCATTATAATTTTAAACAAATTCCAGGCTCATACAGAAGCCTCTGTTAAGCTTGCATAGACATACCTGATCATGAGAGTATGGTACGCCCATAAAATTATCGAAACCATGGTATATAGGCAGAAATTCTCCATTGGCTCCATATCCAAGATGCCACTTACCTACCATGGCTGTGGCATAGCCTTGTTCTTTGAGGATCTCTGCAATAGTGGTCTCATTGTGAGGAAGTCCACCACGGGAGCCAGGGTAAAAAACCCCAGGGTAAATTCCTGAACGAACTGGGTAACGTCCAGTCAACAGGGCTGCCCTAAGGGAAAACAAAACAAGAGGAATTACTAAAATGAAGAACTACAATGTGCATTCAGTTTAGTTGCAAATTCACACAAATCAAGTGACTTACTTGCTAAGATTCTAACAGCTTCAGAGCACCATACATTCTAAAACAAAAACAATGTTCACAGACAGAATGGTGCAAAGTCCCGATAGGTAAGTTTCTCTGGAAAAGGCAAACGATCATGTATTTTCTTAAGTCTAGCCTAAATACTTTTAATGGAATTTATTGAGGAAGTATCTTAAAACAAAACAGCAAAATATCTGGAGTATATCTGCAGTCTCTAAAATGAGTCTAAATAATTACAGTATAATCCAGAGGTGAAAAAAATGAAATCAAGTATCTGAAGGAAATCTAGAGCATCCAAGTGGGTATCACTTTTCTTTAAAAGCACTACTTTGAGAAAAAAAAGACACAATTTGAAGATATATGGTGTCTTGCAAAGCACACAAATTTAAGATACATCATGAGCAGCTTAGAAGAAACACAAGGAAGTATTATTTCAAAGAATGGTAGAGAAAATTAAACACCCATCTTGTTGCAGTTCACTGGGGTCTGGTCTCCTGTCTCTTTCATAGCTGAAAAGGTCCCAAGAAGAAACCTGGTCTGCCTTAAAATTTGGGCTGTGTAAAGAGAAACCGCATTAAATAATACTTACTTACCTGTCTAATAATGACAGTATTGCATTTTTGATTTGCTTAATAAATAATAAAATACTCCTCTAAATCCAACCATAACAGAGATTTATTTTCAGAAATTTTTGCAGAGAAGACTTAATCATAAAAGGTTTTGTGAGATCTAGTAGCTTAAACTTCAGTATCTGGTTTAGTTAAATGATACCACCCATACAGGTTTCCCAAGCTTATAAATGTGTATCTTGAGTTAATTAAAATAACACTGTCTTCAGATATTAAACTGAGAATTCACATGGGCTGAATCATGCCTCAATTGCTTTCATCCCTCCATTGCAAAGACAGCATGCCTCGAGGACAATTCCATGTGAGAATGCTTCAGAATGTGTTACCTTACATAAACAGACTGTCAGAGTAACGCAGAGACCACATAGATATAAACAGTTTGTCCTCTAGACATTGCTACAACTAGAGTCCTCTTTTATTCATGCTCTTTTACTCATTCTTAAATAATTCCAGATGTACACCTGACATCCTGATTTTCTATAATACAAACTGTGATTCCCATTGCTGTAAAAGCTTCTTATGTGTGCAGGATCAAATATAGCAGAGAGACTATAAATAGTATTTCCATTTACAAGCCAAGGCCACGTTTCATTTGAGTTAATTCAGAGTTATTTGTTAGACATGAAAAGAATTGAAACAATACAGACAGTATCAAGTTGAAGCCGACAGCACAACCCTTATCAACAGCTGTGGATGAAACATATTTAGATGCATCAGATTAGAAACTAAATGTTGAGTGACTTTATGTATGAACCCTTCTGTTCCACGAGAAGGACACAGAAAAATAACGTAGGACTATTTATTTTTAACACCTTTATTGAATTATCATGTAAGACATTGGCAAACAATCATTTATATAAAAGAAAACAAGCCATATTAGCACATTCCTAGTTACAAACATTATATATTACATTTTCTGTAGAACTATCATCATTCCAACATTACAATTGCTCAATTCCTGCCTTCCCTTAAATCTCACTTGTCCTCCTCCAAAACACTATTTTTCATTTATTGTTCTCACATTTTCCATTTTATATGTAATTTGCTTCTACCCTTTCCCAAAGATCCTACTTCCATTTCTTTTAACTCTGTTACAGTAATCAATACTCTAAATACAGTTGATTTAGACTTTGATTTCCATTTTCTAGTAATTACTTTTTGGCAGCTAACAAAATTAAACTCAGCAAGGCCTTACTATGTCAAAGCAATTCCTTTAGTTAAGCCCCATTTGCTCACCCAATATTTTTGACAAAATACTCTGTAGGGAAATTTTGAAGCCTGCCAACTCATTACACTCCCAAAACTTATGTTCCCAGTTAACACTGCATTCCTCATCACATCTCCAATATTTGACATCTACCTGAGGAAAAATTATTTGGAGTTTGCTTGGAGTATAAAAATACCTTCTTTTCTAACGTCCTCTGATTGATTCCTATAGATATTGTAGAACATGTTATATGCCCTACTAATTATCCCTTTTTAACAGCAACTTCTGCTCTACATTCAACTAAAAACTCTAACAGAGCAGGTATTTCACTAAGGATTCCCCTATACCTTTCTCTTTGCCTATACTCTGATATCAATCTCTGAAAGTGAAGGCAATCTCTACCCTGAGGTTCAAATGTCTTCTTGGCCTCTTCCAATTCTTTTAATTTTCACTCTCTTCCTATTTGCTTCCAACATCTTGGTTCCTTTGCCATTCTTGTCTAGTAAATTCCAGCCCCCTCTTGGCTATTGTCTGTACCTCTAAATGCAGTCATCCTTATCAGCAAAATCTCTTTTCTCCATTCTCATATTGAATTAGTTCTTAGAATACTTTCTGCTACTTTATGAATATAATATTTTCTCTCTTTAATTTCTCCAAGTCTTTTGGGTTTCTAATACCATGATGGGAATGGACCCCATTCCTAAGTCAAAAGTATGATTAAAGTTCATGAAATTAGTATTGTTTCAATATTTGATGTCAGCCAGAAGTGCTCTTTGCATCACCCGCAATGTGCCCAGTAATGACTCCTTCTGCAATTCATATGGAGTTACATGTACTGGTAACATATCTAAATATGACTGTATATTCTTTTTTGTAAGACCCGTTGCTCCTACTGCTATTGGAACTGTCTGGGTATCTTTCTTCCACATTGCTCTCATTTCTGCCTGTAAATCCTGATATTTTATGACTTTTGTGTCGCTCTGTACGCAAGACACTGTAGTCACCAAGTGTGGTAATTTCAGTGATTAATGCTACTTTTGTCTGCTTTTCATGGACCGTGATATTTGGTTTTCTCGCATCTGTCTTTTGAACTGTTGGTAATAGGTGATCCCATGTGATGTAGGCTTCATCATTTTCTATGAAGCGCTGTCGCTCACGTCCAGTGTTTTTCAGCTACTTCAATATTATAATGTTTGCACAATCCCCAGTGCAACAGTCTTGCCACATTATTATGCCTTTCGGTATACAGTCCATCCACCATTAGTATATCACAACCAGCAACAAGGTGTGCAACTGTTTCCAATTCTGTTTTACAAAACTTACATTTGTCTGTTTCTCCCACATGTTCAATGGACTTTGTAAACTAGTGTGGATGTAGCACACCATCTTGGGTCACCAATATTAACCGTTCATGTTCTAGTTTGAATTCACCTCCCCTTAACCATTCCTGCATTTAATCCTGATCAACATGAGGTTCTTCCAGGAGTTTTCTATACTTGTAACTATATTTATGCATTTTTCCACATTTCTTACCTTCTCATCTGATCCTTCACCTTATATTCTTTCTTTTGTTTTTAGCACATTCAGTTGCTGCCTGATTTTAATTTTCTTCTGGTTTGATTTCCATTCCCACTTGACGCCAATATGCTTCTGCTAAACTAAGAAGGGAAGTCATCATAAATTTATTCTCCTCATGTTTAACAACTTTCACTATGTTTGGGTCTTGAGAGGTCAGCAGATATGTATGCAGTCCCACGACTGCAGATCTATACATGTAATCACTTTCAAGGAGGCCCATACCTCCTTCGGAAAGGGGAATATATAATCTTGGTATGACTGATTTTTATAAATCATTTGATGAGCATGAAGTATCCTTCTTGTTTTCCTGTCTAATCTATCCGACACCTTTTGGGGCCAATCAATCACTCCAAAACTGTAACTAAGGACAGGAAGAGCAAATTGGTTTATAGCTTGAATTTTGTTCCTAGATGTCAACGCTGCTTTCAGGATTTAAGTCTTCTAAAATTTTCCTTACTAAGTTTCATTTGCATTTGTTCATGTTTTACTGTTGATCCTTCATCAGTTTCTGAATAGTTATACACTCCCTCTTGCTCAAGTTCTTTTATATCACATTCTTGTTCCAAACTAATGTTTTCTTGGTGCTGTAGCTTTCCTGCTTTAAAGGTTGCTTTTGCACATTTATCAAGACCAAATAACATTCTTATATCATCTGAAAAAGTTTTCATTACTTGCAGTTGTGCTTTCAGTTCCTCTTATGATGAGCTATATAATTTTAAATCATCAACAAAGAGAAGATGAAAAGTCTTTACACTTTGTTGCTTTCTGGGAGCCACATTACAGCCATGACCTAATCTGTTAAGCAAACAGCTTAATGAGTAAAGGACAAGACAAAAGAGCAGTGGTGACATAGAGCCACCATGGAATATCCCTCTTTGAATTTTTTATCCCTGGAATAATAATTTGTCCTTTATCATGGCTTAACTGAAAAGTGGTCTACCACTATTTCATGGTCACTGTAATGTAGTTGATCAGTAAAAGGTGTATCTCATACATTTTTAAGCACTCTTATATCCATGAATGTGGGATACTATCAGATGTTTTTTTTTCTAGTCAGTCCATGCCATACATAGACTCTTCCCCCTTTTACAAATCTCCACTATGACTTTATATAACAAAATGATCCTTTGTTCATATGACTATTTTATTGTCCTTTTGTTCAATTGCAATAACTGAGTTTTCTTTTAAATGACTATAAAATCTGTTGGCATCAATTCCAGTGCATAGTTTATACGACGTAGGAAGGCAAGTTACTGGTCTATAATTTTTAGGGTAGCTTGCAGGTTCACTCTTAAGTAGGAGCATTGTTTTTCCTGTTGCTAGTCAGGTTGGTGTCTGCTTGGGGTGCGCATATAAATAGTTCTTACTCATGGCTAAATCTTTGTGCAAAGATGTTAATACTTTTCAGCAGAAGTTAGGAACTGCATCTGGGCCTGTAGTTTTCCAGTCAGAGGCTTTTCTTTGTTTTAATCTCTCTGGTTGTTACTTCATCCCATTTCCTATCCTTTACCTTTAAACTTTTTATTCTTTCTTTTACTTCTTCTATGCATTTAGCATCTTTATTATGTTCCACAGGATCTTCATAAATACTTCTCCAAATTGTATCTATTTCTTCTTTTTTGGGTGGTATTTGAATTCCTTTTACCTTGTTTCCCAATTCTCCATAAAACTTTTTGGGTCATCAATAAATTGCTTATTTTGTACTTTTCCTTCATATTTATCTGCTTATTTTCTAAGTGTTTCCGCCTGTGCTGAAATTTTTAGTTTATTTGCAACAGTGCATGACAGATCTTGATCCGTTCTAATACTGCACATTGCTTTTATCACGGCTATCTTTCTAAGTATTTTTGTTGATCTGTTCACTCTGCTATACTCTCCTAACAGTGACACTTCTTGTCTTAATTGCTTTACAGTTTTCTATATTCGATACTTCCATAATAATATTCGATTTCTCCCCTTTCTTTCCCTCACTACCCTGTGTTCTTGTGGAAGAACATTATCTGTTATTAATTTAGCTGCACGGTAATATATTCTGTTTACTTCTGTTATATCACATGGATCTCTATGGACAGTCCTAATTACTGTCTTAATTTGTTTTATCAAACTTCTAACTTTTTGGGTTTTATTGACGATCTGCAATTTATTTCTTTCATTGATCTTGCCATATCTATCTATCTCTATTAAATATAACAACTCGTCTCTTAGCTCATTTTCTTCTAAACCGAAGGCGCATTTTTTTGTTTTGCATTTCCTATAACAAAAACTTTACTCATATAGCATCTTCCTGTAGCACATTCTCTTCAATTTCATCCTGTGTCATCTGTTGCTCTGTCATATTGGAACTCACTGCCCTATCACTCCTCAACATTGACCGTCAGAATTTCCACAGTTTCGTGTTCATTCCCTTGCTGTCCAGCTTCAAGTAAACATTTATACTGGTTCCCTGTGGAAGGCTCCAAAATATCTTCATATGGCACCTGACCAATTGCTTCAGGTTCCACTGGTTTTCCCTTATTTGGATGTCCACTGCTCCATCTTGTTTTGTGCTTTCTGAATTAGATTTTCTACACTGAATCCTTCACTTCGTAGGTACTCTATGACCTCAACTTCAGTTTCTTTAACCTCTTCATTACTAATCTCCTTTTCTACTTTTCCTCTGTCTCCTTATTTTTTGTATTGTAAAGTTTTCCACATTCATAGGTTCATAGGTAGGTACTAGGCTATCAGCCCAAGGGCCTAAGTAAGCCTAGCCAACAAGGTTCCCTGGCTTACGCCACCCAGGAAAGTTAATTTCCTGTGCCCCTGTCGAGTAGAGCCACAGAAGTGATCCCCGAGGTGTATTTCCTATTTCCCATCCACTCATCAAGATTTTTCTTGAAGACTGCTAATGAGGAACTTTGCTTGACATAGATGGGTAGCTTGTTCCAAAGTATAGGAAGTCTCTGGGACAGTAATCTATCCCTCCAGCATGTCCTGTTTATTGTGGTGACAAGGTTTAGGTCCCTAGAGCATGTAGCTTGGAGGGATTGGGATTTCTTTAGGTGTAGCATGTCCAACAGCTCTGGGTTTAACATAGCTCTATATGTTAGGCAGAGATCTCCTCGGAGTAGGTGATATGCTACAGAGTAAAGCTGGAGTTTTTTGAGACGGTCAGTGTAGGTCATCTGTTTCAGGCCAGTAATCCTTTTTGTGAGGTACTTCTATGGCCTTTCCAGCTGCTGCAGATGTCTTGTGAGGTACATTCCAAAAGGGGCATTGTACTCTATAATGGGTCTAATGAGTGCTGAGTAGAGGGGAACAATGACCTCTTTTTTCCTGGATGAGAACCCTTTTGTGATGAGGTGTGCCACTTAGAAGGATTTCCTGATTACTGTGGTGATGTGATTATCAAGGGAGAGACTACTGTCCACCTGGGTCCCAAGGTCTCTTATCACACATTCAGTGTTAAGTAGACTGCCGTTTATGTGATAGCTCATGGGTACAGAGTTTTTACCAAAGGGGATGACAATGTACTTTTTGGCATTGAGCTTGATGCCATGCCTCTGACACCAGGCATCTGTCTCAGTGAGGCCCTTTTGTAGGATGTCCACATCATTTGGGGACTCGACTATGGCTCCTAGTTTGCAGTCATCTGTGAACTTCATTAGCCAGAGGCCTTCTGTATTAGCCTGTACGTCAGAGAAGTAGATACCAAACAGGAGAGGTCCCAGGACTGAACCCTGTGGTACTCCACTTGTCACTGGTTTGATGTCAGATTTGGAATCTACAACTTTTACAGTGTGGGTTCTGTCAGTGAGCCAGCTGGCAACCCATCTTGTGATGCAGGGATTTATGCATAGTTTTGTGAGTTTAGCTATAATTCCAGAATAGGGGATGGTGTCGAAAGCCTTGGTGAGGTCAAGATAAGCTGTGTGAACCACCTTACCCTCGGCTATGGCTTTGGTAACTGCCTCAAAGAAGTCAATCAGGTTCAGAAGGCATGACCTGCCTTTCACACACCCGAACTGGGTGGGGTTCAAAGTTTAGAGGTTACCAATGTCTTTGTTTATGAGTTCCATGATGATATGTTCCATGGCCTTGCTGACCAGGCTCGTCAGGCTAATAGGGCAATAGTTCACAGGATCAGTGGTGGCTCCCCCTTTGTGGAGTGAGATAACTGTTGCTGTGCACCATTCAGTGGGCAAAAAGCCTGACGTGAGACTATGATTGAACACGGTGCTTAGGTGAGGAGCCAGTTCGTTCTGAAGTTTGTGTAAAATGCAGCCTGGGATGTTGTCCGGTCCCATGGATGCTGTGTTTTTTGTTTTAGAGAGTGCAGCTTTTACCTGCATAGATGTGATTACAGGGACTCTGCATTCTTCCTGTATAGTTATGGGTCCTTTAGGGGGGTGAGAGGGGGTAAAGTTAGCACTGAACCTATCTGCCAGGATGTTGGCAATATCAGTTGGTTCTGTAATTTTTTGTGCCATTGTGCTGTAATTCGGAGCAGATCTGGGTGTTGCCATTGAGATTCTTGACATAGCTATAGAATGCTTTATGGTTGACCTTAGAATCAGTGGCGATTTTGTTTTCATAGCTAGCTTTGGAGGATCTTATAAGGGATCTCAGCTTCTTAATGAGGCTGACCAGGGAGCTCCTCTACTCATGGGATTTTACTCACTTTTGCAACAGTTTCTTCCTTCTGTTGTAGAGTTTGTTTATGGCAGGGTATCACCAGATCGGCTTCCTTTTTTTGGAGGATAGCGTCTTCGTTCTGTTTGGGATAGCACGATCCATGCACTCGTGTAAGTGCTTATAGAGTGCATTTGTGTAGGATTCAGCAGTCATAACTGTATTTTCCATCTGCATGGGTGTCATGAAGTTCGCCACTTCTGTCTTACGAAGCATGAAGTTGGCTTTGGAGAAATTTTTTCCCATGGTTTCCTTAAAGGTGGGTGGGGGTGGGATGCAGATATCTAGGGTGATTAGCTAATGGTCGGATCTGACCAATGAGGAGCTGACTACAGGTGTGGAACACCGGTCACTCATGTTGGTAATGACTAGGTCTAGGATATTGTTGCCCCTGGTGGGGGTGTGGATAAGTTGATCCAGGGCATTGGAATTTCTGAATTCCAGAAAGCATTGAGCAAAGGAGTTGGTACATGAGTAGTTTTCCCAGTTAATGTTGGGGTAGTTGAAGTGGTCCATTATCAGGATGTTTGATTGAACCCTAATATTTTCCAGTATATCAAGAAAAGAGGAGTGGGATTCCTGGGGCATGGTGGGGGATCTGTAGTAAACTACAATTTGGATTGCAGTTTTGCCTAGAGTTAGTTGCACTTGGATAACCTCGAATGCATTATGCTGCGCAACTAGCCTGGAGGTGTGGATATCCTTTATGAATATGGACACACCTCCGCCTTTGGTGTTCTGGTCCAGGTTAGATGCCCAAAAAGTGTGGTATGAGTTATAGCCTGGTAATGCAGGGGTGCTCTCTAGAGCATTGAACCAGGTCTCAGTCACTGCACAGATATCGATGATCTCCATTTTAAGGAGTGCCTCTAATGAGTGCGTTTTAAGATTTAGACTTCTAGCATTGAGTAGGATTCCTTTGCCTGTATTTCTCTTCAAATATCTTTGGTGCTGCTCTTTTCGTATTGATTAGTTTTGCTATCTCTTTTGCATAGATATTACACCATATTAAATCTCTTTTTCCTTCCCATGTTCATATTTCTTCTTCAGATGTCTCCTGATCTTCCTGTTTGTCCTTATTTTGGTGGTTCGTTCCATCATGTTGTGATGTATCTGTGTTAGACCTTCTACACCAAATCCTTCACCTCGCAGGCACTCCATAACTTCAACTTATATTTTTTTAACTTCTACTTTACTAATCTTCTTTTCTATATTCCCTCTTTGTGATATTTTTTATTGTGAGTTTTTCCATATTTGGATGCCTTTGCCTGTATTTCTCCTTGAATATCTTTGGGGCTTCCTTCTTTGCATTAATTAATTTGCCTTTTGCCTTTGCATAAATATTGCACCACATCAAATCTTTCTTTCCCATGTCCGCATTTCTTTTTATACTTTTCAAAAATCTCTAGATTTTGTTGTTTATATTTTCACACTTACTCAGATGCTTCTTTTTCCAAACAGATCAAAGTTTCTTGGTCTATATACTGTTTTTTGCAAATCTGTTGTATTAATGAATTAGAAGTTATGTACTTACCATAACGTTCCATCTGAGTAGGTGGATTCATTTGTCTGCAACCAGTGGGTTATGGATCCGATATCGTATCCGAACCGGCATGGTTATCCAGCTATGGATCCAAGCTCTTAGCTCCTCCCGTCATCCATAATGCCCTGCTTTCCCTACATGACCTCAGATCGAGTTTGCCCTGAATCAAAATACCCTAGAAAAGGGTAACACATAATATGCAGGAAACTGACAAGGCCAGGGGGATAGGAGGGTGGGATGGTTGCAGACAAATGAATCCACCTACTCAGATGGAACGTTATGGTAAGTACATAACTTCTAAATCTGAAGTAGGAGATTCATTTGTCTGCAACCTGTGGGACAGAGTCCCCAGCTACCTGAATCTTGGGCGGCCGTCATGGAAGGATATTCGAGCACCGGAGCCAAAGGATGCTCTACCTCTAGATGTGATATCCAGCTTGTAATGAGAAATAAAGGTATGAGATGAAGCCCAAGTGGCTGCTGAACAAATGTCATCCAGAGGAATCCTAGCTTTAAAGGCTGCTGAGGTAGAAACTGACCAGGTCGAATGGGCATGGACTCCTCCCAAGGGCCTCCCAGAAGCTTGGTAAGCTAAAAGAATACACTGCGAAATCCATCGTGACAAGGAGACTTTGGAAACTGGCTTACCCAGATTGAATTTGGCAAAGGAAATGAACAACTGGTCGGATTGCCTATGACCAGCTGTCCTGTTAAGATAAAAAGAAGCTGCCTGTGAACATCCAAGGAATGCAGCTTGTATTCACCCTTGTTCTGATATTTAGGAAAGAAAACAGGGAGGTTAATGGACTGATTAATGTTTGCTTCTGAAGCTACCTTAGGAAGAAAGGAGGGATTGGTCCTGAGGTATACGCGGTCCGGATGGAAGACCAAGTAAGGAGGCTTCATGGATAAGGCTTGAAGTTCCGAAACTCTTTTGGCTGAAGTAATGGCTACTAAAAAAAGCAGTCTTGAGGGACAAGAATTTAAGATCTACTGTGGCCGCAGGCTCGAAGGGGGGAGCGGTCAAGGCCTGAAGAACCAAAGAAAGATCCCATGGTGGAACCGTCTGCTTGATAGGGGGTCTAAGGAGAAAGGTGCCTTTTAGGAAGATTTTACATGATTTGGTGGACATAAGCGATCCAGAGTCATGACCAACATGATAGTGAGAAATGGCCGCAAGCTGCACTTTGACCGTGGAACTACTGGCACCATCATTAAAAAGAGTGGTTAGGAAGTCTAGCACCGAGGAAGGGGAACTGTGAAGGATCTAGACCCTGCCGCTCCTACCAAATGGAGAATCGTTTCCATTTACTGCGGTAAACTTTTCTGGTAGATGGTTTATGAGCCGCTACCAGGATGGCCTTAATGGGGGACGAGATACCGGGAGTCCTAATTAGGAGTGGAACTGGAGCAGCCAAGCAGTTAGCTTCAGGTTGTCCAGATTCGGAGTTGGTAGGTTCGATGGGTGTGATATCAGATCCGGAATGGGATCTAGAATCCAAGGTGGATTCACCGAGTAAGACCTTAGGTAAGGGAACCAGATCTGTCGAGGCCAGAATGGGGCAATGAGGATCATTCTGCACCCCAACTGAGAGGCTTTCTGAAGAACCTGGAGCATCAGAGGCAAAGGGGGGTAAGCGTAAAGAAGACCGGGAGGCCAAGCATGCACCAGAGAGTCTCTCGGGGAATCCCCTGGAGGAGGGATTAGAGCAAAAAAACAGTCGCACTTGGTGTTTAAGGGAGACGCAAAGAGATCACAACAAGGAGTTCCTCACCGTGCGAAGATACGTTTCGCTACTTGAGCATTGAGAGACCACTCGTACGGGGACAGAATGGTGCGACTGAGCTTGTCCACAAGGATGTTGGACCGACCCGGAATATGCGTTGCGATGAGATAGCGGTTGGTGGAGATCACCCATTCCCACACTCTCATGGCTTCTCGACATAAAGGATAAGACCTGGTTCCCCCCTGTTTGTTGATGTACCAGACCACCGACATGTTGTCTGACTGAATCGCAAATTTTTCCAAGGGAAGAAAGGCCTGAAGTGCTCGCAACGCCACGAGCTCTGCTCTCATCTCTAGAACACTGATATGCAGGGAGGTCTCTGAGTCGTTCCACGTGCCTTGGACCGTCCGGCCTGCAAAATGCCCCCCCACCCGAGGCGGGAGGCGTCCGTGGTCACCGTGGCGAGAGGGGGAGAAGCACAAAAGGGGCGGCCTCCGTGGAGATCCTGTGAATGGAGCCACCACAAGAGGGACCGCTTGCAAGCCTTGCTGATTGCAATGGGATGATGCAGAGGTAGAGCAAGGTAAGACCACTGAACTTGAAGTGTCCACTGAAGGACCCGCATGTTGAACCTGGCGAGTGGAAGAAGAGATATCGCTGCCGCCATGGACCCTAGAGCCCTCAGGACCAATTCTGCCAGAACTGAGCTGGAGTGGAGGATGGCCCGCACCTGGAGTCGCAGATTCCGAACTCTGTCGGCTGTGAGAAAGGCTCTTAACTCCCTCGTGTCTAACCTGGCACCTATAAAATCTATCAACCGAGTAGGGGCCAGGTTGGATTTTGCTACGTTTATCGTGATGCCCAGGCGGGGAGCTAGATGAAGATAGGAGTCTCTCGCCAAGGATAGTAGATGCCTTGTTGGGGCGGTAAGAAGCCAGTCGTCCAGGTACGGAAAGACCTGCACCCCCTGAAGCCTCAGGTGGGCCGCAACCACTGCTAATACTTTGGTGAACACCCTGGGGGCTGTGGTGAGACCAAAGGGAAGGACCCTGAACTGTTAGTGACTGGCTCCCAGCCGGAAGCGAAGAAACCTCCTGGAACGCCTGTCCATTAGTATGTGGTAGTACGCATCCTTGAGGTCTATAGAGCACATCCAGTGATTCTCTCCCAGAAGGGGGAGGATGGATTGCAAAGTGACCATCCGGAACTTCTCCTTGGGAACTGCCAGGTTTAACAAGGACAGGTCTAAAATTGGTCTTTGGTCCCCCGTCTTTTTTGGCACTAAAAAGAACCTGGAGTAGAACCCTGATCCGATCTGGTCTGGGGGATGGGCTGGATGGCTCTTTCCCCAGCAGATGGCCAATTTCTGAAGCGGCCTCCCACTGACCGGTGGAACGCCGGGAGGGATTTTAATTTTGGAATGTGATGAAAGGGGATCTTGTATCCTCTGGATATAATCGGAGGACCCAGCTGTCTGATGTTATGGACTCCCATGCCGCTAGGTGCTCCGAACGCCCCGACTGCCTCCAGAGTGGAGCAGTCGGGCAACCTTCAGGGCTGCGGGCCGCTCAGAGAAAGGTTCTCTGGACCTGAAATTCCTGGGAGCCCCTCTGCCCCTGGGCGGCGCTCTCCCTGTCCTCCTCTGCCACGGAAGGACTGGTTGTCCCGAGCGGGTTGGGATTGCTGCGACTTCGAACCACATCTTTCTGGCCCTTTGGTTCCTAGAGTAGGGACCTCTGGGGCACAGAGAAGCGGATTCCGACGGCAGACAGCGCCTTCCTGTCCTTTTCGCTCTGGGTCAAGGTGTCGAACTGTTTTGCCAAAAGGGCAGAAACATCAAAGGGGCATTCTGACGCTTTGAAGGGCTCGTGAATCGCAATGGCGGAGCCAGGCCTGGCGCCTAGTGACTAGGCCTACTCCTGCAGCTCTAGCGGCTCCCTCAGTAGCATGGGACAGCAACCCCATAGAGGTATTCGTCTAAATGATCAAAGAGTGGCCATCTGTTTGAGGTCAGTAATCCTTGTTGTGAGGTACTTCTATGGCCTTTCCAGCTGCTGCAGATGTCTTGTGAGGTACATTCCAAAAGGGCATTGTACTCTGTAATGGGTCTAATGAGTGCTGAGTAGAGGGGAACAATGACCTCTTTTTTCCTGGATGAGAACCCTTTTGTGATGAGGTGTGCCATGATTATCAAAGGAGAGACTACTGTCCACCTGGGTCCCAAGGTCTCTTATCACACATTCAGTGTTAAGTAGACTGCCGTTTATGTGATAGTTCATGGGTACAGAGTTTTTACCAAAGGGGATGACAATGTACTTTTTGGCATTGAGCTTGATGCCATGCCTCTGACACCAGGCATCTGTCTCAGTGAGGCCCTTTTGTAGGATGTCCACATCATTTGGGGACTCGACTATGGCTCCTAGTTTGCAGTCATCTGTGAACTTCATTAGCAAGAGGCCTTCTGTATTAGCCTGTATGTCAGAGAAGTAGATACCAAACAGGAGAGGTCCCAGGACTGAACCCTGTGGTACTCCACTTGTCACTGGTTTGACGTCAGATTTGGAGTCTACAACTTTTATTTTACAGTGTGGGTTCTGTCAGTGAGCCAGCTGGCAACCCATCTTGTGACACGGGGATTTATACATAGTTTTGTGAGTTTAGCTATAATTCCAGAATAGGGGATGGTGTCGAAAGCCTTGGTGAGGTCAAGATAAGCTGTGTGAACCACCTTACCCTCGGCTATGGCTTTGGTGACTGCCTCAAAGAAGTCAATCAGGTTCAGAAGGCATGACCTGCCTTTCACACACCCGAACTGGGTGGGGTCCAAAGTTTAGAGGTTACCAATGTCTTTGTTTATGAGTTCCATGATGATATGTTCCATGGCTTTGCTGACCAGGCTCGTCAGGCTAATAGGGCAATAGTTCACAGGATCAGTGGTGGCTCCCCCTTTGTGGAATGGGATAACTGTTGCTGTGCACCATTCAGTGGGCAAAAAGCCTGACGTGAGACTATGATTGAACACGGTGCTTAGGTGAGGTGCCAGTTCGTTCTGAAGTTTGTGTAAAATGCAGCCTGGGATGTTGTCCGGTCCCATGGATGCTGTGTTTTTTGTTTTAGAGAGTGCAGCTTTTACCTGCATAGATGTGATTACAGGGACTCTGCATTCTTCCTGTATAGTTATGGGTCCTTTAGGGGGGTGAGAGGGGGGTAAAGTTAGCACTGAACCTATCTGCCAGGATGTTGGCAATATCAGTTGGTTCTGTAATTTTTTGTGCCATTGTGCTGTAATTCGGAGCAGATCTGGGAGATTCTTGACATAGCTATAGAATGCTTTATGGTTGACCTTAGAATCAGTGGCGATTTTGTTTTCATAGCTAGCTTTGGAAGATCTTATAAGGGATCTCAGCTTCTTAATGAGGCTGACCAGGGAGCTCCTCTACTCATGGGATTTTACTCACTTTTGCAACAGTTTCTTCCTTCAGTTGTAGAGTTTGTTTATGGCAGGGTATCACCAGATCGGCTTCCTTTTTTTGGAGGATAGCATTTTCGTTCTGTTTGGGATAGCACGATCAATGCACTCATGTAAGTGCTTATAGAGTGCATTTGTGTAGGATTCAGCAGTCATAACTGTATTTTCCATCTGCATGGGTGTCATGAAGTTCGCCACTTCTGTCTTACGAAGCATGAAGTTGGCTTTGGAGAAATTTTTTCCCATGGTTTCCTTAAAGGTGGGTGGTTGTGGGATGCAGATATCTAGGGTGATTAGCTAATGGTTGGATCTGACCAATGAGGAGCTGACTACAGGTGTGGAACACCGGTCACTCATGTTGGTAATGACTTGGTCTAGGATATTGTTGCCCCTGGTGGGGGTGTGGATAAGTTGATCCAGGGCATTGGAATTTCTGAATTCCAGAAAGCATTGAGCAAAGGAGTTGGTACATGAGTAGTTTTCCCAGTTAATGTTGGGGTAGTTGAAGTCGTCCATTATCAGGATGTTTGATTGAACCCTAATATTTTCCAGTATATCAAGAAAAGAGGAGTGGGACTCCTGGGGCATGGTGGGGGATCTGTAGTAAACTACAATTTGGATTGCAGTTTTGCCTAGAGTTAGTTGCACTTGGATAACCTCGAATGCATCATGCTGCGCAACTAGCCTGGAGGTGTGGATATCCTTTATGAATATGGACACACCTCCGCCTTTGGTGTTCTGGTCCAGGTTAGATGCCCAAAAAGTGTGGTATGAGTTGTAGCTTGGTAATGCAGGGGTGCTCTCTAGAGCATTGAACCAGGTCTCAGTCACTGCACAGATATTGATGATCTCCATTTTAAGGAGTGCCTCTAATGAGTGCGTTTTAAGATTTAGACTTCTAGCATTGAGTAGGATTCCTTTGCCTGTATTTCTCTTCAAATATCTTTGGTGCTGCTCTTTTCGTATTGATTAGTTTTGCTATCTCTTTTGCATAGATATTACACCATATTAAATCTCTTTTTCCTTCCCATGTCCATATTTCTTCTTCAGATGTCTCCTGATCCTCCTGTTTGTCCTTATTTTGGTGGCTCGTTCCATCATGTTGTGATGTATCTGTGTTAGACCTTCTACACCAAATCCTTCACTTCGCAGGCACTCCATAACTTCAACTTATATTTTTTTAACTTCTACTTTACTAATCTTCTTTTCTATATTCCCTCTTTGTGATATTTTTTATTGTGAGTTTTTCCATATTTGGATGCCTTTGCCTGTATTTCTCTCTGAATATCTTTGGGGCTCCCTTCTTTGCATTAATTAATTTGCCTTTTGCCTTTGCATAAATATTGCACCACATCAAATCTTTCTTTCCCATGGCCGCATTTCTTTTTATACTTTTCAAAAATCTCTAGATTTTGTTGTTTATATTTTCACACTTACTCAGATACTTCTTTTTCCAAACAGATCAAAATTTCTTGGTCTATATACTGTTTTTTTGCAAATCTGTTGTATTAATGAACACATATTTGTATTTGAAGCTTCTGATAGTTTTTCTTGTGGAGGTATTTTTCTTTCCTCTGATTTCTCTCTTTTGGGCTTTTTGCATAATAGTACCAATACATAATTTCTTTGTTATGGTCAATAGTCCACTCTATCATCTTTATGGCTCTTCTTTGGCCTACCATTTTTTGGGATTTTTTTGTGGACTGCTGCTTGCTTCTACAACAAGCGGGTCATTCTCCCCCTGGGCCTGGCCCCACTGTAGGAATGTTTCCATATTTTGAGGATTCTACACTGTCATTTTTTTCCAGTTGTGGCACCAGTGCACCTACCATGATTAGGCACTTTTTTATGTTGGGTCTTAAGTACCCAGCTATCTTTTTAAATTTTTGACCTA
This sequence comes from Protopterus annectens, assembly GCF_019279795.1. Taxonomy (NCBI): domain Eukaryota; kingdom Metazoa; phylum Chordata; order Ceratodontiformes; family Protopteridae; genus Protopterus; species Protopterus annectens. Next base: position 1,224,249,076 of record NC_056745.1, read on the forward strand.
CTTCTGTCCATGATATTTGCTATAGAAACACAGTCTATATATCAGTGTCGTCTTGGTGAGATTTTGTAAAAAACAGGGTCCACCTGATGAAGGTACTCACCAAGACTTGAGGATGAATTCAATTTCAGCAATATTACTCTCCTTTACTTGCTGACTTATCTCTCCATTCAGACCCCTCTTATCATCTTTCCATTTGGACCCCAGTTATCATCTCTCCATTCAGACCCCAGTTATCATCTCTTCATTCGGACCCCACTTATCATCTCTCCATTCGGACCCCACTTATTTATTTATTTATTTATTCTCTATTTGGAGCCTCAGTGTTCTTTTAATTTCTCTAAGTCTTTTGGGTTTGTAATACCATGACGGAGATGGACCCCATTCCTAAGTCAAAGTATGATTAAAGTTAATGAAATTAGTATTGTTTCAATCTTTGATGTTAGCCAGTAGTGCTCGTCGCAGCACCCGCAATGTGCCCAGTACTGACTCCTTCTGCAGTTCGTATAGAGTTACATGTATTGGTAACATATCTAAATATGACTGTAAATTCTTTTTTATAAAACCCGTTGCTCCTACTACTATTGGAACTGTCTAGGTATATTTCTTCCACATTGCTCTCATTTATGACTGCAGATCCTGATATATTATGACTTTGTGTCTCTCTGTACACAAGACACTGTAGTCACTGGGTGGGATACTTCACCTTATATTCTTTCTTTTGTTTTTTTTGGAACATTCATTTGCTGCCTGATTTTTATCTACTTCTGGTTTGATTTCTATTCCTGCTTGACACAGATAAGTTTCTGCTAGATTAAGCAGAGAAGTCATCTTAGATTTATTCTCCTCACGTTTCAAAACTTTCACTACATTTGGGTCTTGTGAGGACAGCAGATATGTGTGGAGTCCCACAACTGCAGATCTATACATATAATCAATTTCAAGGAGGCCCAATCCTCCTTCGGAACGGGGAATATATGATCTTGGAATGCACTGATTTTTATAAATCATTTGGTGAGCATGAAGCATCCTACTTGTTTTCCTGTCTAATATATCCAACATGTTTTGGGGCCAGTCAGTCACTCCAAAACTGTAAGTTAGGACAGGAAGAGCAAATTGGTTTATAGCTTGGATTTTGTTCCTAGACGTCAATGTTGTTTTCAGGATTAATTTAAGTCTTCTGAAGTATTCCTTACTAAATTTTGTTTATTTTATATTGTTTTGTTTTATTGTTGATCCTTCATCAGTTCCCAAATATTTATATACTCCTTCTTGCTCAAGTTCTTTTATATCACATTCTTGTCCCAAACTGATGTTTTCCTGACGTTGCAGTTTTCCTGCTTTAAAGGTTGCTTTTGCACATTTATCAAGACCAAATGACATTCTTATATCATCTGAAAAGGTTTTGACAACTTGCAATTGTGCTTTCAGTTCCTCATCTGATGAGCTATGCAGTTTTAGATCATTGACAAAGAGAAGGTGAGAAGTCTTTACACTTTGTTGTTTTCTAGGAGCCAGATTACAGCCATGGCCTAAGCTGTTGAGTAAACAGCTTAATGGATTAAGGGCAAAGCAGAATAGTAATGTGACAAAGTGTCACCCTGGAATATCCCCCTTTGAATTTTTTATTCCTGGGATAGCAATTTGTCCTTTATCATGGCTTAACTGCAAAGTGGTCTGCCACTGTTTCATAGTCATTGCAATGTAGTCGATCAGTGTGGGGTGTATCTTATACATTTTTAAGCACTCTTTTATCCATGAATGAGGGATACTATCAAATGTTTTTTGTAGTCAATCCATGCCATACTTAGATTCTTCCCCTTTTTACAGTTCTCCACTATGACTTTATTTAACAACAAATGATCCATATCCATATGACTTTCTTTTATTGCCCTTTTGCTCTACTGCCATAATTGAGTTTTCTTCTAAACGACTATAAACTCTGTTAGCATCAATTTCCATGTATACTTTACATGTCGTCAGAAGGCAAGTTGCTGGTCTATAATTTTTAGGTAGCTTGCAGGTTCACTCTTAAGAAGGAACATTGTTTTTCCTGTTGTTAACCAGGTTGGTATCTGTTCTGGCTGTGCATATAAATAGTTCTTACTCATGGCTAAAACTTCATGCAAAGATGTTAATACTTTTAGCCAGAAGTTAGGTACTGCATCTGGGCCTAGGGTTTTCCACTTAGAGATTTTCTTAACTTTGTTTCAACCTCTCTAGCTGTTACTTCATCCCATTTCATATTCTGCACCTTTAAACTTGTTATTTTTTTTCTTTTACTTCTTCTATCCATTTAGCATCTTTTTTATGTTCTACACGATCTTCATAGATACTTCTCCAAAATGTATCTATTTCTTCTTTTTTTGGTGGTCTTTCAATACCTTTTAACTTATTTCCCAGTTCTGTTTAAAACCTTTTTGGATCATCAATAAATTGCGGATTTTGTACTTTTCCTTTATATTTATCTTCGTATCTTCTAAGTTTTTTCACCTGTGCTGAAACTTTTAGTTTGTTATTTGTGGTAGTACATGATAGATCCTGGTCTGTTCTAATACTGTGCATTGATTTTTTATCACATCTATCTTTCTTAGTATTTTTGTAAATCTATTCCCTCTTCTATAGTCTTCTAACAATGACACTACTTGTCTTAATTGCTTTATAATTTTCTCTATTCGATATTTCCATAATGGTATTCAATTTCTCCCCTTCCTTTCCCTCACTACCCTATGTTCTTGTGTAAAACTTTATCAGGTATTAATCTAGCTGCACAGTAATATATCCTGTTTACTTCTGTTATATCGAATGGATCTCTATGATCAGTCCTAATTACTGTATTCATTTGTTTCATCAGACGTCTGACTTTTTTGGGTTTTATTAACCTACTGCAGTCTATTTCTTTCACTGATCTTGATATATATGTCCATGTCTATTAAATCAAACAATTCTTATCTTAACTCATTTTCTTCCAAACTGAGGGCACATCCCTTATTTTCCAGTTGCTGCGGGCATTCTATAGAAGGTTCTATAGCATCCACCTGTGACACATTCTCACCAATTTCATCCTGTGCCATTCATTGCTCTGTCATATGGGAACTCACTGCCCTATCACTCCTCAACACTGACTGCATCAGAGTTCCACAGTTTCCTGTTCCTTCCCTTGCTGTCTAGCTTCAAGTGAACATTTATTCTGGTTTCCTATGGAAAGCTCCAAATTATCTTTATATGGCACCTGACCAATTGCTTCTTGTTTCACTGGTTTCTCCTTAATTTGGATATCCATTACTGTATCCTGTTGTGGTGCTTTTTGAATTAGATTTTCTACACTAAGTCCTTCACCCTTCAGGTACTCCATAATTTCAGTTTCTATTTCTTTAACTTCTCCATTAATAATCTCATTTTCCGCTTTTCCTCTGTCTTCTTATTTTTTGTATTGTAAAGTTTTCCATGCCCAGATTCCTTTGTCTGTATTTCTCTTCAAATATCTTTGGTGCTGCTCTTTTTGTATTGGTTAGTTTTGCTTTCTCTTTTGCATAAATATGACACAATATTAAATCTCTTTCTTTCCCGTGTCCATATTTCTTCTTCAGATGTTTCCTGATCTTCCTGTTTATCCCTGCTTTGGGGATTCACTCCATCCTGCTGTGATGTAACCTGTGTTAGACCTTCTACATCAAATCCTTCACTTTGCAGACACTCCATAACTTCAACTTCTATTTTTTTAACTGCTACTTTACTGATTTTCTTTTCTACATTCTATCCTTTGTGATATTGTTTTTTTTATTGTGAAATTTTCCATATCCAGATGCCTTTGCATGTATTTCTCTTCAAATATCTTTGGGGCTGCCTTCTTTACATTGATTAATTTGGCTTTCTCCTTTGCATAAATATTACACCATATCAAATCTCTCTTTCTTTCTCGTGTCCATATTTCTTTTTTATACTTTTCAAATATCTCTTGGTTTTGTTGTTTATATTTTCACACTTCTTCAGATGCTTCTTTTTCCAAATAGATCAAGGTTTCTTGATCTATATACTGTTTTTCACAAATCTGTTGTACTAATGAACACAAATTTTAATTTGAAGCTTCTGACATTTTTCTTGTGGACGTATTTTTCTTTCCTCTAATTTCTCTCTTAAATATTTTGTATATCTTTTGTTTGGAAATTTTGGGCTTTTTGCATAATAGTAATAATACATCATTTCTTTCTTATCCTCACTAGTCACTTTATCGTTTTTATGGCTTATCTTTATGGCTCTTCCTTGGCCTATCAGTTTTTTGTGATTTTTGTGGACTGCTACTTCCTTCTACAACGAGGGGGGGGGGCATCATCCCCCTGGGCCTGGGCCTGGCCCCATTGTAGGAATATCATCTTTTCCAGTCCTGGCACCAGTGCACCTACCAGGATTGGGCACTTTTTTATCCTGGGTCTTGTGCACCCAGCTATCTTTTTTAGTTCTTGACCTACTTCTATCCATGACATATATATAAATATATCAGTGTCGCCTTGGTGAGATTTTGTGAAGACAGGGTCCACCTCGTGAAGGTACTCATCAAGACTTGAGGATGAATTCAATTTCAGCACTACTACTCTCTTTTGCTTGCTGACTTTTCATCTCTTCATTCAGACCCCATTTTTCTGTATGGTTGTTGTTATGCTCCTTAAGGATCTGCATCCAAAATCCCTTTCTCTCCTTATTTCTAAAATTTCCCTCCTGTTTCATCACCATCCCTTTCCACTTTGAATTACAGCTTTCTGTTTATTTTATGCATATGAACCTTATTGTATAGCTCTAAAATATCCCTTCAAATCAGGTAATCCTAAACCACTGTGACATGTTGGAAGGATCAGCTTATCCCACTTGACCCTTGCCATCTTCCCCTCCCAGATAAATTCCTTCAACTCTTTATTAATTATTCTACACAACTTCTCCTCTGGTTGACGACGGTTGATAAGTGGATGGGAAACAGAAAGTTTACCCCGGGGATCAGTTCAGTGGCTCTGCTGGACGGAGGCACAGGGAACTAATCTAAGGGGGTGGCAAAAGCAAACACATTCTGGCTTGGCTTATTAATGCCCTCGGGCAGATAGCCTAGTACCTATCTATGAACCTATGATAAAAATATGCCTGACCACTTATTTATTTGCATTATTCTACTATTGCGTTAGCTTGAAAGTGGAAACATTCAGTTTTAACTAACAACAGCTGTAAACACAGCAGCATTATTATCTAACTGTAGACTGATAATTATATGAAGTACATTTACAAGTTTCACTAATAAATCAGCATTTATAGTCAGTGTTTACGTTTATATTAACTGTTTTTATAAAACAGAAGAAATAAATATTTTTTTTTAATTCTGTATGACATGTTAAATCATTCAGTAACCAAAGTAAACTTAGTATCACTTGTAGAAAAATTGATGCTACAATATTTTCTTTCCTTTCAAAGATATGACACACTATTCTTCATGTATTTTAATTGTTGACTAATAGCCTGCAAGTTATTTACAATTCTATTAGCTAAGATTAATTGCATGGGGATATAAAAAGTAAAGACATTTACACAGAGATTGATTACATTTTTTGTTTGATTTGTACATTTTCTTTTTACTAAAACATTAACTATTTGGTTTGTTAACATAATATTTCAAAATAATATGTTGACAAGTTGAAGTGACACTCTGATCCCATGTGCAAAAATGTGAGAAAGGGGTTGTAAATGGATGGATGGATTCGCAGTAATAATGTATTACAATTATATTTTAAAACTTTGATTTTGTCATATTCTTACTAATTCCATCTTTATTGTTTATTTTAAATAATGTATTGACAAAAGTTGGACTTGAAAAAAAAATTTCATAAAGAATTTTTTGTCAGGCAACAATGTCATCTACAGGCCAAAAGAGGAATGTTCATCTAAAAACTACTGTCCATATATGAGCTCCCTGTTCCATTATAATATAATTAGTTACTTTAAGATTCAAAAATCAATTTATTATAAGGGAAAGAAAAAGGAAGAACTTACTGTAATATTTTGAAAGATGTCAATGTTAAAAACTCATAAGCAAGCTTATCTTTAATCCTTCTTTGCAACAGACCATAAAAACATTTGAGAACTGTTGTGAGAAGAATATTAGTGTCTGCTTAAACAACAAAATTAGTAAAACATTTTATAATTTGCAAAATGATGAAAGAAAGGCACTATTTCATTTAACATTTCAGAAAAAATTGAGATTTATGAAAGCTGACAAGGGGTACAGGGTTGTAATTATGGATGTTGAAAAATACAATACTGTCGTGGAGGGTATGTTAAACAACAAACAAGAATATTTAGAGATTTCAAGACAGCATATGAGTAGTAATATTTCAATGCATAATAATCTTTATGAACTTCTTATGAACAATGATATTCGACTTGATTTATATAAATTTTTATATGTTCAAAATCCTACAGTCGGTGTACCTTTTGGTATTCCAAAATTACACAAAGATACCACCAACCTCCCCTTTTAGGCCAACTGCATCTGCCTCTGGTAGTAGTACAGAGGGGATTTCATTATAGCTTGATTATATTTTTAACCCTCTGAGTGAAAAGTTGGATTTTTATATATGTGACTCATGGGATTTTTTGAATATCAGAATATTTCTTCTTGATTATTCTCATTGTAACAATATTTACTTTACGTTTACTGTAGATGTTGTATCCTTATTCACTAGTATTCCCCAATCAGAAGGGGTGGATTCTGTTTGAAGTTTTTTATACAAGTATACGTCTACAGATATATAGGATATCGACACTTGCATTTGTCTTTTAGAAATTTTATTAGAAAATAATTATTTTATTTTCAACAAAGAGTTTTATAAACCACTGAACGGTGTAGCAATGGGGGCCACAGTTGCCCCTGTGTTTGCCAACCTAGTCTTAGATTGGTGGAAGAAGGAGATTCTTATTAAGTTTCCATTTTAAACAGTATTATTTTTACCATTGTTTCGTTGATGATTTATTTTTTATAGCCACAAGTGATGGTCATTTTGATTCAAGAGAGTTTATTAATGGCTTGAACAGTGGCTCTGATTTTTTGAAATTTGTTTTAGGCGAATATGGATAAAAGGTGAGCTTTTTGGATGTAGATCTTAGAAGGGACAAGTACAAGCATAGTTTTATTAGTAAAATACATAGAAAAAACACATTTTCTAATAGTTATGTGCATTATAAAAATGGGCATCCTTTATATGTTAAGAAAAACATCCCTCATGGTCACTTTATCAGAGCCTGAAAAATGGTGAGTAATGACAGTGATTTTGAAAATAAATTGATTTTATTATTAAATTATTTCTTGTAAGGAGACATTCAGATGATTTTACTGGTTAAAGTGGCAAATGAAATTCGCAATAGAAGATTAGAAGACTTTCCTCCTATACTTTTAAAAGGTTTTACTAGTAAAAATAAGATGATGGATAGTTTGGTAGATAATAATGAAAGTCATTTTGAGTCTACACCCAGATATTGTTTAGATAAGTGTCGATAATACTGGAACTATTAAAAACATCATTAGTAGTACATGGAAAGTTATTTTGGAACATGAAGATTTAGGTAAAACATTGGGAACTAGTCCGTATTTTGTGGCAAGAGAAAAGGGTAATATAAAGCAGTTATTAGAACATGAGGACACCAAAATGCATTTAACTTATTAATGGTACTTACAAATGTCATAGCTGTAATGTGTGTAGATATATACAAGAAGGACTTTATATAACATTAGATCACCTGGATAAAAATACATGGGTTCCAGGTAGATTTAATTGTTTCACCTCTGGCATAGTTTACACTGCTTTATGTACAGTGTGTCAGCATTTTATGTAGGTAAGACCATGAGTAGTTTAAATAAAAAAATAAAAGAACATGTACTGTATATGCTATTAAGGTAAAAAATGAGAACAATGCCTTGTATAAACATTCCGTGAATTGTATTGATTTTAAAAGGTTCACTTTCACTGTTTTGAATATAATAAAAGAAGATTTAAGAAGTAGTAATTTTAGGAACTAGGTGGAAAAATGGGAGGTTGAGTAGCAGGTTCGTTTAGCTTCCATTATCCACCTGGTCTTAATGTGAATATTAATATAAAATGTTTTTTATTAGATAGGAATTTGGCTATTTAATATTTGATTTTTTTAAGGGTTAATATGTTCTTTCTCGTGGGTGTTATTGGTATCCTATTTAATAATCGACTGTTTTAATTGTGATTTTTTATTAATTACTTTGAATTTTTTGTATGTATTTAAAACGTTTATAGCATACCTTTTACAGTTTTCTGATGAAGTCTATGGGCGAATAGCCAATAATAAAGGATTTACTACATTAAAAGTTTATTTTTCAGCCAAGCTTTTTCCTGACCACTTTCCAGAGGTTTTGTTTTTTTACACTGGTGGTTGGATACTACTTGGCTTTGCTGTTTTTACTGGTCCAAAGACCCTTTTTAAACATTATCTGAGCCATGAAAGCAGTCATACACACACACACACACACACACACACACACACACACACACACACACACACACACACACACACACACACACACACACACACGATAACCATCAAAGAAAAGTATACATATAGTGGCAACACAAAGAGGAGCCTATTTACAATAATGAGCCTCTAAAGAGACTAGCAGGAAACATTATGAAGTTGAATTGTATAAAGAACACTGCTAGAAAATTGGAAAAGCAGAGATGGAATATGGCTGTCTGAAATATATTTACAACAGAACTTTATTCACCTATACTAGTTACAAAAATGCTACTTCTGATGTGTGATAGGGACATCCAAGGCTGAGCTTTCTTCTTTCTTTCTTGGATTGTGAGAGATGCTTAAGGTGTTGGGTCATTAAATAAGTATTATAGGAAGAAAGCCTAGTATGGAGGGTTTTAGGAACAAACAAAGGACAGATACTATTTCTGTAACTGTGTTCAGCTGCTAGACATATTCAGCACTGGATGTGGAAGTCTTTATAAGGGATCTTCCTACCACAGGTGCACTTTGCTCTCTTAGCTGACATCAACAAAACATTTTGAAAAATATAAATAATAAAAAATGTGGTACTTAGCTGAATACTTCTTGGCAATTGTCAGCAGCCAAAGACATCAGAAAGAGCAGACCAACACAAGTGAAGAATCAGAGTTTGGACTGGTAGCAAGACAGTCCAGGAATCGTATGGTCCTGCACCTGCTTATGTACCCTTACACCCATGGGCTACCCATGGGCTAAGGTCATACACTGGACGTACGAGTTTATAGAAGGTATATGGTGAAGTTACCTTGGAGAGATATAATACTGCAACAGTGATTCTAAGGAAGGACATCACAACTTGAAAATTGGAAAAGGCAAACATGCAGAACTGGAATACAATTGTCTGGAATCTATTTACAACAGAAATTCATTTATATTTGCTACTTATAAAGATACTATAAAATAGCTTAAATCTGAGAACCACGCACACCTTGCAAATTCTACCCTCAAGATATCCCCCAAATATACACACACTTCCAGGAAGGAAAAACATGTTACTTATACAGAATTTACCAAATGTAGCTTTCACTGAGAGTATAGGCAAACATAAAGGGATAGGGGAGTTTTCAGTCTAATCTAGAACAAAAACCGCTATTACAAAAATAATTAGTAGGGCATATAAAATATTGCATGATAACTATAAGAATCAACCAGAAGAGGTTATAAAGAATTGGGAAGTGACAGTGGAAAGGCAATTCAAAAGGGAACAATGGGAGGATGTTATGTATGGCTCCCAAGCATGCAGCAAAGTCTGAAAAATGTAATATTTTTGTTGGGAATGGCTTCCACAGGAATTTTTATATCCTGAGCAGACGTCAAAGAATTTTTCTGCAGGTAGACAGCAAATGTTGGAGGTGTGAAGGGGAAGAAAGAGGTAACTAGGAAAATGTTTTTTGGGAGTATAATGAGATGGTAGATTTTAAAAATTCCCTACAAAGTACTCTTGTTAGAAATATTGGGTAAGCAAATGGATGTATCTAAAAAAATAATAATTTTGCGCTAGGACACAGGTCTGAATTGCCTAGACACAATGAGGCCTTATTAAGTTCAATTCTGTTGGCTGCAAAAAAAAAAAAAAAAAAACAATTACTAGAAAACTGGAATCAAAATCTAAACCAACTGTATTTGAAGTCTTGACTATTGTAAAAGAGATAAGATCGGAAGAGGGTTCTTTATAAAAGGAAAGGAGCAAATTACACACAAATAAATGAAATGCGTGTAAAATACATGCAGAATAATGTTCAAAACGAGGAAGAAGGAGGTTTAATGGAAGGCATAAATTGAGCAATTTATGTAATGATGGATTGAATGTCAGATTAAGAAACATATAGTGTATAATATGTGTAAATGGAAGATTTGATTTCTTTTCTGTTAATGTATGTGTGACTATGTCTTAAGTGATCATTTCATAAAGGTGATTACAAAATAATTGGCGACCCTTTGGGTAAATGCTATATCCATCTTTAACCAAAACAAAGTTTCATTAACCTCATCCTGATTTTCAACATCTGTTAATTATCACTATATGCCCAGCACATTTACTACCAGAAGACAACATCTTCTGTAGCCTTTTCCTATAATTCCTTTTTAAGTACTAACATTTATTATACACATCATTGTATTAAAAGCAATGCTCCCTAACCTCTCTCCTAAAAGCACTCCATCTGTAAACAAGCATCCATACCCTCTAAATTGCTAAACATATTGCTGAAAATTCTGCCTGTGTCACTTCAGATGCTCCTAGGCCTTAATGCTTAACCTTTTCCACTTAATTAGCCTCTTTATTCAATGCTCATAGGTTCATAGGCAGGTACTAGGCTATCGGCCCAAGGGCCTAAGTAAGTCTAGCCAACAAGGTTCCTTGGCTTACACCACCCAAGAAAGTTAATTTCCTGTGCCCCTGTCGAGCAGAGCCACAGAAGTGATCCCCGGGGTGTATTTCCTATTTCCCATCCACTCATCAAGATTTTTCTTGAAGAGTGCTAATGAGGAACTTTGCTTGACATAGATGGGTAGCTTGTTCCAGAGTATAGGAAGTCTCTGGGACAGGAATCTATCCCTCCAGTATGTCCTGTTTATTGTGGTGACAAGGTTTAGGTCCCAAGAGCATGTAGCTCAGAGGGATTGGGATTTCTTTATGTGTAGCATGTTAAACAGCTCTGGGTTTAACATAGCTTTATATGTTTGGCAGAGATCTCCTCAGAGTAAGCGATATGCTACAGAGTAAAGCTAGAGTTTTTTTGAGACAGGTAGTGTAGGGCATCTGCTTGAGGCCAGTAATCCTCTTTGTGAGGTACTTCTGTGGCCTTTCCAGCTGCTGCAGATGTCTTGTGAGGTACATGCCAAAAGGGGCGTTGTACTCTATAATGGATCTAATGAGTGCCGAGTAGAGAACAATGACCTCTTTTTTCCTGGATGAGAACCCTTTTGTGATGAGGTGTACCACACAGAAGGATTTCCTAACTACTGTGGCGATGTGATTATCAAAGGAGAGACTACTGTCCACCTGGGTCCCAAGGTCTCTTATCACACATTCAGTGTTAAGTAGACTGCCGTTTATGTGGTAGTTCATGGGTACAGAGTTTTTACCAAAAGGGATGACAATGCACTTTGTGGCACTGAGCTTGAGGCCATGCCTCTGACACCAGGCATCTGTCTCAGTGAGGCCCTTCTGTAGGATGTCCACATCATTTGGGAACTCGACTATGGCTCCTAGTTTGCAGTCATCTGTGAACTTCATTAGCCAGAGGCCTTATGTGTTAGCCTGTACTTCAGAGAAGTAGATGCAAAACAGGAGAGGTCCCAGGACTGAACCCTGTGGTACTCCACTTGTCATTGGTTTGAAGTCATATTTGGAGTCTGCAACTTTCACAGTGTGGGTTCTGTCAGTGAGCCAGTTGACAACTCATCTTGTAACATAGGGATTTATACCTAGTTTAGTCGGTTTAGCTATAATTCCAGAACGGGGGATGGTGTCGAAAGCCTTGGTGAGGTCAAGATAGGCTGTGTGAACCACCTTACCCTCGTCTACAGCTTTGGTGACTGCCTCAAAGAAGTCGATCAGGTTCAGAAGGCATGATCTGCCTTTCACAAACCCAAACTGGGTGGGGTCCAGAGTTTGGAGGTTACCAATGTCTTTGTTTATGAGTTCCATGATGATACGTTCCATGACCTTGCAGACCAGGCTCGTCAGGCTAAGAGGGCGATAGTTCCCAGGATCAGTGGTGGCTCCCCCTTTGTGGAGTGGGATAACTGTTGCTGCACGCCATTCAGTGGGTACAAAGCCTGACGTGAGACTATGATTGAACACGGTGCTTAGGTGGGGACCCAGTTTGTTCTGAAGATCGTGTAAGACGCAGCCTGGGATGTTGTCCGGTTCCATGGATGCTGTGTTTTTGGTTTTAGAGAGTGTAGCTTTTACCTGCATAGATGTAATTATAGGGACTCTGCATTCTTCCTGTATAGATATGGGCCCTTTAGGGGTTGAAAGGGGGGGTAAAGTTAGCACTGAACCTATCTGCCCGGATGTTGGCAATATCAGTTGGTTCTGTAATTTTCATGCCGTTGTGCTGTAACTCAGAGCAGATCTAGGTGTTGCCATTGAGATTCTTGACAAAGCTATAGAATGCTTTGTGGTTGCCCTTAGAATCAGTGGCGATTTTGTTTTTGTAGCTAGCTTTGGAGGATCTTATAAGGGATCTCAGCTTCCTACTGACGCTGACCAGGGAGCTCCTCCACTCATGGGATTTTACTCTATTTTGCAACAGTTTCTTCCTTCTGTTGTAGAGTTTGTTTATTGTGGGGGACCACCAGATTGGCTTCCTTTTTTTGGAGGATAGGGTCTTGGTTCTGTTTGGGATAGCACGATCCATGCACTTATGTAAGTGCTTATAGACTGCATTTGTGTAGGATTCAGCAGTCGTAACTGTATTGTCCATCTGCATGGGTGTCATGAAGTTCGCCACTTCTGTCTTAAGAAGCATGAAGTTGGCTTTGGAGAAATTTTTATCATGGTTTTCTTAATGGTGGGTAGGGGCGGGATGCAGATATCTAGGGTGATTAGCTTATGGTCGGATCTGACCAACAAGGAGTTGACTTCAGGTGTGGAACACCAGTCACTCATGTTGGTAATGACTAGGTCTAGGATATTGTTGCTCCTGGTGGGGGTGTGGATAAGTTGATCCAGGGCATTAGAATTTATGGATTCCAGAAAGCGATGAGTGAAGGAGTTGGTACATGAGTAGTTTTCCCAGTTAATGGTGGGGTAGTTGAAATCGCCCATTATTAGGGTGTTTGGTTGAACCCTAATATTTTCCAGTATATCAAGAAAAGAGGAGTGGGAATCCTGGGGCATGGTGGAGGATCTATTGCAAGCTCCAATTTGGATTGCAGTTTTAGGTTCATAGGTTCATACTAGGCTATCTGCCCAAGGGCATTCATAAGCCTAGCCCATAGTTATGTGGCTTTCGCCACCCCTTTAGTTTGAATAAAAACTATGCCTATCATTTTTCTGTGGCTCTGTCAAGCAGTGACACTGAAGTAATCCCTGGGGTAGATCTGCGATCTCCCATCCATTGGTCAAGATTCCTCTTGAACAAGGCCATGCTCTGCCTCACATGTACGGGATTTTGTTCCACAGCATAGGAGTCTCTGGGTGATGAATCTGTCCCTCCAGCACGTTCTATTTATAACCGTGTCAAGGTTTAAGTCTCCGCCCTTGTGGTTCTGAGGGATCTAGATTTTTGAGGTGAAGCATATTCATCAAATCTGGGTTTGACATGGCCTTATATGTCAGGCACAGGTCACCTCTGAGCAAGCGGTATGAAACTGAATAGAGCTGTAGTTCTTTCAGTCGGGCAGCATAAGACATATTTTTGAGACCCTTTATCCTTTTGGTGAGGAACTTTTGGGGCCTTTCAAGCTGCAGCAGGTGTCTGGTCAGATACATTCGAGGGGCATTGTACTCAATCATAGGTCTAATGAGTGATGAGTACAGGGGGACGATGACCTCCCTTGATCTAGATGTGAATCCCTTCATGATCAGGTGGGCGATATAGAAGGTTTTCCTAACTACTTTAGCAACATGAGTGTCAAACGATGACTTTTTCTGTGCTCAGTGGATTGCCACCTATATGGTAGCTAGGGGTAACCTTGTTTTTCCCAAAGGGTATGACTATGCATTTTTTGGCGTTTAACTTCAGGCCATGGCTCTGGCACCAGTTATCCGTTTCTGTGAGGCCCTTCTGGAGGATATCTGTGTCAGATGTGTTTTCGACTATGGCAGTTTGCAGTCATCTGCAAACTTTGTCAACCATAACCCTCCTGTGTTTGCTTGTACTTCAGAAAAGTAGATGCCGAACAAGAGTGGACCCAGGACTGAGCCCTGTGGGAGACCACTTGTGACAGGCGTTGAGTCTGACATGGCTCCAGCAACTCTGACCCTGTGGGTTCTGTCACTTAGCCAGTTTGCAACCCATCTTGTGATGTATGGGTTTACATTCAAGCTGATGAGTTTTTCGATGATACCTGAGTGGGGTATTGTGTGAAGGCCTTTGCCAGGTCGAGGTAGGCTGTATGGACTGCCTTTCCTCATCAATGGCCTTGGTGACTGTCTCAAAAAGTCAACCAAGTTTAAGAGGCAGGATCTGCCTTTGACAAAGCCAAACTGGGTTGGATCCAAAGTCTGTAAGTTCCTATGTCTTTATTTATGAGTTCCATTATGATCCTCTCCATGGCTTTGCAGATAAGGCTTGTCAAGCTAATGGGGTAATTTCCAGGGTCTGTGGGCACCGCCCTTATGAAGTGGGACCACAGTCGCCACTCCTTGAGTCGTATCCTGAGGTGAGGCTAAGATTAAACAGCTGTCCTAACCGTGGGTTTAATTCCTCATTGAGTTCATGAAGCACACAGCCGGGACACCATCCGGTCCCATGGATGCTGTGTTTTTGCCTTAGTGAGGGCAGTTCTCACCTGGGCGTTGGAGATGTTTGGGGCTACAATCCTCTGGAATAGATATTTCTCCTTTTGGGGAGAAGTTTGCACTGAACCTGTCAGCCAGTATGTTAGCAATGTGTGTAGGTTCAGTAATTTTCACATCATTTTGAACTAATTCTGAGCATATCTGGGAGTTTCCTCCTAGGTTTCTAACATAGCTAAAGAAGGCCTTATGATTGTCTTTAGAGTCCTTGGCGATTTTTCTCTCAAAATTTGCCTTGGATGATTTTATGAGAGCTCTTAGTTTTTTACTTATAATGATCAAAGGTGTCTTACCTTTCAAGGATTTTGCTCTATCTTGTAGTAGCTTCCTCCTTTTGTTGTAGAGCTTGTTTATGGCTGGGGTCCACCAGACTGGATGCTTGCCTTTGGTACAGAGAGTCTTAGTTTTGTTTGGGATTGCCTGATCCATGCAGTCCTGCAGGTGCTGGTAGAAGGCATTTGTAAGTGATTCAGCGGTTTGAGTAATGTTTACCACTTTTGCCCAGAGTCAGTTGCACTTGGATAACCTCAGATGCATTATGCTGCGTAACTAGCCTGGAGGTGTGGATATCCTTAATGAATATGGACACACCTCCACCTGTGGTGTTCTGGTCCAGGTTAGATGGCCAAAAAGTGTGGTATGAGTTATAGCCTGGTAATGCAGGGGTGCTCTGTAGAGCCTTGAACCAGGTCTCAGTCACTGCACAGATATCGATGTTCTCCATTTTAAGGAGTGCCTCGAGTGAGTGCATTTTGAGATTTAGACTTCTAGCATTGAGTAGCATTACCCTCAGTTTTTGCTTGCCTGTTCCTGTTACAGTGGTGAATTTGTCATTTGAACCTTGCCTAAAAAGGCACTATAGGGGCGGCAAGACCCTTAGCCAGTATCCGGAATCCCAGGGGTGACAGGTGCAGGCCATCTCTGGCAAAGCATCATGGTCTGTCTGCCATGTCGTCCCAGGCAGACAGATCCTGGATGCCCTTAGAATGACACCAGAAGCTAAGCCAACTGTTGAAGGCAATCATTTTGTCTTTGTACTGCAGTATCATTCTGGGCGATGGCAGGATGCTATTCAGGGCTAGGGTCATACCTGCCTGAGCTACAAGATTGGAGAGCTCTTCCATGTGTCTTTTCATGTAGTCCAGGGAGGTACGTCTCAGGTCATTCACACCAACATGGACAATGACAGAGTCATATTTGTACTTGCTGTGGAGTGACCTGAGTGTGTTGGTTATGTGGTGGATCCTGGCACCCGACAGGCAGCTGATAGTAACCTTCTCCTTGCTTAGCCTGGTGAGTGGGACATCACTGTGCCTGATTATAGAGTCACCTATGCCTAGTGTGTTGGGTACATTGTTTTGCCTTATGGGCTGTGGTTTATTGACACACTGAATCTGTGGGCTATGTGTCATTTGGGTTGTGTTGGGGGGTGGAGGTTGCTTGCGTTTCTGCTTTGGAGGTCTCTGTTCCTTGAGCAGATTATTACTGAGAGCCTCTGCGAATGTTTTGGTGTTTCTATGTGTGAATTTTGGTGGTGTAGGTTGGGTGGGACTATGTGATGAGTGTGGTGTGGTGCAAGTGTTTACCTTCTCCTCTTGACTGTCAAGTTCAGTCTTGGTTGGAGAGAGCTTTACCTCCAGTTTTTCTAGATAAGTCCATCTCTCACAGGTTGCGGTGTTGAGTGGTAGGAGGAGGGGGTTGTCTGTGTACATTAGGCAATTGCTAAATTGCCCCAAGATGCTCAGATTCATCAGAGACAGGAGAGAACACTGAGAGCTGACCCTTTGACATGCCCGAATAAAAAATTACTTTCCTCTAGACAAGTGAGGAAAGTGAGTATAAGAGCTGTTTTTTCTCTAAGCAAGTAAGGAAAGTAAGTACAAAAATGGTTTTCCTCTAGGTAATGAGGAAGGTTGAGTGCTATATTAATTTGTAGCTTATTTAGTGCTAACAACAAGTTGTGAACAAGTGCTGAGCACGAATATGCAAATTCAAGTGCTAAAACTAAGAATCTGTACCTGGATCTTGTGGTAGATAGGCTACCTAGTGCTTACCAATCCCATTGATACGCTAGAATGCTTCACTTCAACACAGAAAGGCTTGGGGGACTCAGAAGTTTACAAACAGTCCTGGATACAGCAAATCTATATCTGGGCTAGACTAGTTACAGGAAAGGTGTGAAAAAGTGCAAATGTGGGTTTTTAAACCCGAAAGTTGAAAGAGATGGAAAAACTGCCCAAACGGACAATAAACTACAATTTCTGGGCCAGAAACGACTCTTGTGGTAGATAGGCTACCTAGAGATTACCACTCCAACTGATAAGCTAGACGGCTTCCCTCCAACACAGAAAGGCTTGGGGGGGCTCAGAAGCTTACAAACAGTCCTGGATACAACAAATCTGTATCTGGACTAGACTAGTTACAGGAAAGATGGGAAATAAGCACAAGCATGGGCTTTTAAACCAGTAAGTAGAAAGATATGGAAAAACTGTCAAACACAATAGCCCTCACTTACTGCAGAGAGAGAGAGAGAGAGAGAGAGAGAGAGAGAGACCACAGTATTTTATGAAACAATTAAATAGAAAAATAAATAACTACAGAGAGACACAGACCACAATATTCAATTAAACAAAAAGACAGAAAAATAAAATGCAGTACAATCTTTAACACTGCAAGTTTGTACTTAACTCAGCTAGTAATGCAGTTGATTGTAGATATGTAGCAGAAGGCAAACAACTCAGATATTGAGCAGTAATAAATTCAAAGATATGTGACTAACACTTATAAATACAGAGAAACCCTCTAGGCTAAGAGTTTAACACTGAATATCAATAAAGTGAAACACAATAGCCCCCACTTACTGCAGAGAGAGAGAGAGAGAGAGAGAGACCACAGTATTCTATGAAACAATTAAATAGAAAAATAAATAACCACAGAGACACAGACCACAATATTCAATGAAACAAATAGAAAGAAAAATAAAATGCAGTACAATCTTTAACACTGCAAGTTTGTACTTAACTCAGCTAGTAATGCAGTTGACTGTAGGTATGTAGCAGAAGCCAAACAACTCAGATATTGACAAGTAATAAATTCAAAGATACGTGACTAACACTTATAAATACAGAGAAACCCTCTAGGCTACGAGTTTAACACTGAATATCAATGAAGTGAAACACAATCGTCCACACCTACTGCAGAGAGAGAGAGATACCCACAGTATTCTATGAAACAATTAAATAGAAAAATAAATAACTACAGAGAGACACAGACCACGATATTCAATGAAACAATTAAATAGAAAAGTAAAATGCAGTACAATCTTTAACACTGCAAGTTTGTAGTTAACTCAGCTAGGAATGCAGTTGATTGTAGGTATGTAGCAGAAGCCAAACAACTCAGATATTGAGCAGTAATAAATTCAAAGACATGTGACTAACACTTATAAATACAGAGAAACCCTCTAGGCTAAGAGTTTAACACTGAATATCAATGAAGTGGAACACAATAGCCCCCACTTACTGCAGAGAGAGAGAGAGAGAGAGAAAACACAGTATTCTATGAAACAATTAAATAGAAAAATAAATAACTACAGAGAGACACAGACCACAATATTCAATGAAACAATTAAATAGACAGAAAAATAAAATGCTGTACAATATTTAACACTGCAAGTTTGTACTTAGCTAATAATGCAGTGATTGTAGGTATGTAGCAGAAGGCAAACTCAGATATTAAGCAGTAATAAATTCAAAGATATGTGACTAACACATATAAACACAGAGAAACCCTCTAGACTACGGGTTTAACACTGACTATGAATGAAGTGGAACACATTACTGCAGAGAGAACACAGTATTCTATGAAACAATTAAATAGAAAAATAAATAACTACAGAGAGACACAGACCACAATATTCAATGAAACAATTAAAAAGACAGAAAATAAAATGCAGTACAATCTTTAACACTGCAAGTTTGTACTTAACTCAGCTAGTAATGCAGTTGATTGTAGGTATGTAGCAGAAGCCAAACAACTCAGATATTGAGCAGTAATAAATTCAAAGATATGTAACTAACACTTATAAATACAGAGAAACCCTCTAGGCTATGAGTTTAACACTGAAAATCAATGAAGTGAAACACAATACCCCCACTTACTGCAGACAGAGAGAGAGAGAGAGAGAGAGAGAGAGACCACAATATTCAATGAAATAATTAAATAGACAGAAAACTAAAATGCAGTACAATTTTTAACACTGCAAGTTTGTACTTAACTCAGCTAGTAATGCAGTTGATTGTAGGTATGTAGCAGATGCCAAACAACTCAGATATTGAGCAGTAATAAATTCAAAGATATGTGACTAACACTTATAAATACAGAGAAACCCTCTAGGCTATGAGTTTAACACTAAAAATCAATGAAATGAAACACAATAGCCCCCACTTACTGCAGAGAAAGAGAGAGAGACCGACAGTATTCTATGAAACAATTAAAAAGAAAAATAACTACAGTGAGACACAGACCACAATATTCAATGAAACAATTAAATAGACAAATAAAATGCAGTACAATCTTTAACACTGCAAGTTTGTACTTAACTCAGCTAGTAATGCAGTTGATTGTAGGTATGTAGCTGAAGCCAAAAAACTCAGATATTGAGCAGTAATAAATTGAAAGATATGTGGCTACACTTATAAATACAGAGAAACCCTCTACGCTAAGAGTTTAACAATGAATATCAATAAAGTGGAACACAATAGCCCCCACTTACTGCAGAGAGAGAGAGAGAGAGACCATGGTATTCTATGAAATGATTAAATAGAAAAATAAATAACTACAAAGAGACACAGACAACAATATTCAATGAAACAATTAAATAGACAAAAAAATAAAATGCAGCACAATCTTTGACACTGCAAGTTTGTACTTAACTCACCTAGTAATGCAGTTGATTGTAGGTATGTAGCAGAAGCCAAACAACTCAGATATTGAGCAGTAATAAATTCAAAGATATGTGACTAACACTTATAAATACAGAGAAACCCTCTAGGCTATGAGTTTAACACTGAAAATCAATGAAGTGAAACACAATAGCCCCCACTTACTGCAGAGAGAGAGAGAGAGAGAGACAGTATTCTATGAAACAATTAAATAGAAAAATAACTAGAGAGAGACACAGACCACAATATTCAATTAAACAAATAGACAGAAAAATAAAATGCAGTACAATCTTTAACACTGCACGTTTGTACTTAACTCAGCTAGTAATGCCGTTGAGTGTAGGTATGTAGCAGAAGCTAAACAGCTCAGATATTGAGTTGTATAAATCAATGTCCAAATCTTTTGAATTTCTGCCTTTATCAATTTACAGTTCAGTCCTGAGAGCTTAATTAATACATGAAATCTAGTTCAAATGAGTTTGCGTTGACTCATGGAAGGTAGTTTCAGCAAATGTAAAAAAGTTGAAAAACATTCTCACCAAAATTACCTTCAGCGAACATCTGAGAAAAGTTTTTTTTTTTTTGCCAGGGCAAGCCCCCCCTCCCCGCAACCTTCCAGCACGCCCAAATGTAGATATATATATATATATATATATATATATATATATATATATATATACCTACTACAATGCTGCACAATAGTGGAGAAAGAGGCAAGTTGCACTGCTGACGAATATACTTTTGGTGAATGCACTTCAGTCATTTCACTTTTGACTAAACTACCTTCAGCAACCTAACACATTCCCCTTTAAATGTACTCCAATTTCCTGTCATCACACTTTACCAGTCTGTACAAGCCACTACTTCAACCAAAGCATCACCTCATCCACCTAAAGGAGTCCTACTATCATTTCTTTAATCAAACTATTTGTCTAACATAACTGTCTTATTTAGTCAATAAAGCATAGTTAGAATGACTGGGAGAATAATTTCATAACACTTATTATGTCCCTTTTTTGACACATACAAGTAATCCCCACATACTATAATTTGCCCACCAGCAGAAGTAAGCGAATATAATCCTATACCCATAATAATAATAAAAATAATAACAATGAGATAAACAAAAAGGACATTGTTGTAATATTGTCCTATAAGCACATTTCAAAAATAAAGTAATTAATTCCCAGTTATGTCAACAACATGTCAACTGTTCAAAATGAACAAATATATTAAAATCTAGTTAGGTGCTTTCATCTCAGAAAAAGACTTCAGTACCACTGAAATAACAATGAAATATATAATCCAGCAACCACTCCGACTCCAATAACTAAAGCCCAAAATTTATTCACAATTATTTACACAAATCAAAAATAAAAAATACATCCAGGTCAAGCGCTTTCGTATTACACTTCATCAGAACAATTTCATCACCACAAACTCAGCCTTATATAGTACACATAATTAACTCAATTAAGTAAAATCTATTATTTAAAGAGACATAACAATTATATAAAATCTACAAAAATCCTAAACAGCTTTAAAAACAAGTGTGCGTTTTATACAATAATATCTAAGCAGACAGAAAAAATATATATAATTTATTTAAAAAGTATATGTATAATGTAATATAACCAGAACTTACCGTTTTAATGCCCTATATTTTAGTTCATGTTTAATACTGACATGCTCATTTAATCCTGGTGTTTCACTAGCATTCAGTCTTAGTTGCCATTTAACTTCAGCCCTCAATAATTTATTATTCCAATCCCCACCTCTAAAATCATGCTGTACCACCTCAACTATACCAAACTTAAAACTATGACAAGGGAACATCATAATATGCTTATATAGGGCATTTTTTTCATCTTTTCTCTTAATACTATATCAATGCTCATATATCCTTCTACTCAACTTCCTTTCAGTTTTGCCTATATAAAATTGTCCACATTCTGAGCAAAGGACTAGGTAAACCACCCCCATAGTATTGTAGGATCCGCTCATAAAGCTAACCTCTCTATTATAAGGACCCACAGTAATTTTAGGGACATCAATAATAAACTTACAATAATCACAGGCCCCACATCCAGATGTTCTTTTCAACTTATTAGTATTACTAGAGTGATTATTTTCCAATAAATATTTTAAATTGTTATTCATCCTATATGTAAACAGGGGTTTTTCACCTATAGTTGTTAACAACTCTTTATTCCCTTTGAACATTACTCAATTATTTTTAATAATTCTCTGAACTTCCCCTGAGGTTTCACCATATGTTAAAATCATAGCTTGTGAGAAAGTATTAGCCTCTTCTAACTTCTTAACTCGGGTTTCCTCATCCCTACCTAAAAGGGGTTTATATCTCACATCCCACTGGTCCATGAGTTCCTCTCGAATCTGTGAAACAAAAGAAAAAGGATAGCCTCTAGCTAAAAACATCTCTAAAAGTAGATGAGTTTCTCTTTTTACAAGTTCTATATTAGAGCACATTTTTAAAACCCTAACCATCTGTCCCATTACTATATTTATTTTAACATAGTTAGGATGACTCTCATGAACTCTAGGTAGTCATTGGAAAACGTTGGCTTCCTATGCAAACTAGACTGGAACCTTTTTAAGTTAAAATCCTTAAACAATGTAACATCCAAAAAATTGATACTTTCACTGTTTGTACAACCAGTGAATTTAAAATAATCACAAACTTGATTTAAAAAAATCCATTCACTTTTCATGTAATCCTTCACCTTTCCATAAAATAAACACATCATCTAAAAACCTTAAGTATAAATGCCAACCATCCTTAAAGGGTGAATTAAATAAAAACATAGCTTCCCATCTGTACATCACGAGATTAGCAAAGGTCGGGGCACAACAGTTGCCCATCGCCACACCCCTAATCTGTCTAAAGAATTGTCCCCCAAATGTGAAAAAATTATTTTTTAATACTAATTCCATCAATTCTAATATAAAATTAA
>NC_056745.1:1224272542-1224409178 GCF_019279795.1 Protopterus annectens
TTTTTTTAAACAAGAATTTGGCATTTTGCCTGAAAACAACTATTTCAATAATCTGCAAAGTGTAAGGTTTTTTCTAGATGTAGCTGTTAATGTCTTGTTACAAATTCTAATGTTGCCCTGTTTAATGACAGTTACCACAGTACTGACCCATTTGGTGACCGCACCCTGTTTGACTGTCATTCACAGTGACAACATATGTTTTAGCCATTAGTGCTATGGATATTCCATCGGAGCATATGAATCAGAAAACTACTTCTAAAGAAAACATAACATGATCTACAAACCCAAGCCTCTGCACCTGAAATGTAGCTCCAATCGGACACACATTTTTTTTTCTTTATTCAGTACTAGATTAAGCTGTTCGGCAGTAAACATCCGACTATACAAGGTCTTATTCAAAGCTATGTGCCTTATATGCAACGCTTAACCGAGCTTGTACGGGTCAAATCTCCGATCCCTTGCTAATATTCTGACTTCCACGTTCTCCAAGTCATCTCCTGCACATTACCAGCAGTAGTACTACACAATCCATTTCTGTCACATAGGAAATGCTGTGAAAATGCAGTACTTTTCATGTTGGATAGAGCAATCATGTGGCAGTTTGCTGAGAAGCAAATGTTACATTTTGATTTCTCCTCGTTTTTTGAATAGAAAATATTCCAAATACAGCTGCATGTAAATAAGTTCCAACATTCCCGTCTCCAAGAAGCTGCTTCACAGTGACGTCACATTTTGGGGCGGTGCACGCATCCTGTGTGTAAACAATCTCCGAAGTCAGTCCTATCACATGAGCATTTTTGCGAAATGGTCCTGAGCATACCGCTCAACTGTACAGATTTTCGCAGAATGTCCAGATTTTTGACTCATATTTTTGGCCTGTTCCTCATAAAATATATAGTTTTCTGGCAAATCAGTAGGATGATCCAAGGAAGTGACGTCACTAATTAATGACATACACGAGTTTCTGACTTCAAATTCCTCAGAAAATGTTCATAGGTTCATAGGTTCATAGGTTCATACTAGGCTATCTGCCCGAGGGCATTTACAAGCCTAGCCCATCGTTTTGTGGCTTAGGCCACCCCTTTAGTATGGGGAACTATACCCATTATTTTTCTGTGCCTCTGTCGAGCAGTGACACTGAGGTAATCCCTGGGGTATATCTGCGATCTCCCATCCATTGGTCAAGATTTCTCTTGAACAAGGCCAGCGAGTGGCTCTGCGTCACATGTACCGGGATTTTGTTCCACAGCATAGGGAGTCTTTGGGTGATGAATCTATCCCTCCAGCACGTCCTATTAATAGCCGTGTCAAGGTTTAAGTCTCCCGCCCTTGTGGCTCTGATGGATCTAGATTTTTTGAGGTGAAGCATATTCATCAAATCTGGGTTTGACATGGCCTTGTATGTTAGGCAAAGGTCACCTCTGAGCAAGCGTGGCGACTGAATAGAGCTGGAGTTCTTTCAGTCGGGCAGCATAGGACAGATTCTTGAGACCCTTTATCCTTTTGGTGAGGAACTTTTGTGACCTCTCCAGCTGCTGCAAGTGTCGGGTCAGATACATTCCGAATGGGGCATTGTACTCAATCATTGGTCTGATGAGTGATGAGTAAAGGGAGACTATGACCTCCCTTGATCTAGATGAGAATCCCTTCATGATAAGGTGGGCAATGTAGAAGGTCTTCCTAACTACTTTAGCTACATGGGTGTCGAATGACAGACTACTATCAACCTGGGTCCCCAGGTCCCTGATAACTTCTTCTGTGCTCAGTGGATTGCCACCTATTTGGTAGCTAGGGGTAACCTTGTTTTTCCCGAAGGGTATGACTATGCATTTTTGGCATTTAACTTTAGGCGTGGCTCTGGCACCAGTTATCCGTTTCTGTGAGACCCTTCTGAAGGATATCTGTGTCAGATGTGTTTTCTACTATGGCCCAGTTTGCAGTCATCTGCAAACTTTGTCAGCTCATAACCCTCCTGTGTTTGCTTGTACTTGGAAAAGTAGATGCCAAACAAGAGTGGGCCAGGACTGAGCCCTGTGGGACACCACTTGTGACAGGCTTTGAGTCTGACATGGCGCCAGCAGCTCTGACCCTGTGGGTTCTGTCACTCAGCCAGTTTGCAACCCATCTTGTGATGTATGGGTTGACATTTAAGCTGATGAGTTTTTCAATGATACCGAATGGGGTATTGTATCGAAGGCCTTAGCCAGATCGAGGTAGGCTGTATGGACTGCCTTTCCCTCATCAATGGCTTTGGTGACTGTTTGAAAAAGTCAACCAAGTTTAAAAGGCATGATCTGCCTTTGACAAAGCCAAACTGGGTTGGATCCAAAGTCTGCAAATTCCCTATGTCTTTATTTATGAGGTCCATTATGATCCTCTCCATGGCTTTGCAGATAAGGCTTGTCAAGCTAATGGGCGGTAATTTCCAGGGTCGGTGGAGGCACCGCCTTTGTGAAGTGGTACCACAGTTGCAGTGCGCCACTCCTGAGTGCGTATCCAGAGGTAAGACTTTGATTAAACAGCTGTCCTAGCTGTGGGTTTAATTCCTCATTGAGTTCATGGAGCACACAGCCGGGACACCATCAGGTCCCATGGATGCTGTGTTTTTGCTTTGGAAGAGCAGTTCTCACTTGAAGCTGGAGATGTTTGGGGGCTGCAATCGTTTGGTATAGATATCTCTCCTTTTGGGGAGGGAGAAGTTTGCACTGAACCTGTCAGCCAGTATGTTGGCAATGTCTGTAGGATCAGTAATCTTCACATCATTTTGAACTAGCTCTGAGCATATCTGGGAGTTTCCTCCCAGGTTTCTAACATAGCTAAAGAAGGCCTTATGATTGTCTTTTGAGTCTTTAGCTATTTTTCTCTCGAAATTTGCTTTGGATGATTTTATGAGAGCTCTTAGTTTTTACTTATAGTGATCAAGGGTGTCTTACCTTTTAAGGATTTTGCTCTATCTTGTAGTAGCTTCCTCCTTTTGTTGTAGAGTTTGTTTATGGCTGGGGTCCACCAGACTGGATGCTTGCCTTTGGTACAAAGAGTCTTTGTTTTGCTTGGGATTGCCTTATCCATGCAGTCCTGCAGGTGCTGGTAGAAGGCATTTGTAAGTGATTCAGCGGCTTGAGTACTGTTTTCCGCCCTCTCGGGGGCCTTAAGAGAGTCCACACTAGTCTTTAGTAGTGTGAAGTCGGCTTTTGAGAAGTTCTTTACTGTGGTCTTTTTATTTCAGGTGGGGGTGGGATGAGGACCTCCAGCGAGATTAGTTTGTGGTCTGATCTCACCAGTGAGGGGTACACCTCCGGTGTTGAACATTGTGCTCCCATGTTCGTGATGATGAGATCAAGTATGTTATCTCCTCTTGTGGGGATGGTGACTAGTTGTTCCATGGCATTTGAGTTTATGAATTCCAGGAACTTTTGGGCTAGGGTGTTTGGGCTTGAGTAGTGTTCCCAGTCTATATTAGGGTAATTGAAGTCACCTAGTATGATGGTGTTTGGTGATACATTTATCCCCTCTAGTGTTTTCAGGAAGGCCATGTGAGGTTCCTGAGTTTGTGAGGGTGGCCTGTAACATGCTACAATTTGCAGAGCAGTCTTGCCTATGGTTAATTGCACCTGGATGGTCTCCGATGCATCGTCGTTGCCACCAGTCTTGAGGTGTGGGTGTCCTTAATGAATATGGATACCCCCTCCTTTCTTGGTATTGTCCAGATTTTGGGGCGGAGCATGATATGAGGTAAAACCTGATAGCGCCGGGGTGCTCTCAGGAGCCTTGAACCAGGTTTCTGTCACAGCACAGACATCGATGTTCTCCATACTGAGAAGGGCCTCGAGTCGTGCATTTTGAGATTTAGACTTCTGGCATTGAGCAGCATTACCCTTAGTTTTTTCCTTTTTGTGTTCTAGGGTGGTATGTTTAGAATTTGAGCCTTGCCTAAAAAGGCACTATGGGGTGGCAAGAGCCTTTGCCAATATCCGGAATCCCAGGGTGACAGGTGCAAGCCGTCCCTTGCGCAGCGTGGCTTGTCCAGCATGTCATCCCAGGCAGACAGACACTGGATCCCTTTTGAATGACACCAGTGTTTAAGCCAATTGTTAAAGCTGATCATCTTATCTCTGTATTGTGGCATCATTCTTGGTGAAGGTAGGATACTGCTCAAGGTCAGGGTCATACCTGTCTGGGCTACATAATCAGAGAGCTCCTCAATGTCTCTTTTCATGTAGTCCAAGGGGGTGCGTGTCAGGTCGTTTACACCAGCGTGGACAATGACTGAGTCGTATTTGTACCTGCTGTTGAGAGACCTGAGTGCTTGCGTTATGTGGCGGATTCTGGCGCCCGACAGGCAGCTTACTGTGACCTTCTCCTTACTGAGTCTGGTGGCGGGGCGTCAGTGTGTCTGACTATGGAGTCACCAATGACTAGTGTGTCTGGCATTGTGTTTGGCCTTAAGGGCTGTGACTGTTTGACACTCTGACTGTGAGGTCTATGTGTTGCAGGTGTTGTGTTCTGAGGTGGTGGTTGTTTGGGTGTCTGCTTTGGTGGCCTCTGCTGTTTTGGTAGATTTTTGATCAGAGCCTCCGAGTATGTCTTTGTGTGTTTATGTGTATGATTTGAGGTTGTAATGGTAATATGTGAGACTGGGTCTATAGTGTGTGTGGTAACCTTCTCCTCCTGACTGGTCTTGCCAGTCCTATGTTGAAAGAGCTCAGCCTCCAGTTTGGCCGTGTAGTTGCATCTCTCGCATGTATTTGTGTTTTGTGGGAGGAGGAGAGGGTTGTCTGTGTACATGAGGCAATTGTAACATTGCCTCAATATTCAGGTTCACCAGCTGAGCAGGAGAGGACACTAGCAACTGATCCCTCGACATGCTAGAAGGAATAGACAAAAAACTTTAAAAAAGATTCCGGGGCCCGTGGGTGACCGAGAAATGGGCGGCTGCCTTTTTGGGGTACTATCTATGACAAGAGTGCCGTATCAAGGTAATAAGTACTGTAGGAGCAAGTGCTACGTTTAACAGATAGAGAATAGTCTACTTGGAGTCAAGTAGAGATGATCTTTTTAATTATAGGATACGCTGATTAGATCAGTAGTATAGTTCGAGGAAGGTAGTTTTAAGGGAAAATTTGAAGAGTGGACTTTAGGTAGCCCGAATAGTTTAAACCTGCTTAACCGGCGCTGCCCTAGTGTGCAACAGTAGCAACTCCGCGCTAAAGCGTGCTTTATAGCAGGGGGCTGGATAAGACAGGAAATGACCCAAATTGGCCAACAAACCACAAGTCACTGCCCTAGGCAGCTATGCAGAAAAACTTAGCAAATAAACAGAGAAAAAATACTTAAAATCTCAAAAGTGGCTCCCTTCTTCTCTCAGCGTTTTTTCCTCTTGGAGGGTGCTTCACCAACAGCCAACAAGCCTGAAAAGACGCTCAAACCACGAGGCAACTAGGTTTTAAGAGAGGAAGATGAAGGAGTTATGGAAATGACCCCTAGTGGCCAATAAAACTACAGTTTCAAGTCAGTAACCACCTCTCCGGGGGGCAGGGAAGCTGCTCAATGTTAGTCACTCCCACTGATAAACACAGAGACCCTCCTTCAGCCCAAGCAAAATGGCCTCACAGAAACTTTCAAACAGTTCAGGAACAGCAAGCCTGTAACTGAACTTTTTTAACTCTCAGAAAAGTGGGAAAAAAGCAAGATTTTTTTTGTTTTGTTTTACAGAGATAGCAGAGGTTCACAAGTAATATCAAGTTATAACAGTGCAGTAAATGACCCCACACAAGGTGCTAGGTCAAGGACAGAAAATATGCAAGTTTTAAGAAAAAAACGATTTAAAATTAAGTGCAAACAGGAAATTCAGCAAACAGCTTTTGGTTGTGCTCTAAATACAGCTACTAATACAGAAATCAAGTTTAACAAGCCAGAAAATGCTCAAGCTAGGCAGCTATGCAGAAAAACTTAGCAAATAAACAGAGAAAAATACTTAAAATCTCAAAGTGGCTCCCTTCTTCTCTCAGCGTTTTTCCTCTTGGAGGGTGCTTCACCAACAGCCAACAAGCCTGAAAAGACGCTCAAACCACGAGGCAACTAGGTTTTAAGAGAGGAAGATGAAGGAGTTATGGAAATGACCCTAGTGGCCAATAAAACTACAGTTTCAAGTCAGTAACCACCTCTCCGGGGCAGGAAGCTGCTCAATGTTAGTCACTCCCACTGATAAACACAGAGACCCTCCTTCAGCCCAAGCAAAAATGGCCTCACAGAAACTTTCAAACAGTTCAGGAACAGCACGCCTGTAACTGCACTTTTAACTCTCAGAAAAGTGGGAAAAAAGCAAGATTTTTTTTTTTGTTTTGTTTTACAGAGATAGCAGAGGTTCACAAGTAATATCAAGTTATAACAGTGCAGTAAATGACCCCACACAAGAGTGCTAGGTCAAGGACAGAAAATATGCAAGTTTTAAGAAAAAAGCGATTTAAAATTAAGTGCAAACAGGAAATTCAGCAAACAGCTTTTGGTTGTGCTCTAAATACAGCTACTAATACAGAAATCAAGTTTAACAAGCCAGAAAATGCTCAAGCTAGGCAGCTATGCAGAAAAACTTAGCAAATAAACAGAGAAAAATACTTAAAATCTCAAAAGTGGCTCCCTTCTTCTCTCAGCGTTTTTTCCTCTTGGAGGGTGCTTCACCAACAGCCAACAAGCCTGAAAAGATGCTCAAACCACGAGCCAACTAGGTTTTAAGAGGAAGATGAAGGAGTTATGGAAATGACCCCTAGTGGCCAATAAAACTACAGTTTCAAGTCAGTAACCACCTCTCCGGGGGCAGGGAAGCTGCTCAATGTTAGTCACTCCCACTGATAAACACAGAGACGCTCCTGCAGCCCAAGCAAAAATGGCCTCACAGAAACTTTCAAACAGTTCAGGAACAGCAAGCCTGTAACTGAACTTTTTAACTCTCAGAAAAGTGGGAAAAAAGCAAGATTTTTTTGTTTTTGTTTTTTACAGAGATAGCAGAGGTTCACAAGTAATATCAAGTTATAACAGTGCAGTAAATGACCCCACACAAGAGTGCTAGGTCAAGGACAGAAAATATGCAAGTTTTAAGAAAAAAACGATTTAAAATTAAGTGCAAACAGGAAATTCAGCAAACAGCTTTTGGTTGTGCTCTAAATACAGCTACTAAAATAAACTATGTTACTCTAGCAACTTTCTAAGTTTGTAAGACCAATATTTAAAATATTCCCTATTTTTAGGCCTTTGTCCAGAATTTTTGCATTAAGAGGTTGAGAGGTACAGGCATAGCTCTCAACCTTCCATCACCAAAATGAGGAACACTAGCCATCATAATGTGGAACAAATGGGCAAAATGTGGAACACATACTAATGGCTTACTAACAACTTCAACATATGCTGATTTTACTTATAAAGAAGATATTTTAATGAATTAACATGATTAATTTCTATTTACCATGGATTTCACTTAAAACAAATGCTAACACTGAATGTGTAGCACTCTTTCAATGTGGAACTTTGAGGAACATGAACTTTTTAAGACCCCAAATGAGGTACGTTCCTCGTAATGAGGTACACTTGAGAGGTATGGGTACTGATCAAAATTATATGGTACATATGAAGACCTTAAACACTAACAAATCGAAAAGAAAGGACTGCTGCCTGATTCACACAGATATGTCACTTCACAATTACATTACACTCGTCAATAATCATATTTACACCTTTATTTATCGATCTTTAGTCTTTGTTGACTATGAAATTCCGACGAAGGCCCGAAAAGCTCCACTTTTAAGTTGCACGTCATGCCCCTTTATAATTGCAGGGTAAAATATCTGTACACGAGCTTATTTACATGATGTTTAAATATTTCTTTATATATATATTAGACATGATACGCATAAAAATGCTGATGTACATTTTCTCAGGACACTAATTACTTACTCCCAAAGGTTCCCTTCCAAGTCAGGGACCGTTTTAACAGCACAGACATTAGCAACCTTCCAAATACTACGAAGGACAAGTAAACAAGCCAGACAGCTAGACAGATATATAGCTAGAGCGATAGATATAGAAGCCTTATTTTTATCTCTAGTACCTATATTTCCTGTTCACTCTTTCAAGACTTAATTTCAGTAGAGATCCACTTGAAGACAGAACAAAATAGAAAAATTATGAGTGTACCGTATCTTGCTTGACTGGATCTTGTAAAATGCATACAATACAAGAAAAGAAGAAAACTAAAAATATTAAAAAAAAATAGATAGTAGCCGTGTAATGCAAAATTTGACAGCGATTCTAGGAATGTAGTATGTATTTTCCTTACCTGGAAGGGCTGCAAAGTGAATTTGCTGAATAGAAATCTGTGAATCGCAACCCATCAGCTGCAAGACGATCCAAATTTGGAGTGAGGGAGCTGGGATGTCCATAACATCCCAGATCTCCGAAGCCCAGGTCATCACCGAAAATCAGCACGATGTTTGGCAAAGACGAGTTCGCAGAAGACACCAGTGGATAAATTAATGAAAGGAAACCCCAGAGCTGCTGCAACATTTTAGCACAGCAGTTACGTCAAGCTGTGTTTCAAAAAGCTCAGACCAGGATTGCTGTGGTAACGGTATGATCAGTGATTTTGCTTGTTGCCTTTCAAATGGGTTGAGGACCACTTATTGTAGCCCCACAGCAGCTAAGAACACATACAGCGAACAAACAGGAATGAATGGAGCATACAAATTTCAAGGAAAACTCTTCCTGGTTCCACCCTTCAAAAACTGAACACCCACCACAAACTATATGTCACCGTTAGATCCTACCCACTAAATCAGTTTACAGTGATCATGTGCCTCTTAAATAAATGGATACGTTTGTTTACATTTTGTACAGCTCAATTTATACTATGTGTAGATTTTTACAGGGCAATTGTGATAAAACAGGTGAAACTTAGAATCAGTGTTGCTATGCTGCTGCTCCTCAAGACCTTCAACAGGCGGATGTAGAACTGCTGCTTTGCTTTTGGGCTGGTTACAGAGAGTTACTAAGCCGAGTACATAGGCTCCTTTGTTCATTGTATTTTTCACATCGCTCTAACATAAACACTTGTTGGTTCAAAAAGTGCGCCCCCATTTTTAATATGGTCATAAGTATTTTTGTTTTGTTTTCCTATGATTTACACTATTAAACTTTCCGGACGTGCTTGTCTATAGTTATGCAACTACTCCTTTTATTCTTAAGGGGGTGCGTTTATTATATGAGGTGGGCGTGCTTACTCGCAGATAGGCGGGGTTTACTGGTCTCAACACCCACCATTTTCAGCCAGCCCAGTGCTTGCGACTATTTTGTTTGTACGCATAAGAATCTGTCTTGTGCATGAGGGTCACATTATGGACGTTATATATTTGCATTAGATTTTTTTTTTTTACGAAGAATACTACACAATTATAACACCGGTTAGGATGTTCTGGGCTCTGCAGATTATGATAAATTAACGTATTGCTCCATGTTGACTTCTTAAACTTCATTTGCTGTGTAATAACTAGACTGCGCTCCTGCCCAAGTCTGATAACAGGTTCGTCTAGGGCAATGCTTTCTCTACTTCAGCAAACAAATAACAATTTATAGACCTTTATTTACCATTGTTTCGTAGCTGAGTCATTTATTTTATTAGAAGCACGTGAACAGTTTACTTTGCATAGCTCAGCCCGTGTATATCTTCATGCGGGGAGACACAAAGCTCCTGTGACTCTTCGATTTGTTACTCGCGCGAGCCTTGGTTTATGAGTGACGCAAAGAAACGAGAATTTTCGATCAATCATCACAGAGAAGGACAGATCCAGTTTAATGTTAGAGTTTGGAAGGCTAGTGTTTGTCTGGTAGTGTTTCTGAGAAGTATAAGAACATGAAGTTGTGGCCATAAAAACAACGGCACTGTATGTACTACTACAGTGCTGCACCTAAATGTTGTTGAAAGTTGTGCTTCGTGTTAATTTTCTTTTAGTTATTTAATTTTTTGTGGGGGTGACTTTGTTGGTTTGGAAGACAGCTTTTGGTAAATCCGTTGTAACCGAGCAGTGTCTTGAGGAAAACGTATACTGTTAGTACTGCGATGATTATTTTATGCATGGAATGTAGGCACCACTGTTGCTTGTAATTCAACGTTTCTAAGCTTTTAATTTATTTATTTATTTATTTTTGCTTCTGGGAAGGGAACGGGGACTAATTTAGCACTTCTATAGGTAGATGTTAGGCTAACGACGCCTAGGGCCCTTCCTGAAGGTGTTGGGCAGATTTTAAAACTTATTTTGTAGGGCCTATAACCTCAGTAACGGGGTGCGAGCGTTAGTATGGTTCTTTGTAATAGATTTGCGTAGCAGACGATGCACATTTTACAGTTCTCCATCCTTTCGTCCATTATATGCTTGAAAATGTGCAGGAAAGGACTCCGCTTCAAATAGATGGAAAGCCTTTTCCAAATGAGCAGAACCTGGTGGGTTATGACCATAGTTAAGGTGTTTCTGATGCAATTTTTTTTATTATTCAGAATGATTTATTTTGGGACGGCTGTGGCTAGATTTTCTCGGTTGAAGGGACCTGGCCCTTTCAGCCAAGGGAATCTAGCCTGCTCATAGTGAGATGGCTAGATTCTGGTGGGGAAAAGAACCGTCCTTTACACTAGTAGATTCTAGTCCCTGTGGTGTGAGCAGGCTAGATTCCCTTGCCTGCTAGTCATTAATAAACGTGAGGTAGTCAGATGTACGTATGATTGAAAGTTTTATTGGCGGTAGATTGTAGACATGGTCTTTCAGCCAGACACGGCAGAATTCTAGTGGAGAAATGGACCTAGTTCCTGGAAATAGATTCTAGCCTCTTTGGTATGCAGTGGCAGTTATGGACCTCTTTTCAAGAAGTAGCTGCACTACATTCTTTTTAAGCATAATTTCTGCTCCCCTCAACACATTACAGTGACTGAAGGACCCAGGGCAGTGACTGAAGGACCCAGGGCTTTTCAGCCAAGGGAATCTTGACGTGCTCTGTGTGAAAATGCTGGATTCTGGTGTAGGAAAGAACTGGCTTTTTGGGAATAAATTCTATCCCCTCTGGTGTACGGTGACAGGAGCTGCACTACATTCTTTTGAGTGTAATTTTTGGCCCCTTCACCACAGATTGCCATGGGCCCGGGTCCTTTCAGCCAACTGAATATAGCCTACTGTATGTATAAATGTGGAAAGGACCATCTTTTTGGGAATATTCTTACTCCTCTAGTGCACAGTGGCGGGAATGGCACTTTTTTAAGTCCTGTAGCCTGTTTTCTGGAATATCGCTAAATTCTAGTGGGGAAAATGACCTTTTTTATTGGAATAGATTTATCCCATCTGGTATACAGAGACCAGAATGACCATTCTTGTTGGAAGTAGATGCCCATTGTTTGTTTCACTGAGCATAATTTCAGGTCCCTTCAGCACAGATTGCCAGGGATGGACCTGGTCCTTTCAGCCAGGGGAATTTAGCCTGCTTCATATGAAAATGCTAAATTCTAGTGGAGAAAAGAACTTGGAATAAGATGGTATCTCCTCCTGTATACAGTGGTAGAATTTTTTAGGAAAAAATGCACTTCTTTTACATTTTTTTAGGAAAAAATGCACTTCATCTTTTGGCTGAGCATAATTTTAATTCCCTTTAGCACAGTTTGTGAAAAAGCTACACTCCAGTGGTGGAAAGGACTGTCTTTCTGGGAATGCATTATACCATCTATGGTGTACAGTGACAGGAATGAACTTTATTTTCAGCAAAGACCTGCACATTTTTTTAGCTACACATTACATCATGTCCCTTCAACACAGATTGGCATGGCTGAAGAACCCACCCAGGTACTTTGGCATGGCTGAAGAACCCAGGTACTTTCAGCCAACAGAATCTAAAAGGTTAAATTCTAGTGGAGGAAAGGACCTTCATCCTGAGAATAGACTAGTCCCTCTGGTAGACAGTGCCAGGAATGAGCTTTTTTTTTTTTTTTTTGCAAAATAGTTGACTACAGTTGGTTCAGCATAGTTGCAGCTCCCTTAAGCACAGATTGGAATGGCTGAAGAACTCTGGCCCTTTTTGACAATGGATTCTAGCCTGCTATATGTGAATTGGTGGAATTGTAGAGCAAGAAAGTATCATTTTTCTGAGAATAGATTCTATCCCTTCTGATGTACGGTGGCAGAAATGCCCCCCCCCCTTTTTTTTCTTGTTTTTTTGGGGAAAGAGCAGCACTTCATCTTTTGATTGAGCATAATTTCAGGTCCCTTCAAGATTAGTGGAGAAAAGGACGGTCTTTCTGGGAATGCACAACACCTATGGTGTATAGTGACAGAAATGAACCTTATTTTCAGCAAAGACCTTTACTACAGTTTTTTGGCTGAACAGAGCATCAGGCCCCTTCAACATAGATTGTCATGGCTGAAGGACTCGGGTCTTTTCAGCCAAGGGATTTTGAAAGGCTAAATTCTAGTGGAGGAAAGGATATTCTTGAGAATGGAATCCTGTCCATCCTGGAAGTCAGTGGAAGGAAGGATCCTTTTTTACAAAATGGCTGCATTACATTCTTTTGGGTAAGCACAATGTCAGGTCCCTTATGGAGAGATTGCTATGGTTGAAGGACCAATGTCCTTTCAGCCAAGGGATTATAGTCTGTTTTATGTGAAAAGGCCGAATTATACTGGAGGAAAGTTCTAAAATTAGATTGTATCCCCTCTGGTGTACAGTGGCAGGAATGATAATTTTTTCTTTTATGGAAATTCTTTTTGCAGAAGTGATACCTGCTAAAGATGTTTTCCATGATAGGTACTTTAAATCATTTTTTGCTGAAGGTTCAATGGGTTTTTGAGCTGGACATTGTACTGGGGGGGGGGGGTTCTAAGAGGAAGGTGCCTTTCATGAAAGCTTTACGTAACTTGTTAGAAGCCAGGCAGTAATATTTATGCTCTGTATGGAAATGTGATATAGATGTAAACTGTAATTTAATCATAGATAAACTAGCTCTAGAGCAGCCAGAAAAGAACAGCAGAGACATCAGCAGTAAAAGGGTCAATATTGTTTCTGAATGCCCACAGGGAAAAATCTTTTCCCTTTGCTCTTGTAAACCTTTTTGGTGGAGTTGTTTTTGTGATGATAATACATGGTATGTGCCGGTGAGGAAAGCCTCAACTGTCTGCTGTTATTGGAACTGGAAAAAACATTTGGTTAGTTTGAGGACTGGGATATTGGGATGACACATCTCTGGGGGAGGGGGGGGGTAAGAAAATCTGGAGGTTGGTCCAGTATCCAGGGAGTATAACTAAGATGGAGACCTAAGAAAGGGAACCACACCTGGCGAGGCTGGAATGGAGCAACAATAATGATTGTATTTAACCGAATTGCTTACTGTAGAAATTTTGGGATCAAAGGAGGTGGCAGTGAACAGCTAGAGTCCATTGAAGGACATGCACAAAGTAGCATGCTAGAGGAAGTAAGACGGTCTCTGCTGCCACAGACCCTAAAGCTTGAAGAATTAATCTGGCTGGAAGAGACAGGCTAGAATCTGATGAACCTGGGATCTGAGTAAGTCTATGCAATGAGTAGGCAAGCAGGCAGTTTGTGTTGTGTTCAGATGTGCACCAATAAACTCCATGCTCTGTACCAGTGTCAGCTTTGATTTGGCAAAAACTTGACTGTTGTCCCTATTGACAAATCTGGAGCTGATAGTCCCTGGATTGTTGTAGGAGATGCATGGTAGGGGTGGCAAGGAGCTAGTTGCCTATGTATGGGAAATGCTTGGTATTCTGCCAACATTGCCATACATTTGGTGAACACCCTGGGAACTGTGTTGAGTCCAAAAGGTGGGGCTCTGAATTGGTAATGATTGACTCTTAGCCAAACGTGTCTTTGGGAGTTCCTGTGTTTTGATGTGATAGTACACATCCTGAAGATCCAGTCATCCGTGCTTGGAAATGGCAGAATGGATTGACCATTCTGAAATCTGATTTTTTTTTTTTCACATACTGTTTTAGTTTGCTTAGATCAGTATTGGTTTCCGGTCCCCTGACTTTTTGGGAGCTAAAAAGAAATGCAAGTAAGTTCCGAATCCTATTTTGTTTGGTGGGACCTTCTGGATGACTGCCTTGTCTAGCTCCTTTTGAATTTCTTGTACTGCTGCCTTTCTCTAAATGGGTGGAATGTGGGGATCCCCCTTTTTCTTTTGTGGAACAGGAGCTAGGACAATGGTATGAAGTAACTTCTGGATATTATTTTTTAGTACCCAGGTATATTTTGTTACAGTAGCTCAGGTATCTAGGTGCAAGGACAACAATCCCCTGACTGTCTACAGCGATGGGTAGTTGGCAGCACTTCAGGAGCACTGAGAGGGTCTATCTGGAAAGGAATCATGGAATCCCTGATTTCTGTGGGCCTCCTCTACCTCCAGGTTTGTCTCTGCTGTTACAATATGCCTTCTCTGTCTCGAGAGGTCCACGAGATTCGTGGAAACTCATTTTCTTACCTGTCTGATTTTCTAGGGATAGAAAACTTCATTCCTACAGCAGACAGGGTCTTTCCTTCTTGTTCTCTCTGGGTAAGCATTTCTTTCAGAGCTGGAACAAAGATGTTCCATCAAAGGCAGCCTTGATGAAAGACTTCTTGAAAGGCTCTGCAAAGTTGCATAACCACATCTAGGTATGTTTCCTTATGGCAGTCTGTGACTCTGCTGCCTGTGAGGTGTCTTCAGCTGCATGAGACATCCAACCTCATGGATGCTTTGGAAATTGACAAGAGTGGCAAGCTAAGAAGATAATCTTTGAAATCCTCTGCAGACATGGACTCGGAGAATTTCACAGTTCCTTGTTCACATCTCTCTCTAGCCTTGTAAAGTGTACCAGGTAGATACCTCCGAGTGAAGGTCACTGATGAAAACACTCACTTTCAGAATCTGTCTAGCACCCTAGACTGGCTGGTGGACAGAATATCTCTGTTCTGCTAGCTCTTTTCTAGTTGCTGCCGCCACCATTGCATTTGTCTATTTCCTTTGCCCCTGTAGGGTTTATCTTTGGGGGGGCTAAGAACTTGTCAGGGTGACATGGTATTGGCTCAGTGGAATCTGGCTTCTTCTGTACTCTGCAAGATTAGATCAATAAGCTTATCTGCTGTACTCTGTAAGATTAGATCACCCAAGATGTAGAT
The DNA here is from genome assembly GCF_019279795.1 of Protopterus annectens. Taxonomy (NCBI): domain Eukaryota; kingdom Metazoa; phylum Chordata; order Ceratodontiformes; family Protopteridae; genus Protopterus; species Protopterus annectens. Next base: position 1,224,287,738 of record NC_056745.1, read on the forward strand.
GGGCCATGACCAAATGCTTCCAGAAATACTGATTACTGTGGAGAAAGATTATCTGAAGACCAACCACCTTTTTGTTTATAGATAATATGTCTCCAACTTTGATCTATTTCGGTTCATTCTCAAGTTACTCCTCCCATATTCCCACCCTCAGCTAGAAGAGTTTCACATTTCCTGCCCTGCAAGGTTCAGCGAATTTGAATGCCAATACACACCAGAGTTGCTTGCAGTCAGCCAGGTGTGCCTCTGAAGCTGTTCCCCTCATCCTATCATCTGAATAGCACTTTCACAGTAAGTCATGGTAGAAATATGCTTTTTGCAATCCTTAATGTAAAGGTTTTTTAAGTATTCCTCTGAACATGCTTGTAACATACACAGTAAACAATTAATCTGGGCCATTGACATTTAGGTATGACTGCAAATTCATACTCTAACCAAAATGAATACTCATATTTGCTTTACAGAGAATCAAAGTTAAGGTTGTTGATTATGGTGATACCTAGCAGTTTGGTAGTAAGATGTTGTGATACAAGTGTACCATTTTTGGATGTTACAGTGGAGTCTATTGGGGGTGATTTACTGGTAGGTGTGAAAAGGAGAAGTTTAGTTTTTTTAGGGTTTAATAGGAGACAGCATTTTGTAAACCATAGTTCAACAGAGTTAAATACGTCTTGAGAAAGGTGGTGAAGTTCTGATACAGATGTGGCTGAGCATATAAGTGTGGAGCCGTCAGCGTATTGTATACATGTAGCATGGGGAACTACTTGGTGAAGGTCATTGCTGAATATAGAAAACAGGAGAGGGCCCAGTATGGACCCTTGAGGAACACCAATATTAACAGGTAGATGGGCAGAAAGGACGATGTTCCAGAGCACAGCTTGATGTTATTTAAGTAGGAATGGAACCATTCTATAGCTAGTGGGTCAAGAGACAGAGATTTGAGAATGTTTGAGTATAGTGTGATTTACCATGTTGAAAGCCTTGGACAGGTCAATGAAAAGTGTAGAGGAAAGCATGTTAAGGTTACGGTTTTTGTTGATGGTATCCGTAAAGGAAAGGAGGGCAGTAGTTGTGCTATGGGAAGGTCTGAACCCATGTTGGGAGTTGGAAAGCGGGTTATTATGGAGAAGGTGGTCTAGCAATTGCCTGTGGATAAATCTTTCCATGATCTTAGATAGAGGAGAAAGTAGGGCTATGCAACGATAGTTGGAGAGTTCAGTGGAGTCTCCCCCTTTTATGAAGGGGAATAATATGAGAGACATTCCAAAGTTTGGGGATATATCCTTCAGTGATTGTTCTATTGATGAGAATGGAGATGGGGTAAGCAATAGGTTTGGCTGCTAACTGTAGGTGTAGTTGTAAAGTTTGGTAAGACACTTTCAGCTATCTTACCATCTACAAGTGCATAACTTGTGAAGCCTGATGAATAACAATGTCTCTAGCTTTCAGTACGAGAAGGGCATGCTGAGCTAACAGGTATCGTGCTGAGGAGATGAATTCATGCAGACATCAAGACTCCTCAGTGAGCAACTTCAATTGACTGTTCAGCAGCATAAGATGGAGGTGTGATGCATATGTGTGGGAACCCTAAGTCACAGACAACAGCTTAGCATATTCACAGGAATATTAACAATAACATCAGATGAGGTATGAGCAGAGTCATTTAGGAAACTGATTTCTTCTTTTGGTTTAAAAATCTATGTCAATAATTGCCTAGTTCTTCTGTCACCAAACAGTTATTTAAGCATACACAGTTCACGAGAAATTGGCTACAATCAAATGGACAGCCATATTTCTGCAATTACTATTCCACTATACCATCTGACTTTACATTACAGGTTTCCTTACAGGAATTCCAGACTTTATGAAAATCACATAAAGTAAGGCACGTCAACAAACAGATGTCAGGCATTGACACAGTCTGTTCAGACCACACTGTGGCAGGTTCACACAACTATGAAATATACTAAAGTGCAGTCGTCAGACCACATATCAGTAGCACTGTGGCTTCCAGGTACAGTTTATAGCACAATGCCAGATTTCAGGTATGCACACTTTGAGAAATTCTTCTTCCCGACAATGACTACATAGACATGCAAGCCTTATCCAGAACACGTTAGACGAAGTGAAGCCACTGTTGTGCATACTGACCACCTGTAATGCATTACTAAAATTGTATGAAGCACCACTGGAACCCCCTTTCTTCTGCACTGTCACTGTAGGTCCATGAAATCATGCGTAACAGCCTGGCATCAGTGTCTCTAATCACTGACAACTGGGCAAAAACAGTTGGGGAGAAAAGATATGACCCTTGGTCATGTGTATAGTTCGCACTGACTGCACATTTAGAACATCATCTACTCTGTTTATATTTTCAAGAAATTTCTTCCTTTTAAGACCTCACCATGCTCCCTTTTTTTGTGCAAACAAAGATGGGTGTTAAATTTGAATTTTACTGTTTACTCCTGTTAACGTTTATCCACTACCAAAAACAAAGATTATGGAGTGCATTCAAACCTTACCATAAAGCATGCAGGTGCCCTCTCTTGTCTGTGTGACTACTATAAAACTCAGCAGCCTTATGTCAATAAGATAATGGCTGGCTGGTCTGTAGTTCCCCATTCTGGGTTATCTTTGGCAGCTGTGTTGAGCTACAACTGGATGCATAGCCAATAAACCTGAAAAAAAAAATGACCTGTTAATTGCTACTCAGTGTAGGTTCACTGACAGGACGCAGTTTGGAATGGATGACATGATGCTATGGAGGAGAGTGGACATTCACTGTTTCCAGGGGATGGGATGGAAGGGCAGTGCAGTTAAGGCACTTGGCTTGGGATCCACAGTCTACTTCTGTGTAGAACAGGCTAGAAATGCTCTGTGAATTGTGGTAAGGGAAAAGGTTCAGAAGGCAGTGAGGGATACTGTTTGATTAAGTGACAGACTCATGTCAATCACATTCCAGTGTAATGATAGTGCAGTACTCATAATCTTATCCTATGCCCCACTGCTGAGTTGGGACCGTGAGCAAAGAGTGCAGCCAGACATCAGTTTGCAGTACCTACTACATAAATTTGACATCATGAATCGGTTTAGATAATGGGTAACTTGAATGCACATATCGTGACAGACAGAAAAGGAAATCTTGACTGCTTGGCTCCACATGGGTGGGGCAACAGGAATAATGGAGAGGCCATTCTAGACCTCTGTACTGCAAATGGCTCGAAAGTAGCCACAACATGCTTCATTAAGAAGGGCAGTCACAAGTTCACATACATGAGTGGCCTATACCAACTCAGGTAAAGTTCCCCTTGTGAGGAAAGGGTACTGGGATATGAACATAGATTGTATAGTCTTCCTCAGTGAAACAGATGGTCCACAGCAAAACCACGGCTGCAAGCAGTGGGCAAAGAGGGTGCTAAGGTCAACAGAGACCATTGTGAAGACCAGGAAGTTGACTGGAGATAAATTGTCAGTTCAAGTATTCAGTCATGCCTCTACCTCCCTAAGAAATGGTGGAAATAGGTCTACATGAAGAATGGCAGCACCTTAAAACAGCATGTGTCAGGACTACTGAACAGAGTTGTGGCTTGTCCCATGTATGTCTATAAGGTACATAAGGAAAGCATGTGGTGTAATGCAGCAGTCCAGGATCTCCATGAATGAAATAGAGTACCGAAAGAGTGGGACATTGGATTAACCACCCAGGCTAGGAAGGAGTGGAGGTTGACTAGCAAGGAAGGTAAAAGAGCTGTTGCATTAGCACAGAAAAGGGCATTGGAGATACTCTGCCAGCTACTGCCTCTGTAGTTGTCACAAAGGCACTTAAGCAGATTGCAAGGCCACTACACCCAGATAAAGAAAACTGACAGACACACTTCATAAGGGATGGCAAAACAACATGCTCATCATTCCGCAGGACATCAAAGGCAGACTGAGGGAGTACTTTACAGCAGCTTAACAATCACATTAACCCCACAGATGCTGTATTTCCCCACAGACAGGCTATGATGGAGACGAATAGGATACCTCCCTGGAAGAAGTAAGACTTTCACTAAGGGAAATCAAGTCGGGGAAAGCAGCAGGCTCAGTGGAGATCATAGTGGATATCTTACAGACGCTGGCTGAGGTAGGGGAGAAATGGCTCCTGAAGCTACTTGTAGCAGCATGGAGAGAAAGTCGTACCCTAGGTGAGTGTCAAAGAATTGTACTTGTGCCAGTTAACAAGAACAAATGGGACATCCACAACTGTGATCCATACAGAGGCATCATACTGCTGTCAAGAGGGTGATTCATAAATGGATATACAGGATAGTACAATGTAATAAGGGCGATGAGCAGTTCATATTCAGATCAGGATGCAGCCCCACTGACCTGATGTTTGCAGTAAGACAGTTGCTAAGAAGCCAAAGATGAGGAAAGTGCTAATTCTCATTCCTATGCCTTTGTAATGCAGATAAGATGCCAAGAACGCTGCCTTGGGCAGAAGTGTGGTGGTTCGAAGTCCTAGAATCATTCTTAGAATTAGTGCTTTCTAAGTATTAGGACTAATGACTCGAGTACAAACAGTTTCCATCTCGCATCCAGGGCAGTCGATGCACCCATAAGTGGATCTGTTTTTCTGCGTAATTCCGAATAAGTTATAGAACATCCCAAATTGCCAGTCACTAATACCAAGTAGTAATTTTTCTAGTGGGCAAGACACAATGCCCTTTCTGGAGAATGAGGTTATACAGATGGAAGTAGTGCAGTTCCCTGGTTACAAACCATATTACCCACAATGTATCTTGTTCAGGTTTTGTAATTTTCCATAACTATAGGTTTGAGGCAACTGGCATCTATTTCAGGGCAAACCCTTGATGTAATTTTAAAAGTAGCATTTCTTATTGACTTTGTGCAAACATTTGGACTAACAATGTATTTACCTCTCTCACACACATCTCAGTAGCTGGCATCGGAGGATTTTCTCATGAGAATTTATTTTTCGTGCATACCATGGCAGCACCAGCCATTGAATGACATCTAACATTTTTATGTGAGCCATTAGTTGGACAGCAATATTGGGCATATGTAGAGGAAGTGCAAAACAATTGTCTCAATCCTGAAATATGCAGTACTCCCCATGTAGTAAATCTTATCACACAAGTATTTTTTTTTTTTTTTTTTTTTTAATAACCGCTCAAGTCCTGTCTTCCTGAAGTAAGGACCAATTAGTCTAAACCTAAGTAAATTGCACATAAAAAGTGTGTGTGTGTGTCAATACACAAGTGCCTATGATGTATTACTTCTATTGCTACATATGAACTTTTTTAAACTAAAAATACTTTCTAATAAGTAAAGCATGTGTACATGTTGGCTTTTCACTTGGTGTATCATTTTGTGGCTGTATATATGATTAATAAAAATGGAAAAAATCTGTTATAATCCTCTGAATATTATTTTTTGGTTTTACACTGCTATTGAAATTTTTTTTTTTCAGGACTGGCATCTCTTAGACTAACTGTACAAAATTATTATAGAACTGCATACAGATGCCTTCTTTGATAGCCCGACACTGATTATTACTTGAACAATAACATTTCAGTGATAATATATTACATAGTGCATATTCAGATTTTGGAGCTTTCCCCTGGGTCACATCTGCACATGGCCTGGTCAATTGCGCCACGCCGACCACCGGGAAAGGTCATGGCTTCATCAAAAGAGAAAGGGTGCAAAATGAAAAGTTTTGTTTTAAACAAATGCGCTGTAACTTTAAAGTACAGTCAACCCAGCAAATGTACAATGTGCCCATGGCAACAACACTGCAGAAAGACAGAACATCATAAGACCCTCTGTAATGTTAAAAGACAGATAAATTATGCAGATAACACACACCTTTCATGTGTCTTAGTTTTTACAAGTGGCTAACTTATGAAGCTAGATGAATAGAAGAGGAATAGGCAAGCTGAGCTAACCGGTATCATGCTGAGGAGAGAAGTCACAATGTAGACATCACGACTCCTCACTAACTTCAATTGACTGTTCAGCAACAGAAGATGAAGGAGGTGTTATGCGTATTCATGGGAACTGTAAGTCAGACAACAACTTGACATATTCACAAGAGTCCAAACAATAGCATTAGAAGATGCATTTGAAGCATCACTGAGGAAACAAGTTTTTAAACCCAAAATATACATTGATATTCAAGTAATGCTTGATTCACAATACAGTTATGACTCCAGAAAGTAGCTCCAAGCAAATGTGCATCCCTGTATGTGCAATCTCCCTTCCACTGGCCTAGGAAACAACCATGTTTTCCACATGGATGTGAGAGTCTATATCAGTATCTTGTTAGATGAGGACGTTTTGATGTTAACATAATGGAATTAATAGACATCACATTTGAGATCAGTACCATCAGACTATCAGTTGCTGTTTTCTTAAAATGTGTACCATACCAACCAATTCAAATGTTGAAGGAGTAAGAGATTATGTTATGAGAGGGGTCTTTAACTGTGTCAAGTGGTTTAAGACAAAAGGTCCAGAACTGATTTCCAGGCAGTTGGTCTTTTTTTTTTTGGCTACAGAAACATTCAGGAGTTAAAACCTCTTCCCCACTGGGTTAAAGGAACTATTCATATAACCCCCCCCCCACAATGAAGCATGTGTTGCAGGACAGGAGGGAAGACGGGGGTTAGGTCTCTTAGGTTCATACTAGGCTATCTGCCCTGAGGCAATTATAAGCCTAGCTCGATTCTGTATGGCTTACGCCACCCTTTGATTTGAGTATACTGTGCCCTTTAAGGTTTAGTTTACTGTGCCTCTGTCTAATAGTGACATGGGAGTAATCCCTGGGACAAACCTACGACCCCCCCATCCACCTATTGAGATTCTTCTTGAAGAGATTCAGTGAGGTGCTCTGCCTCGCATGAACTGGAATTCTATTCCAGAGTGAAGGGAGCCTCTGGGTTATGAACCTGTCCCTCCAGCAAGTTCTATTTATTTCTGTGCTGAGGTTCAAGTCCCTTGAGCGTGTGGCTCTAAGGGATTTAGATTTACTGAGGTGGAGCATGTCCATTAATTCTGGATTTGACATAGCTTTGTATGTCAGGCATAGATCACCTTGAAGTAGGCGGTATGCAACTGAGTAGAGCTGGAGTTTTTTTAACCGAGCAGCATATGGCATCTGTTTGAGACCCTTGATCCTCTTGGTGAGATACTTTTGGGGTCTTTCTAATTGCTGCAGGTGTCGGGTAAGGTACATCCCAAAAGGGGCATTGTATTCTATGATGGGCCTGATGAGGGATGAATAAAGGGGCACGATTACCTCTCTTGATCTAGATGTGAAACCCTTCGTGATGAGGTGGGCTATGTAGAAGGTCTTTCTAACCACTTTGGCAATGTGGTTTTCAAAGGAGAGATTGCTATCAACATGGGTCCCCAGGTCCCTAATAACTTTCTCTGTACTTGCCTATGTGGTAATTTGTGGGCACATTGCCAAGGGGTATGACTATACATTTTTTGGCATTTAGCTTTAGACCATGGTGCTGGCACCAGTTATCTGTCTCTGTGAGACCGTTTTGAAGGATGTTTGTGTCAGCTGGAGAGTTGATTATGGCGCCCAGTTTGCAGTCATCTGCGAACTTGGTGAGCCATAGTCCTCCCACGCTTGCCTGTACCTCGGAAAAGTATATACCGAACAAGAGTGGTCCCAGGACAGAACCCTGTGGGACGCCACTTGTGACTGGTTTCGAGTCTGACATGGCTCCAGCAACTCTCACTCTGTGGGTTCTGTCTTTGAGCCAGTTTGCAACCCATCTTGTGACATAGGGGTTTATATTTAAGCTGGATAGCTTATCTATGATGCCTGAGTGGGGTATTGTGTCAAATGCCTTTGCAAGGTCCAGATAGGCTGTGTGGACTACCTTCCCTTCATCTATGGCTTTGGTGACTGTTTCGAAGAAGTCAACCAGGTTCAAAAGACAGGATCTGCCCTTGACAAAGCCGAACTGGGTAGGATCTAGTGTCTGTAGGTCCCCAATGTCTTTGTTTATGAGCTCCATGATGATCCTCTCCATAGCCTTGCAGACTAAGCTAGTCAGGCTTATGGGGCGATAGTTTCCAGGGTCCATAGGGGCTCCACCTTTGTGGAGTGGGACCACTGTTGCTGTACGCCATTCTGTGGGCACATATCCTGTAGTGAAGCTGAGATTATATAGCTGTTTTTTGAGGGATTAGTTCCTCTTGGAGTTCATGTAGGACGCAACCTGGGACGCCATCTGGTCCCATGGAAGCAGTGTTTTTTTGCTTTGGAGAGGGCAGCCTTCACCTGAGCATCAGAGATGTTTGGGAGGCTGGGATAGATACTTGCTCTTTTGGGGGGGGGGGGGAGAAGTTTGCACTGAACCTGTCTGCCAGGATATTGGCGATGTCTGTGGGTTCAGTGTATTTTTTGTTGTTTAGAATAAACTCAGAACAAGTCTGGGAGTTGCATCCCAGGTTTCTAACATAACTGAAAAAAGCCTTATGATTGTCTTTGGTGTCCTGTGCAATTTTTCTCTTGAAGCTGGCCTTGGAGGATTTTATGAGGGATCGTAATTTTTTGCTAGTACTGATCAGAGATGCCTTCCCTATTAGGGATTTTGCTCTATCATTTAGTAGCTTCCTCCTTCTGTTGTACAGTTTATTTATGGCAGGGGTCCACCAGACTGGACGCCTGCCTTTGGATGATTGGGTCTTGGTTTTGTTTGGGATAGCATGATCCATGCATTCCTGGAGATGCCCGTAGAATGTGTTTATATAGGATTCTGCAGTTTGGGCCATAGTTTCCACTGGCCCTGGGGCCTTGAAGGATTCCACTTCAGTTTTGATATGTGAGAAGTTCGCTTTTGAGAAGTTTTTCACTGTGGTTTTCTGGGCTGGGGGTGTGGTCGGGATGTGGACATCCAGTGAGATTAATTTATGGTCTGATCTTACCAATGAGGGATATACTGCTGGTGTGGAGCATAGAGTCCCCATGTTGGTAATGATCAGGTCTAGTATGTTGTCCCCTCTTGTGGGAGTGGTGACTAGTTGTTCCATAGCATTTGAGTTTATAATTTCCAGGAACCTTTGGGCTAAGGTGCTGGGGCTTGAGTAGTGCTCCCAGTCAATGTTTGGGTAGTTGAAGTTGCCCAATATAATGGTGTTTGGAGAGATCTTAATGTTCTCCAATGTTTTCAGGAAAGCCGAGTGGGATTCCTGACTTTGAGAGGGTGGTCTGTAGGATGCTATAAACTGAAAAGCAGTCTTGCCCCCACTGTTAGTTGCACATGGATGGTCTCCGATACTTCGTGCAATGCCACTAACCTGGAGGTGTGGATATCCTTGATAAATATGGAAACTCCCCCTCCTTTTGTGGTTTGGTCCGGGTTTTGGGGCTGAAAAGCATGATATGACGTATAGCCTGGTAGTGCTGGGGTGCTCTCTGGAGCCTTGAACCAGGTTTCTGTCACTGCACAGATGTCGATGTTCTCCATACTGAGGAGAGCTTCGAGTGCGTGCATCTTGAGGTTAAGACTTCTGGCATTTAGCAGCATTACCCTTAGTTTCTTGTTCCTTGTGCTTTCATGGGGGGTGGGTTTGACTTTTGAGCCTTGCCTAAAAAAGGCACTATGGGGGTGGCAAGAGCCTTTGCCAATATCCGAAAGCCCAGTGGTGACAGGTGCAAGCCGTCCCTAGCGAAGCAACGTGGCTTGTCGAGCATGTCATCCCAGGCTGACAGACCCCCTTTGAATGACACCAAAATTTTAGCCAATTGTTAAAATCGATCATTTTGTCTTTGTAATGTGGCATCATTCTAGGTGAGGGTAAGATGCTGCTCAAGGTCAGGGTCATACCAGCCTGGGCTACATGATCAGAGAACTCCTCTATGTCTCTTTTCATGTAGCCCAGGGAGGTACGTCTCAGGTCATTCACACCAGCATGTACAATGACTGAGTCATTTTTGTATTTGCTTTGGAGTGACCTGAGTGCTTGCGTTATGTGGTGGATCCTAGCACCCGACAGGCAGCTCACCATGACCTTCTCTTTATTCAGCCTGGTGAGTGGGACGTCAGTGTGTCTGACAATATTACAAGAGTATCAGGTGTGTTATTCAGCCTTAAGGGCTGTGGCTGCTTGGCACACTGACTTTGTGGGCTATGTGTTGTGCGTGTTTTCTTTTGAGGTAGCGTTTGCTTGGATGTCTGCTTTGGAGGTCTCTGTTGCTTAGGTAGATTTTTATTTAGAGCCTCTGAGTATGTTTTTGTGATGTGTTTGGTTCGCTGATGTGGTGGGACTATGTGATACTGGAATTGTGTTGTGTGAAGTTACCTTCTCCTCCTGACTGGTTACACCAGTTTTGAGATGAGAGAGCTCAGCCTCCAGTTTGGCTAAATAGTTGCATCTCTCACATATATTTGAATCTGTTTGGAGGAGGACATGAAATAATGAACGTCCTGTGCAAGACTGATCTATTCCCAGTTATTAGTCAGTCTCAGAACCAATTTGTGTGCAACAACCTGTTGCCAAAGAGACAGAAATGCATAATCTGACTTTAAGGAAGTGCAACAGAATGACAGGGAGGAAAGTGGCAGAATGCCCTTTACATGCTCATTCTGAAATTGTTGCCTCCATCCCCCTACAATGATTAAATTGGTCCATATAGCCCAATGTGATTACATTCATGATGGCAGAACTTTGGATAACACTATAATACGTTTGTATCAATGCAAGATGCCATCAAAACATGGACACCATGTCATGATTTAGAAAAGAAAGGCATTTGACTAAAAAGACTTTTGAAAGTGAATTGATATTTCTTGTTCCAAGTTTTGGTCTATGTATAGCACTTCTAAAGGATTTGTACTTAGATTGAAAAGATAGAATTCCGATTGGTGCTAGTGATTAAATATTTGGCAGTTAGTGCAGCGGATTACAGCTCTGGGCTGTTAATGGGCTGCTTCCTGTAATCAAGTGTAGAGGGTCTGAATCATTCGACCTGCATTTGCCTACTCTGTTACTCTGATCAAATCACGTGACCAAACAACACTTCCAGATAGCTCCTGAAAAGGGGCACTTGTGTGCACTGGGCTTACCTGGTTAATGGTGCTAGTTATTCCAAACCATTTACTTTTTCCAGGGCATGTATCAGGGCTATTCACTGTTGCCTCTGCAAACTGCTGTGTATTTACAGCATCTAGCCCAGCTTCTTAGAGACTTACGGTTACATGGGTATTAGATTTGTGGGCTTAAAAGAAGCAGGTGCTTGGAACTGAAATTTTCCTTAAAAACTACCCCTGAAATTACCGCAGAACTTAGTTGCACAAAGAGCAACTAGTTTAGGGGTTACGGAGCACTGCCTCATGATTTTAGTCGTACATAACCTTGTAGAAGTCTATTCTCTCACATTACCCAAGCCAGCATGTTGTAAAACCATCTTGTACCATCCCCTTGTAGATGATGTAACAAGGATCTGTAAAAGCATGGATATATACTTTCCTATTATCTTTGTAACCAGTTTGGTGGATATGGGCATCCTAAGGCAATGTAGCAGCTGTCTCATGATTACTGACTACCAACTAATTTTTAAACCAACTTGATATATTGTATGACCGACATGAACACAATTTTAGTGGAGACAAGGCTCTCACATCTAAGCACTTGTAATTCTAAGCAGGTTGTCAGTAATACACACAGTATACCCACCACTCACTGTATGGCCCAGATACTTACAACCACATATGATGTGGCTCTTAAATGCAACCTTCCTAAACCCCAAAGGCCTCCCAGACATTTCACTTACCAAAAATATCCTCAGCAACCGCCAAATCACTCTAGCAAAACAACACTCACCATGATACATGTATCCATATTTCACAGGGTCTCAAGTTCTAATCACATAAGGCAAGACACCACACAACCCAATATTTTGGTCATAGGATATTCCATTGTGAGACACACAGATGTGTCACTCACCAGGCTAAGAAAAGATACAGTCAACTGTCAATCAGTGGACAGGATCCACCAGGTCACCCATGCACTCAGGTTGAGTCACAGGTACCTTTATGATTCAGTCATAGTCCGTATGAGTGTAAATAACCAGAGATGTGCCTCCCTGGACTATATGAAGAGATATGATGGAGCTCCCGGACTATATGTCTCAGGCAGCTATGAGCCCACCATTGAGCAGCATTCTACCTTCTCCAAAGATGATGCCACAATACGAACAAAAGATGAGTGATGTTAATAATTTACTTAGGTTTTGGTGTCACAGGGGGTACAATATTTGTCATCATGGAAGGATATGGAGGCTATGGTGAACAGACCACAGTGCTTTGCTAGGAATGGTCTTGACCTGTCCTCTTTAGGTTTTTGAATATTGCCTAAACACCATTTTCCCAGTAGTACCTTTTTATGCAATGCCAGCCTAACAAACCTTTTGATATAGCAGAACCAACCCAACAAAATCTAAAAGTGTTACTGCTCAATGCCAGGATTCCAAACAGGAAACTACTCCCTGCAAGTTCTCCTCAGCCTGGAAAATGTAGACATTTGTGCAGTTACTGAGACATGGTTTAAAGCTGCAGCAGCACCCTCTGGCAATGCAGAGCTATAATGCCTTCCACACATTTAGACCAGCTACCTCACTGGAAGGGACAAAAGATGGAGGTGTCTCAATTTACATCAAAAAGGAACACACCTCAAGGCTAGGCAAGAGTATGACATACTTGAGATTCTCCATGTCCAACTTACCATAGGCAAAGTGTCATACCATACATTAACAGGCTATAGACCCCTCCTTATGACCCAGAAAACCCATGATATGTATTTATTTCTACTAGAGAGACTCCCCATTCAACTGTATAACATATTCATGGGTGACTTTAACTCCACTATAAAACAGGAATCATACAGTGACCCCAAACATGCAGGCCCAACATATCCATCAGCCTAACTAATCTCATGTGCAAAACCATGGAAAGACATCATCAAAATGATAAACAGTAACATAGGAAACCTTCAGATACTGTATTTAATCTAGTTTGGTTTTGTCAAAGGCAAGTTATGCCCACTCAACCTGGTGAACTTCTTTGGGAAGGTTACCAAAGCAATAACGAGGGCAAAATGGTGCATAGTGCCAGCCTTGACCAGGCAAATGCATTCAATGCAATAGGCTACTCAGGCATTGTAGACAAATTCATGAAATTAGATAAAACCCCCTCTGTCATCAACTTGGTAGACAGCTGGCCTCACAGGAAGGACCAGGAAGTTAGGATAAGGGTTCTACTGCAGAAAGAGATCAGTCACTCACCCAGTCCCTCAGGGCTCTATACTGGGTCTGCCCCTTTTTGGCATCTACTTTTCTGAAGTCAAGGCCAAAATTAAGGATATCTGGGTAACCAAGTTTGCAGATAATTGTAAAGCAAGTGCAGTGATAGAATCCCTTAAGGCACAAATACCTTCCAGGAAGGCCCGACATAGACAAATAATTGATGCCAGAGCTGCTCTTTAAAATTCAGTACCAAGAAATATATAACAGTATCCACCAGGAAGTTGGTTACCCCTGGAAACTACCACATGCATACTACATCACTAAGAGTAGACCCAGTTGTCAGGGATTTGAGAACACATGTAGGCAGTAACCTCACCTTTCACCACTATGTGCCTATGGTAGTAAGGAAATCATTCTATGTTGTACAACTTATAAGCAAAGGTATAGCATCTAGATCCAAGAATGTCATTGTTCCTCATTATTCTGCCCTCATCGTGGCAATCATTGATTAAAATGTGTACTATCGAAGTGAGAACCTTAGTGCAAGCCCACTAATAGTCTGAGCCACATGAGCTATTTACAGCCATCACAAATTGTAGAGCTTATATGCATACTTTTGCCAGCTGTACTACTCAAGTGTAACGTGTAACTCGTGTAAAAAAATTTTTTTTTTTTATTGTCTGTATGCATTGCTATTCTATTATTCAACTGTTTTGTAAAACAGACTGCTGTTACATTTTTTTGATTACAAAGTTGTGACTTTTTCTGTCATTTTGTTCTATGTATTGGAGCTTTTCTCCTCGGTCTCCGCTGAAAACGGGCCACAAGCCCAGTTGGACTAACCCGGTTAACAAATGTCAATAAATAAAGAAATAAAATAATGTAGCTGGAATGATTCAATGCTTGTGAAATAACTGTGGGATGAACCTCTATCTCCATCTTGCTTTGGGAGAATGTAAAACGTGACCTCCCCATCAGACAGCTTTGTATTTACATTCTAAGTTAAGACTGTCATGCTCCAGCAGCCCAACCCGGCATTTATAAGGAACCACTTTTAAGTTCTACACACTGAAATAGTAAAGGTACACTCACTCCTCAATAAAACCCTAATAAAGTCTTGTAAAACAGCTTCTGAAATGAGCATCACTGCCTCAACAAGCAGTGCTAAGAACTGGTTTGCTCCATTTTCAGTTTCCCCCATATTTCGGACACTTGATGTCTTCCACAAATCTTGTCTCACAGTGTGAGGGTGTTTTAAACAGCTTACAAAATCAGGCGAAGGTAGACCGATCACCAAACATTGCAGCTATCCCACTTGACCAATGTTGCTCAGTTCTATAGCCATTACCCCTTCAGAATGTATAAAGATTCTCCTTTACCGATGCTCCAGTCCTTCTTTGCATCTCAGTCTCTTGCCCCAGTATTATAGGCTTTGTCTGGATTTCTTAACTCAACAGGTCAAGAGATGAAGAGGTACAGCACCATTTATTGAAAGATTTTTACCAATCCCGCCGCTTAGTATATACTTGCAAGAAATCTCTTTCTTTTGTGATATTGCAATGTTTCCTTGATTTCAGTGGAAATAAAAGTAAGAATTGCTTGTTCCTATTACTTTTCATCCACTACCAATAACATAGAGTGTGGTAAGGTTTGAATGCACTACACAAAGCATGTATGTGCCCCTGTCTGCCCCATATTGGCTGTGCGCCTGCCATTAAGCTCAGCAGCCATAGGTCAATAAGCTGCTGGCCAGTTGGTGTCTAGTTGCTCAGTTGTGGTTCTACCTTCGATATCTATTTCAACAGAAGCTGGATTTATAACCTATGAAACTTCCATATATGAACGGAGAATTGCTCCTCCATGTAGGTTAACTGACAGGACGCAGCTTGGAAGAGGATGACATGGTGATAAGGAGGAGGTTGAACATCATATGTAACCAGGAGACCAGAATGTAGGGCAGTGCAATCAAGCCATTTGGCTTGGGATCCAGACTCTACTACTCAGGAGGAGGACAGGCTATAAGTGATGTGGGAATTGTGTTGAGAGAAAGGTTTCAGAAGGTAGTGCAGGATCTAATTAAATTTAGTGAAACACTCATGACAATCAGATTCTAGTGTAAAGCTTAGTCAGTATTCATAATCTCTACCAGTGTGCCACAGCAGGGTTGTTTTACTGAGGAAAAGAGTGCATTCAGACAGCAATTCCATGAGCTACTAGATAGAGCAGGACAATATGAATTAGTGTTGATAATGAGTGACTTGAATACACATATGGGAACAGACAGAGCAGGATATGAGGGCTGCCTGGATTGACAGTGGTGGAGCATCAGGAATATGAGAAAGGCCATTCTTGATTTCTGTCAGGCAAATGGCTTGATAATAGCCAACGCATGGTTCAGAAAGAGAGACGTTGATATATGAGTGGTCGATATGCAATGCAGCTAGACTTCCCCTAGAAAGAATAGGGTACTAGGCTATAATCACTGATATCAAAGTCAACCACAACAAAACAGATGCCCCACAGTGTAAACCACTGGTTGCCACAATCATTACATTATAGGATCATAGGAGATTACTAGGCTATTGATACGGAGGTCATTTTAATTGTAGCCATTTCAACCTAATGTAATACTGTACAGATTAGGTTCTAGTCAATACCCAAAACTGCATTTAGTGATGACTGCAAATAGTAGTGAGAAAGGACTCTAAGGTCAACAGACACCAGGCTGAAAACATGGAAGGGGACTGGAGAGAAAGAACAACAGTCCAAGGAAGTACTGAGGCCTCCAGCACCCAAAAAAGAGGAGGAAATCACTGTAGTTGAAGAAAAATGGCAGAATCTCAAAGCAGCGTATGTGAGGACTACTGAACAGATATGTGGCCAAGCCATTTCTGTTAATAAGGTGTGTAAGGAAAATGGGTGGCGGAATGCAGTTGTTCAGGGAGTCAGTTAAGGAAAGATGAAGTGCAGGAAAAAGTGGGAGCTAGAAAAGACCAACATCTAAGAAAGAAGCTAGGAAAGGAGTTGCAATAGCAATGAAAACAGCAGTCTAGGCACTATAGCAGCTTCTGCTAAGAGACTCAGTCAGTGGTACAAAGAAACTGCATCAGGTTGCAAGGTCAAGACTGAGAGATAAAGAAGACAGTCTGACACCCTTCATAGGGGATGCGATGAATAACATGCTCACCAGTCTGCAGGACATTACAGGTAGATGGAAGGAGTAGTTCAAGCTACTTAGGAATGACGATAACTCCGCAGATGCTGTACTGCCCCAGAAACAGTTTATCATAACAGATAAACATGATACCACCCTGGAAGAAATAAGAATATCTGCAAAGAAAATGAAGTCAGGAAAAGCAGCAGGCTCAGATTAGGTCACAGCAGATATGTTAAAGATGATGGGTGAGTTGGCGGGGAAATGGATCTAGAGGAGACATAGTTTCATTACTATGTGACCTAGGGCAAATGGGAATTTGGGCAAGTCTTTACAATGGTCTCCTGAACTGCATGCCTAGTAACTACCTATGAAAATATAAACAATAGCCCTTTCTCCCACTTGGGGTAAAATAACCAAAAATATTTAGTATTATGCAAAGCAACCTTCCTGAAAAACTTCAACTTCATGAAAGAGAAAGACATACAGAGACTTAGTACCAGAAACATAGATAAAATGCAAAAGCTGTGAAGTAGAAGACCATGAGTAAATTCTGATTTAATAACTAATGTGGGTGAATAAATACCATTAAACCTAAGCCATGTCCTACTAGAATGCTCAAGGAGAGGCGATTTAACTCTCTAAAGTAAAGGGGTTAGCAGTGATGTGCAAATAGTCTGACACTGGTATTATTATTTATTTATTTTGCATTTGTTTACCTGGAAAGTCCTACTGGACACAATACCTTTTTCAGTGGAGGCCTTGGGAGAATAGCTCCAGCAATAAGAACTACAAACATTTTAAAAGTTACTACAATGCAAGGGAATTCCAGTAGCAGGCATACATAGACCATTTTATGTTGAATGATCTGTTTATTTATTTGTAAATTGCCTGGAAAAATGAAATGTTCATAATTGCAAGTTAACACTCCCTGTATTGACTTGAAAAGGCTCTGAGGCACTAACAATATACCAAAAACAGTTTTTACAATGCTATAGGTTAACATTTTACAACAAAAGTAGATAGCCATCTATGAATAATGATATTTTAGCCAAAGGGCACATAAGTGGCTCAGGAACAACAAATATGTTTGATATTCTGTCCCCAGGATCAAACAGTGGTCAGTATGTCAAACTTATAAAACTCATTTTTGAAAAATGAATAATTACAATAGGCAAGCGGTATATAATCTCAAATGCACTTGCAACATATTACAGTAGCACATAGGTAGGACATTTTCTGGGCTAGAACTAGAAAGTCTTTGAAAATTCAGATTTTATTTATTTTATTTTATTTTATTTATGTTTCCTTTGTTGACTGGGTTAGTCCCACTATGCTTGTAGCTACATATCAGGAAAAATAATAACATTACAACTTCTTGATACAGGGACTTAAACCTTGCTAGAAACATAAAAAGGGAATGTTGTTGGGAAAACTGTGTGTCTTAGAGTTCTACATTTCAGCTTTCTATGCATATTAGACCTGTAGACATACAGAAAACTAGCAGGAAAAACACTTGTACAGTCAGTATTAGCTGGCCTGTGTAATAAGAAGTAACATAAGCTCTACACTATGTTCGGACTAGGAAACAGTTGCACTTCTTGATGGTCTTCTAAATTCCAAGCTTCTGATAGTACATACTTGTGGCAATACATCCAGCTTTCTTTAATAATTTCAGAGAAAGATTCATCATCTTCTCATGGGTAAAGTGTGTGTGTGTGGGGGGGGGGGGGTGCTCAGCAAGGCTATGTCTTCAATATTCCTCAAGAAAAAAAATAAAATGTCAGGCTTTTGCAGATATCTTGAGCTAAGAGGTGGAGAGGTATGCAAAGCTCTTTGAACTGCTGCTACTTCTGCCACTTTTCCCAAGCATATATACACACAAACACACTTTAGATGTCATTCAGGCAAGCATGCATACACTCAGACATGCAGACAGAAACAAGCACACATACACAGACAGGTACATACTTATCTTTCTTTTCTTATTTTTTTACTTTTACACTCACTGAACAGCAAAACCACTGCTTAGCGAGTGTAAAATAACTGCTCAATCGATCTCACTCTAACCTCATGCATATGAAAACACTTTTATAAGCAATTTACCACACTCTGCCTGCCCCACATAATAAAAGAAAGAATTTCTCCACATAATACATGCTTTTCAACTACTTAAAAAAACTTTTAAACTGACAAGAAATAGTGCACTGCCATTTAAAAGTACAGTTGAGACTCATGACAGTCCAGTAAAATGTAAACTCCTAACGTAAAAATAATAATGTGTAAGGTTTCTCCCCAAAGGGAACTTACCTACCCTGCAAAAGAGTAACCTAAACCAGCCATCGATCTTCGAAATCCTGCAGAGGAGCACTCTCTTCAATAGCAGAAAAGCTCAAAAGGGCTTGGTGCCCAAACCTGTCTTTGTAGTCAGTTCAATTTGAGCTAACAGTTTGGGAATATGGAAGGTGCCCTGAAGCTTTGGAAAATGGCCCAGTGCTACATCCTTGACAGACTGTAACCCATATAGCAAAGGCTACTCCAACAGTGATCAATATGATGAATATTGGACCTTTTTTTTCCATCACAACCTAGAGGTAAGAGGAGTGCTCTACCCAAAAACCAAAAGACTTGGTCATTACTTTTATCCCTTCATTGTGAAGAGATAATATACCTTGGAGTGCTCCAAGAAGATGCCATAACCTCTATTTTTTTTCTTAAATTTCTTTGATTATTTTACATTCGATAATCAGTAAAACTACAATAAGTTGGTTTGCTGCTTAGCGAGTGTAAAATGACTGCATGATCAATCTCACTCGCACTTTAATGCAGGCATACACAAACACACACCTATTTTTTTCTTACCTCTATTGCTAGTGCTGTGTTCCCTTAACATCTTGGTAAACCCAGTCTTGGGCCCCATGGTTTTCTCTGCCTGACACGGTACTCCAGCTGTGACCTTTCTAGTGCCATATACCATACTGTAGGAGGATCACATCCTCAACCTTAGAGAGTATGTGTCACTTTTGTTGTTCAAAAGAAAATACATTATAGGTTACCTGTTCAAAGGAGACTAAACAAACTCAAAAGGTGGTGAAGTACGTGATAATTATGAAATGTTCACTGCAGAAATGAATCATTCAGTTAGCATGCAGTTTGTATGCCCTGTGTCTAATAGAGAGAAACGTGTAGGGTAATATATTTCTTATATCCCTAGCATCACAGTTACACAAAGCCATACTGTTTCTGTTACTTCAGATACACAGGGCTGAGATCTACAAGCATTTTGCAGCAGCACAGCACTTACATTCCAAGGCATCCAGAGTATGACATCACCCATAGCTGGTTAGATATGAATTAGGACTTGCATAGCACCAGAATTCAGCAAAATGGAGTACAAAGGAAGTTAATGGCCCTGTGTTACAAGGGCAAGTGGTGTTAGGCAGATATTGTGGAGAAGTCATTCTACCAAAATGCATGTAACTAGATCAGTCAGATTCTCAGAAAACACGCCCAAGCGTGCATAAAGCTATAGATACGTATGTGTGCAGCAAAGCACCTCATTATCACCACATGTGCAGTGGCAATGAGACTAAGGAGACCAGCGCAGCAAAGTACCTACCCAGTTCAGCATATAAGTGGGGAGAAAAGGAGCTGGGAAAGCAAGAAAAGGAGGAGATGCAAGCAGAGAAAAAACACGCAAGGTTAACTGTAAGGAATAAGTAATGGAAGAAAGGGTATTTCTTTTCAAGGAAAGTCTCCCATTCTTCATATAAGAAGATAAAGCTAGCTGGGGAAAGAATTAAGGAATGACTGAGGAAGAGACAGAGAGAGGTGAAGGCTGCAGAGACACATAAACAAACATAAAACAAAGACATAGGCAGACATGGGTGGCATTGACATAAAAGGTGGGGACAGCTGTGGACTGACGCATGCTGAAAGACAGTGGACATTTGGTGATGGGGAGGACTTATATGCAAACAAGATATTGGGAGTGACACAGAAAGTGGGATAATACACTGATGGGAGATAGGGCAGAATAAATTACAGGTGGTGTACTGGCCCAGGGGTCACCCCACACAGACATCCGTCACCTTCATGGCTGATATCATGTGCAGTCTGTGTCTATGACAACCTGAATGTCAGGGGCTGTCAATTACAAGACTCAACCAGCTGTGCCAGGTGACAGTCTATGGGCACGAGGCAGGCATCCAGCTGCTGGTACACCTTAAACATCACCAACCTACACAGCTGATGCTTAATGACCACAGTGGACATTCAGGGCCACTATCAGAAGAGAAGCCTCTCTCTGTCTCTGGAGTATTTGTGACAAAGACCACTCTCCAAGCTCATCTAAAGTAGGGTGATATCCGTCCCCCTACTGAGAGGCTGGCATTGTGCTCACTGGAGTACCAGCACCGCAGGCTGAGGTGACTTACTGTGACAACAGGACCCGCAGAAGGTAGCAAAACAAAAACAGAACACATTAGTGCACTCATATATTACCTATATTACAAAAGGTAGGCAGTATGTTATTAGTGCACAGGGTTTACCTACCCTGCTGTCAGGAGAGGCATTTCTGCTTCCTGATCCTTCCATGATCTCTCTCTCTCTCTCTCTCCACTCACACACCTCTGTAAGACAAAGTAGGAAGAAAAAAAGAAAACATATGCTTACAGTATTTTATTTATTTATTTATTTATTTATTTATTTATTTATTTCCATTTTGTTTACTGGAAAAGTCCATTGGGTTATAAAGAAAATCCCTTTTCAGCAGAGGCCCAGGAAGAAAAGCTCCACCAACAAACAGATGTAAGCATCAGAAAAAAAATCATAATTTACAAATATAGCAGATATGACAAGTAACATAGTATTTTGTAATCATGACAGGTATAAGAAAGGTAGTTAACATCATACAGCTGGTTGAGTCTCACACAGACCAGCAACTGGTCTATTAGTCATGATCTCAAACTAAATCCAAAGAAATGCATCATCATTCCCTTCAGCACAAACAATGTCCCTTCACACTATTAAATTAACAACAATACCCTAGGTACCCATGAAGTGGTAATGGACCTGGGATCACAGGTTGACCACGGCCTTAACCTCTACCACCACTTGCCTACCATTGTAAAGAAAGCTTTCCATGTAGCTCACTTGATTTGTAAAAGCATCGCCTTGAGAGCAAAAGAAGTTATAACCCCCTATACTCACCACTTATCCGGCCCATAATTGAGTATAATGCCCCATTCAGTATGTACCGTATTAAGCACCTACAGCAGTTAGAGAGACCTCGGAGGTTTCTAACAACGAAGATCAAGGGCCTCCAGCATGTGCCTTACATGGGTCGACTAAAATGCCTGTCACTATACTCTATATTGTATACACTTCTTAGTGGAAACTTATGTCTGGCCTACAGAGCAACTCAAGATCCAAACGTAATGAACTTGCTGCATATCCATAAATCAAATGGGTCTAGGGCTACCTGTTCCAGGGACTTAAATATGGTCTGCAACATAAAGTAACAAAAGAGCAGCCAAGGAGTGCTAAAAAGTGTTTTTTCGCAAGTGTCTTTTGGATGGTCTGTGACTTAAATAAGACATGCTGGAGGGACAGATTTATCTCCCAGTGACTGCCACATCTTTGGAACAGGCTACCAATTCATGTGAAACAGAGCACCTCTATGACACTGTTCAAGAGAAACCTGGATGAATGGATGGGGCACCATAAATTCTTACTGGGGATAGCACCCACAACCCTTCTGGACATGGGCAGCCATCACTAAATGCAATACTGGGTATTGACTAGTACCTCTACAGCATTACATTGGGTTGAAATTGAAATGGCTAGGCTTAACATGACCTCCAGGTTGATAGCCTAGTAATCTCCTATGATCCTATAGTAAGAAAAGATTACATTGAGGTTACACTCATGAGAATTTTGCATTGTAATAGTGAATTGTTCTAACATTGTTATAAAACAAATTATTGCAATAGTGAATTTAACTAACATTATTATAAAACAAATTTACACTGTAATAGTGAATTGCACTAACATTGTTATAAAATGAAATAACATTGTAGTAGTGAATTGTAAAGTAAGTAGATCGTGAGGTTTATTTATTGCAAGCTAGGCATAAGGCCGTTTAACAGTGAGTAGCCATATTAAAGTTAGATATATAACAAACCTACATCTAATGGTTGAGGATGCATTATTGGGACATAAGGAAGATTTAGAATTTTGAGACAGTGGCTGTTTTTACTATGGTGGTTTGGGTGAAATAACTGGTCTAAAGTTTGGTGCAGATTTTAGGGGTAGGTTTGTTGGGGCTGGGTTATAGTTACAGGGAGGTAAGTTGGAAGGATGGATTTTAGTTCCTTTTTAAATTTATGTTTGGATTGAATTTGCTTTGTGCTATAGGCAAGGCAGTTCCAGACTTCAGCCACACTGTGAGAGTATATGACATTCCCGTAAGAGTTGGTGACTTTTGAGGCAGATACCATATGTGAAGATTCAGATCTCAGTGGTCTATAGGGGGTATGCCAGTTAAGTAGGCTGATTTGGGGCAGTTTTGAGGTTAGTAAAGTATACTATGGGTGGTTTTCAGTTGGGAAACTTTAGATGTTAGTCAATCTAGGAGAGTTTACAGAGGGCAATACAGTGATGGGTCCTGTTTGGTAGGTGGGCTGCAAATCTAGCTATTTTGTTATAACAATGTTGTAGTTTGTATAACTGTGAGGATTGGAGGTGTGTGAATATAGGGGTTGCATTTACCAGGCTGGAAAGCAGATAGGCAGTTGATGCAGTTTTATGTCTTGGCCAGACAGTTAACAGGGGTCTATATTAGATCAACGAACGCTTAAAAAAGCGAATGGTGATTAATCGACCCTATGTAAGTGAAAGCTTACAATGTCAAAGTGTCAGGACAGTGATTTTTTTCCAAGAGAAAAATCGCTGTTCCAACAAAAAAATCAAATAAATAAATAAAAAACAATTTCAAACATTACTATTTAAATATACCAACTCCGAGACCACACTACAGTGCCGAAAACGGCAAAGTACCAAAGCGGCCAAGCAAATTCTTTCCCAAGGAAAGAATTTGCTTAATAGCCGCTTCGATAGTTTGCGTTTTCAGCCTTTTAAGTTCGACCAAGACGCATTCGAAAGAATGCGTCTTCGGTCTTCTAATATAGACCCATTAACAGCTAGCCTTATACAGATTATCGAGTTTTTAGTGGACTTTTTTTATGGATTGCTGCTGTACATGGGCATCAAATGTCAGATGCCCATCAGCTGTAACTCCTAGGAGTTTTGTATTGGGCATAATATCAATGCTAATGTTTTGCAGGGAGTTTATAACAAAGTATTGTTTTTATTGTTTTTGAGAGTTAGGGGCAAACAACATAAGTTTTCTTTTCTGGGGTTGTAACAGTAGATGAGAGTTGTTAATCCACTAATCAACATTACAGAAGGATTGGTGGGTGAGGGTTTGTAGTTCTGCTAAGGCTGTGACTGAGCAGATGGGGGTTGAATCATCTGTGCATTAAACCAATGTGGAGAGTAGCGATACAAGGTGGAGGTCATTTATGTAAATGTTGAGTAGTAGGGAACTTAAGACAGACCTCTGTGGGGCTCCTATTGTGACTGGTTGATAAGAGGATTGGGCAAATTGCTATTTTACACACTGGGCAGTTTATCATGAGTTATCAGTGTATTAAAGAATACCTGAGACACCATTTTGGGAAACCGCTTGAGACGTTGTTTGGTTCTTAGTACTGTATCAAATGCGTTAGATAGATCTAGGAAGAGTGATGAGATTCGACTGTCATCATTTCTAAGACAGGAAGGTAAGGAGGGCAATATCCGTGCTATGGTGAGGATGGAAGCCATGCTGTATGTGTCATAATAGGTCATGCTGAAAAAGAAAACAAAGAAGCTGGAAGTGGGTACAGCATTCAAGTATTTTGGAAAGAGGTGGAAGTACAGCATTAGGCCTGTAGTCGGTAATGTTAAATGGGCAGAGGTCTTTGCAGGGGGGGTATTATGATTGATTGTTTCTAGGATTTTGGAATGTTAGACTCAGTAATGGACTTGTTGATGAGAATACTGATGTGGCACGCCAGAGCATCAGCAGCTCGTGATAGGA
Source organism: Protopterus annectens (assembly GCF_019279795.1). Classification (NCBI taxonomy): domain Eukaryota; kingdom Metazoa; phylum Chordata; order Ceratodontiformes; family Protopteridae; genus Protopterus; species Protopterus annectens. Next base: position 1,224,312,305 of record NC_056745.1, read on the forward strand.
AATCGGTAGGTAGCTTAGCAATGGGCACTGTTGGAGCTTTGAGTTTGGCCAAAAGACTTGTTATTTTACTAGTAAGAACTGGTTGGAGACTGAAAGGAGGGAAGGATTTGGGGCTAAAAAGGAGGGGTAGGAATAGTTAGGAGTACTATTAGGGGTTAGAGATTTTGCTACAGTAATAGAATAGTTTTTGAAATCATTGGCTATGTGGCTATCTGATTTATCTGATAGGAGGCTGGGTTGAGAAGGTTTACCTGGCCAGAGAAGATTATTTATATTCAGAACCAGACTTGAAATTCCTGGACCAGAAAATACAGGGACTTTTGTAGTGAGCATTTTGAATATTGTGGTAGTACATTTTTGTTGCTGCTTACCTGTTTTTTTTTCACCAGTTTGCATAGTTCCCTAAAATTCAGGTGAGTAGTGCAGGTTTTCTTGTTATGCTTTCCATGCCTTGTCCCTGTCATGCCTTATTTGCTTTATTTTTTGGGATAGCCATAGAGCTACATAAGTCTTTACTCTTTTTTTTTTCTTGGAGGGGTGGCTATTAAGGATAGAGACAAAGGTATTCTTAAAATATTCAATAGCTTCATCTAATCAAAGTTCTTGTTTAAGGGAATTAATAAAGTAAGTGTCATCAAATTGTTGTAAATTCCTGACTATGTTGTAATGTGTGGTTTGGGGATTTTTTTGTATCTTGGCGGATTGCAAAAGTGGGGTGGTGGTCACTCAAGATGTTGGGTAGGGTGCCTGATGATGTGATTTTTTTCTGGGTGGGTGGGTAATATCCAGTCAATAATTGAACATTTGTTACTATTTGGGTTTAGCCTTGCTGGTGTGGTGATACATTGTGTGAAGTTGTAGAGGCTGATTGTGGTGGTGCCCATGAGGCTGTGATTCAATTAGAGATGATCCAATTTACGTTAACATCTCCAAGAATGATAGCTTCCTGGGATATATGAGTGGATCTCCAGGATAGTAGGTCTTCTAGGGTGGACTGATTGATTTTAGGGGGCACATATATGACAAAGATGCAGATGGATTTGTTTTGATTTAGTTTTAGGGGTACTGGTAATCGTAGGATCATACCAAGTTACTAGGCTATTGGCCCTGAGGCTCTTATAAGCCTAGCCAAGAGTTTAGCCCATGTTTAGACAAGTCAGCACCCAAAGCCTCTGTCCAACAGGGAAACAGGTGGAATCCCAGGGGTGTATTTTCTGTTTCCCATTCAGTTATCCAGGTTGCGCTTGAAAAGGGATAATGAGGTACTCTGCTTGACATGGAGAGGTAGTGTGTTCCACAAAAAGGGGAGTCTCTGGGACACAAATCTGTCCAGCCAGCAAGTCCTATTGATATCACAGACCAGGTTGAGTTCATGAGTACGGGTTGCTCGAGTGGAGCTTGACTTGCAGATATGCAGCAGTTCCATCAAGGCGATGTCTGAGATTGCTTTGTATGCCAGAGATAGGTGACCTCTGAAGAATCTGTATGAAACTGATAAGAGGGACAAGGCTTTTAGCCTATCTGTGTAGGGTAGATGTTTGAGGCCCTGCATTCTTCTGGTGAGGAACCTCTGTGGTCTCTCCAGCTGCTGCATGTGCTTTGCAAGGTACATGATGAATGGAGCGTTGTACTCAATAATTGGCTTTGTAAGGGAATGATACAGGGATGTTATGACCTCCTTGTCCCTGGATGAGATACCCTTACTTATTTGGTGGGCCATGTAGAAAGCTTTCCATACAATGGAAGCAACATGGTGGTCAAAAGTCAGGTTGCTATCAACCTGGGTGCCCAAATCCCTCACGACTGATTGCATGCTTAGGATGTTGTTATTAATGTGATAATATGTGGGGATGTCATGCTCCCCAAAGGGGATAATGATGCATTTTTTGGCATTTAGCTTGAGGCCATGTTTATGAGACAAGTCATTTGTTTGGGTGAGACCCTCTTGGTGGATGTCCACATCGCTTGGAGAATTGATGACCATGCCCAGCTTGCAGTCATCTGAAAACTTGGTCAGCCATAGCCCACTGGTTTTGGCCTGCACCTCAGAGAAGTATATCCCAAATAACAGAGGCCACACAACCGATCCCTGGGGTATGCCGCTCGTTACAGGTCTAAATAACAGAGGCCACACAACTGATCCCTGGGGTACGCCGCTCATTACAGGTCTACTGCTTGAGGTGATTTCCCATATTTTGGTTAGGTGGGTTATATCAGCGAGCCAGTTTGCTACCCATCTGATAACATATGGATTGATGCCTAGTTGAGAGAGTTTATCTATTATGCCCGAGTTGGAAATAGTGTCAAAGGCTTTGGCCAGGTCAAGGTAGGTGGTGTGCACTGTCCTCCCCTCGTCCATGGCTTTGGTGACAGTTTCAAAGAAGTTGATCAGATTTAACAGACATCACCTCCCTTTAATGGTGGGCTTTAGACAGGTTTCTGTGATGGCTACTATATCTGGTAGTTCATGGGCAAGCCATGAGTGGATGTCTGTGAGCTATTAACTATAGATGTTAATGTTGATTATTTTTAGGTGCTGGATAGGTTTAGACTTTAGAGTAGTTGGAAATGAAATAGATAATTGTTTGTATAATTTTGGGTATGGCTAGGTAGAGGGTCCTGATTTGGGGTGGGTATCACCAGTTGGCCCAGAGTTGGGGTGAATATCACCACTTGGTAACAATGGAAATTGTGTGAGCAGAATGACAAAATAGTGAGGTATTAATGTGTGGTAGAGGACTGTAAGAAGATAACTTTTAAATGCAGTGAGCAAGAGTATTTTGTGTTTTAGGTAGAAGTCAGTAAGAGAGATTATGCTAGTAGAGATATTTGAATAATGGATTTGTTGCAATACAAGGGGGAGTGGGGATGATTAGTTTGGGGAGGGGTGAAAGGCGTGGGGTTTCATAGGATGTGATGCAGTACAGGAACAATAGGGTTGTACTGAGTGTGGCATGTAGAAGAGTGATCAACTGTATAGCTGTGTTTGAAGTATGCTATGGGTTGTAAGGTTATGGGATTGTTGATTTAATGTGACTTGGTGATGGCTAATAGAAGAGGTAGTGGTGGGGTATCGTAATTGATAGGAGGTTAGTGTTTGACTGGAGGAAATCAAGGCTGGAGGGAGTAGTTTTGACTGGGTTGTGAGGGGTGGAGAATTAGTGGGGGTAGAAGAGTAGATGACCTGGGGTGGGTGAGAATTAAGGGTAGGGTAGGGGAATGGAGCAGGCAAGAACCCTTTTGAGTTGGTGCAGTTAGTTAAAAAAAAATCAGTGGCCTTATCTCCTGTTTAGGTAAGCAAGTGTTTGCAGGAAGATTTATTATTAGTTAAAATATGCCTGTTACCAAGAAAAATGAACAAGCTTCAGGATGGTTTTATTACTGTCTTTTTCTATAGTTTTGTACACTTGGCTAGGGATGTCATTTAAATGGTTATAACAGTGCAGAGTGCATCATAAGTTAACATATGTAATAATTTCTCTGAATATGGGTATGTCAAATTGGTTGTTTACTTGCATTTGGTGAAATAAGGGTGCCAATAGTTTGGAGCTTTGGAGGGTATATCTAATAGACATATTGGACTACTACAGCTCACATGTGCATATTTTCACAAGAAGTGTGCACTAAACCATATAGCAGGTTTTGTGCAGGATCTACAAAGTTTAAAGAAGCATGGAAGGTTGATGCTGCCATAACAGTTATGTGATGATTACATGGACATTTTATATTTTCAGTCTGTCTGGTATCCTTGATTTCATTGGGCTTGATGTTGTTTGAGTTACCGTCTGAAGGAGATAGGCTTGACAGCAGGGAGTATCACCGAGTTGCTCTGTGATTTTTATCTATGTAGTCTGGTATTCGGAAAGAAGCAAGACTGTCTATCCCTAATTTCTGCTTCCAAATAGCTAAACAGGTTAGGGTGATGCTGCCACTGGTTGCTATAGTGATGCTTGCACTGGTGACCCAAATGAGCAATACTAGTGGCATCGCTCACAATTATGCCAAGGTTGTGCCATGCATCAGTATTGTACAAAGGGCAAATGTACTGCCCCAGCAGCCACTACCTGTGTATAAAGAGCCATCGTACTGCCCCAGTAGGCATTCCTTTTGTACAAAAGGCCCTCATACTGCCCAGCAGGCACTCCTGGTATATAAAGGGCCCCCATACTGCCCCAGCAGGCACTCCTGGTGTAGAAAGGGCCCTCATACTGCCCCAGCAGGCACTCCTGGTATAGAAAGGGCCCTCATACTGCTCCAGCAGGCATTTCTGGCATAGAAAGAGCCCCATACTGCCCCAGCAGGCACTCCTGGTATACAAAGGGCCCTCATACTGCACCAGCAGGCACTCCTGATAATCTCTGGGAGGAAGAACGGGATAAGCTTGTTCTCCCTTAGGGACCACACAGGAGCTCTTCTGCTCCCACCACCTGAAGCAGGCATGGTTTCTCAAAGAGGTCCACTTAAGGAGAGACCTCACTAATACACTCAACTCTGGAATCAGAACTTTACTGTATTAGTACACCAGACTTTAAAACAGCTGATGTAGGTATACTGAGGAAAGAAATCATACCTGGTAAGGTAAACCTGCACTGTCTTTAACACCCATAAAAATGCCGGCAACTGGGACATAGAGGAGCAGCTATACATGAGCGTATGAACAAATACAAAATAACATGACATTGTCATGCCTGAATGAGGGCTGGAAGGCAATTTCGACAGATGGCAGGACTGCTTGAACCAGACACCCTTGAGAACATGGGCTGAACTTGAGCTAGGCTTGTAAGGGCCCTGGGGCCATTAACCTAGTAATCTGCTATGATCCTGTGATAATATAGGCCATGATTGCTTCTGTATAACAGGTTAGGCATGGCAATGTAATTTGTATGTGGGGACCAAGATGAGCAGTGCATTACATGTATTAATTACACTTATGCAGAATGAGGTGTCATGATAACACACCCTTATTTGCATTATGTATAGAAAAGGGGAGAGTGGCATATCAGAACAGGGAGTAGGTAAGTGGGCATCTTATGGGTGTGAGTGGGCAGTGTGCAAAAATAGGTGGCACACACATTCATACATCCATAAACACATTCACAGGCGCATGCAATCCACATTTTTACATTACACCTATTTTTTTCTTAAATTTCTTTGATTATTTTACACTCAATAAACAGCAAAACTGCTGCTTAGCGAGTGTAAAATAACTGCCCTATCATCTCAATTGCACTCTAATGAAGGCATACACACACACACACACACACACACACACACACACACACACACACACACACACTCGACACACACACTTCTATTTTTTTTCTTAAATGTCATTGATTATTTTACACTCGATAAGCAGGAAAACTACAATAAGTTGGTTTGCTGCTTAGCGACTGTAAAATGACTGTACGATCTAGCTCACTAGCACTCTAATGCAGGCATACACACACACACACACACACACACACACACACACACACACACACACACACACACACACACACATTTCTATTTTTTTCCTTAAATTTCTTTGATTATTTTACACTCGATAAGCAGCAAAACTACAATAAGTTGGTTTGCTGCTTAGCGACTGTAAAATGACTGCACGATCTATCTCACTAACACTCTAATGCAGGCATATACACACACACACACACACACACACACACACACACACACACACACACACACACACACACACACACACACACACACACGCCACGCGCACACACACTCAGATACACACACTTCTATTTTTACTTAAAAGTCTTCTTTTCTTATTTTACACTGGCTAAACAGCAAAAGTGATGCTTAGCCAGAGTAAAATAATGGCAGTCATTAGGTTTCTCCACAGCAGTAACAGGCATTACGTGTAATGCAGAACCTTACTTTTCAATAGTACAAACTTTTGCAGAATGTCCAGATTTTGGCTTATAACTTAGGTCCATCCTATTAACATTTTCTGGTTTGCCTACGGATTAAAGTCAGTAAATAATGAGATGAATTTTTGGTGAAATGCATGCAAACACTGATTTTATTTGAACACGTCTACGTTTATAACAGCAATATTTAATGTGTCCCTATTTACAGCCCTTTCTCCCATTACTTTTGCCTCTGTCCCGACTTCTAAAACTAAGCAGTTTCAATGTATTTTTACTGAGGAACATTGCATGACCTGCACATATATGTAGGGAAAAACCTTTTAAAGAAAAATGTGATACAGATACCTCTAGTTATAAAATCATCACTGGAAAACACTTGTGGGAAAATCAGGTATTCGAGCAATCCCTCAACAAAACAGATGCGTGCAGCAACTACTATGAAGAAAACAGTTCCCACAGTGAGTCAGCATTGCATTTTTACAGGCTGCAGGAACCAAAAGTAAAATATCTCATGCATAGTTAGTGTTTGGGGGCATTCCCAGGGCGAAAGGACTGAAGAAGGCTGGTCGTGGGCGGTTCTTGGGGGGCAACGGAGGAAAATGTGAAAAGTAACAAAGGGCATTATTACCAAAGGGTTCACGCGCCCATACCTTCTCTTCAGCTATGCGAGATTGTGATATGGTCAAAGATGGCTCACAGTACTGGAGCTGTTAGAACAGCTAATGAAAAGAATTGGGGAAATTGTCATTCTGGATGACCAAAAGAATATGGTACAGTGCTACATTCAAAAAATAGGGGAAAGAAAAACCTCGGAAATGAGAAAGCAAGCAAAGCAGCACGTAGTGGTCCTTTAAAACATTTGAAATAGTCACACAAGAAATCATCTTACCAGTATGGTTAGCTCTATTTACTTCTTCTTTTGTCAAAATCTATCAACTCAATATATGGCAGTCTCTCGTGTATTTACTAAGTTTCTTCTGCTTAGATATTCAATAATGCTTAGTTCTAACCCTATTTAAGGCTTCTAACAATTCTATCTTGTCATATCCTCTGTATGTAAACATTTTAACTGAATCTTGTATTTTTTTCTTCAAAATCTTTATCTACATTACACAATTTACTTATTCTCAGAAACTCAATGTATAGTGAAGATGAAATCAAGTGGTGGTGGTGGGGTGACAGATGGAACCATGTAGGAAATGTGACCCCCCCCTTGAACTTTCTGTGAACTTTCCTACCAATGAATCCTGTTGTTTACCCCACAATTCCAAATCTAAAAAATTGACTTTCTCACCTAACTGTAAGCCACTAAACACCGAGACCAAACTGGTTATTATCTAACTGCTCAATAAAAATGTTTACCTGATCATTACCGCCCTTACAGACAAAAATGAAATCTATGTATCTACAATGCCTAATGACATGTTAAAAAAAATGCTCTTAATTTCAAAAAAAGCCATCATTAGGTTGGCATACATGTAGTTGATGAAAGATTTCTTGGTTAAAAATCATTATTTTCCAAACAGAAAAGCCCCACTACATAACCAGATAGAGGTGTCCCCTAAAAATACTTCAGGGCCTTCATCCCATGAACATGTAACATGTTTGTGTAAAGACTCTGCATGTCTATTACTATCCAGTAAATAATATTCCCAACTTAACTCTGCACATTTTTCAATAAAACCTTGTGTATCTCTGATATGATACTGTTTTTTCAACATTGGAAAGTAAGTACCGTAAAAAAAAAAAAACACCTATGTTGTGTAAAAAAATACTTTCTATCTGAGACAATCGGCCTGCCTTGTAAGTTCTCCAGCCCCTTATGTATTTTAGGTAAGCAGTAAAAATCTGCTAATTCACAGCCCTGTGGAGAAAAATTCCTTTCAATGTCATTTTAGGAAAAATAACCTAATCTATAACCTTTATGAAGTAATGCCTCATAGTCAAAAATAGCTTGCTTATACATCCTAACATCAGCTCCTTCATATTTTTGTATCATTCAAAAGATCATAATACATTTTCACATACTGGTTAGAATTCAAAATGAGCACCTTATTGCCTTTATGTCCCGGTTTACTACTAGTTGAGTATTGCTACCCAAGCATTTTGTTGAACAGTTTGGTTATGAAAAGGAGGGTACAAACTGACTTTTGCTTAAAGTACTGGAATTATTCAATAAATAGGAAAATTCACTAAAACCTCCCCACCCCCAAACATTTCACAATTACAAGAATAAAAACTATAATCAGAGTTTTCAGCTCACAAATCTCTGCCAGCTCATTTTTATCAAAAAAGCAGTCAAATGCAATTTTCTAATTAACCAAAACACTTCACTTTTTAAGTTATGCAAGCGAGACAGGACCGTTGGAATATATTTTAATCCAAGAATTCAAAAATGGATTCTAACAGATCTGCTATAACTTCACCAGAAATATTTGCAACATTAGAATCAGTAACATAAAAGCCATTATTGTCATCTGCCTTTTTTTATTGCTGTTTATGCCCATTATATTGTTGCTGTCCCTAATTGGTTCTGCTTCTTTTTCTTTCATTCAGAAAGCTCCCATTCCTGTTGTTGAAATTACGAAATCTCTCCTGCTGGATCATAGGGTCTTGTGCTGGAGGCAAAGGGGTATTCACTTTCCCCTTCTGTAGAACACAGATCTTCCAAAGAAGCAAACAAAACTGTTAATGGTTTCTTCCTGGTCCTGTTGTTGCTATCTTGACTGCTCATGTGCGTTAAAATTTCCAGAGGACTGCCTTCTCGTTACTGTCATCTCTCAAGTCCCTCTGGAGGTTTCCCTTCTTTTTATCCACCAAGTCCTTTTCATATGACTTAAGTTAATCATTGATTTCAGACAGCAAAAGTCCATCCTTGCTATAGCCAGTCTATTAGATAAATCAGAACAGACAAGAGTGACTATTATCTTTGTTTCCATTGTTGAAAGTAAACGAAAATTTAAAGTGTGTCTTCAAGAACATATAAGGGACATTAAAAAAGTTAACTGTGATAGTCCTTTAGTTATGCATTTTAACGAATTTCATGCACGTAATTTTAAACTGTTGCAGGGTTGTGTTTTAGAATAATTTTAAACTGTTGCAGGGTTGTGTTTTAGAACAAGTGGGGTCTATTTTTTTAGACCCTGTAGCAGTAAAAGAAAAAAAAAATTGTTGTATAAAGAAGCACTTTTTACTTTGAAACTTGATACCTTGGTTCCCAAGGGTTTAAACACAGAACTTAACTGGAAGTATTTGATTTAATTAATTGATTGACTGACAGAATATATGGGGTGAGGGAAGTTGCATTGTATTTGTACTCCTTGAGGCTTAACAGCAGTGTGTGTGAAAAGAGGATAAACTTTTTTGCTTGAAGACTGTGCCTTCCTTTTGTGGTTCCATTACACTTTGTTTGGACTTGCGGTGGCTGTACTTTTTGAAGGTGTCAGAAGAGAATGGGAGTTCTCAATAGGAATAATTTGGAAGCTAGATGGAACCGACTGTCCATGTAGAATAGGTCTAATGGACTCGAACATGGAACCAACTAGGGAATAAGGGGGGGATCCAAAGGGAGAGGATCTGGAGCTCTAGAACAAGAAAAAAGCATTTTCTGCGACCTCTAAGGCAGACGGACCTAGAGAAACCATGGCCACCTGAACCAGAGCTGAGTGTTCAGTATGGCCAGATAATGACTCTGTCCTGATCTGTGCATAGAGGAGGCAACCAGACCTAAGCTGTCCAGTGCCAAGGCTCCAGGATGCAGGGATGGATCTGATAAACTGAGTCAATCCTGGACCCATGGATCTGACACTTCATCCCCTGGACCTTGTTCTGATCTGAAGGCATAGGAACAGAACTAGTCGCACATAGTGTCTGAGTTGAGGAAGTAATTCTCTTTGGATCAAACTCTGGAACTCTCAGAGCTGTCTGATCCTGGGGCTCTGAAAATCGAAGAGTGGAACAGAGAAGGAATTAAAACAAGGGTTTGACATCCATAATTTGAATTGTAGGGCTTGGTGATGTGATCTGATCCGATGGTTTAGGAGCCAAAGTTCTTATTTTTGGGTCCGAAGAAGTCTGATCTAATACTTTCAAATCTATAGGAGGCAGTTCTGAAGAAGTCCTGAGAGACATTGGAGGTGAACGCTTCTTATGCTCCGAAGGAGCTTTAGTGGGCTTACTTGGAGTTTTAGCCCCTGAAGAAGATGCATGTATATGTATACATAAAAGAGAGAGGGAGAGAAAATACCAACCATGGTAACTAAGACTTACCTTGTTAAAAAGTGTAGGCGGGACAGAAAATAGTACAGAAAGAGAAGATACCAGTGATGGTAAATTTAAGAAATTAAACCAAGTAGAAACCTTTCACTGTGAGGGGTGTAAAGTTCACTCTCTGAAATGTTATGCACCTAGTTCATTAATAAAATTCTAACTTTAAGTATATACTAGAAAATAATAAAACAGTAGGTAGTCCACATTTGAGTTAGAAATGGAATATCGTTTATTGAAACACGCACACAAGCGATCCTGACCTCTTATCTAGTTTTTCCTTCTGGTCTTTACTATAATCCTCCCTCTTAGTGTTCATTTTTTCTGCGTCAGGAGTTTCTATACTATTTTCTTATAGTAGTTTCTTACATTTAAAAAGAAAAATCTGTGGTATCCCTCGAAGTCTCAGAAAACCCAATATGCAGCCTATACTGGGTCAAAAACAAACCAGCCAGAAACTTCCCAGTGTGGGGGGAGGGTGTGTGATGTTCACTCCTTGAAATATGTCTGGACTACCTACAACTTTATTATTTTGTAGTACATATTTTAAATTCAAATTTTATTAGTGAGCTAGATGCATAAGAAATTTCAAGGTGTGAACATCGCACCCTTTTTTTTTTTCTTTTTTGAAAGAGATTGACTACATACTTTTGGATGAGGAGAATATGTGATGGCTTGATAATGCTCTGCTCTCTCAGTATAATGTAATGTATCATAACCAGAATGTATACTTGAAGAAATGTAAGGTAAATCCCAGTGATCAGACTTCACTTTCTATTTGTTCTTGAATTATGGCTTATAAAAATAGTTTCCTGCATTGGATCTGGCCTCTATCAAGGATGAAAATACTTTGTAGACAGTACACTACAACATCTCTTATGTAATGCCATAATTCATTAATGTCTGTTACACCGCATAAGTGAAGTAGATGTTCTTTATATCACTATTTTGCTACAAGTGTGTAAACCTGTTGAATAGCTTATTGATCTGTAATATGGTGAACTTACCAGACTTGTACTTTGAATTTTGTATTTTACATGTGTGTGCAAAAGTTTTTTTCTTATCAATATATTCTGACGTGGTATTAAGACAGAAATGGTCCTATCCAGCTTTTGAATTAAATAATGCAAACATAACAGTATTACTACAAGCATTTCATTTTATATGAGGCAACTACATCTGTTAACTTTTTGTGTAAAATTCCCCTATAAATTGAATAGTGAGCAAAACAAATGTCTGTAAAGATGATTACAGACCAGTTGCTGCTCCTGTAATGTGTTGCCCCCATTATTTTCTGGAAATGCATGCAGACTAGTTACAGATATGACTTGCACAAGCACAATGGTAAACAACATCCTTCTCTGGTGTCTTCATGTCCATGATTTCTGGAATAAAGTAAGTACGTTAGTAAAAGCGCGGTGTACATTCTAGACTATACAGCCGTATTTGATTTAATGTAAGTTAAGATGATTCTGTAACAGGCTTAAACTTGAAACAGCAATATTGAAAAACATCACTTGAAGGTGAATGTACTGACTGAGGTTGGCATCTGCAGCCACTTCTGGCATAAAGGATGGATTATCAAAACAAAAAAAACAACCAAAGGAAAGTAAACCAAGTTAGACCGACTGTGTTTATTAAATGCTTTTTGTTCCCTTTAGTCACAGAACTTCTTCAGATAATGCATTCAACACTTTCAAAGCTGTTTAAAAATCTTAAAACAAATGTCATGTGAAAAAATTATGCCAACAGTAAATTCTTCCCCTCCCTTGTAAAAGTTAACCCTTCTATGTCTACACAAAATTCTGCATAGCACCCATTACACCATATTATTAAAAATACACATCCATATCCTCCTTACCAAGAATTCTAAGTACACTACTCTATCTCATTAGACTTTTTAACTACAAGACACACAAAATAGAACACATTTTATTGAGCCCTGGATCTTGGCCAGCACTGAGTCTCAGATGCCATAATAACTCGAGTCTTTCCAATGTGAGGAAATTTGGTCCCCCTCTTTCGTCTATAATTATTTGATCTGTTGCCCTAAATTTAAGTTATGTTCAGGATGTTCAAGTATGTGTTCTGCCAATGCATTCACAATTTTACCCCTTATACTATAGAGGTGTTCATATATTCTTTCTTTGAAATTATGGTCCATTTTGCCCACATATGCTGGGCACAGTTGGCATTGGGCAATGTAGACTGCCATCTTCTAGTTGCATGTATGCTTTTTGTTTTATGAAGTATTTTGTCACTAATAGTATATGATTGTCCAGTAACTATATAACTGCATTAATTACACATGCCACATGTAAACATCCCTGGATGTCTGACTAATTTACTTCCATTATTCTCAAGTAAGCTTTTTAAGTTTCTACCTCTCTTAAAGATTACTTTGGGGGGGTTGTTAAAATTACTTGGTGGGGTGTTTATCCTCCAAGGAGATTCCAGTTTTTATAAATTGTATTCCTAAACTCTGATGCATTCAAGTTAAAAGTTGTAATAAAATTATACATCAGTTGGAATTTATCATCCTTCTCACCACTTCTCACTTACACTAATGTTTAGACTTGTGTTTGCTGTAATTGTCTCTCTCTGTTTTAAAATAGGTTTATATATCCCAGTCTCTCTTTTACTTTGTACTTCCCTAATCAAGTCCATAATTAAGGTACCTGGGTAGCCACCTCTCAAAAACATGATCTTTAAGTTATCGCAGTCTTGTGAGAAGTCATCCTCCATAGTCGCCATTGTAGCTGCTCTGACTTTTCATCACTGAGTGTTTTTGGTGAAAGGGATGGCAGCTTGAAAAGTGCAGGAATGCCTTTGAGTATGTTTCTTTTCTAAAAATTGTTGCTATCTAGCTCCTTTGACTTCTGTCTTTCCTAATCACAGTGTCTTAAGTAAGTTATCTCCTCATTGAAATTAGATGTAAATTGCAGAAAGTCGGTAGTTTATTTTAACCAATCTACCAGATCTTTTGCCATAGTACCGTCACCTTTGATGATCATAAAGATGTCGTCCAAAAATCTTGTATAGAAGTATATCTTTTCCATAATTTGTGTTTTTATTGATATATTCCTGTTCCCAATATGTCATCACAACGTTTGAGAAACTGACCCCACAAGGGGTATCCATGGCCAGGCCCACTTGTTTGTAAGAAGTACTCCCTGTCAAATGTGATGTAATTGTTAGTCAATATGATGTCAAGGAGTTCCTCCACTAATGAAGCCTCATCTGCTTGTGCCCCTTTGTTCCTCATCATGTAATTTACCCATTCGATCCTTTCACTGTGGGGAATAGATGTGTATAAGTCTTTGATGTTTATGGTCGAAAAACTGTACTCATCTTGATATTCCAGCTCATTTAAGCTGTTTAAAAAAGACCACGAATCTTTACAAGTTTGCTGTTCCCCTTTTATATACTACTTAAGAATTATATCCACCATTTTCACACAAGGATATGTAATTGAATTTCTAGCATCCACCAGTGGTGTCATTGGGAGATTGGTGATGCTTTTGTGAAATTTGGGGATACCAAATAGCACTGGGATCCTAGGTGCAGGCATACTCAAAGTAATTATACATGTTTACATCTATTTTGGATTCAATAAACATATCATTAATACAGGTGTTGATTCGCCCATATGCTGTATTTACTTCATTTTTAAATACACAGAGGTAAGTGTCACTCTGTAGTATCTCTTTCATTTTACCGTTGTAAAGATTCCTATTCATAATGGCTATCCCTCCCCAGTCCCCACTTATCGGGTTTCATAACCCTCACTAGAAGACACAGTAGTTCAATCAATAATACCTTTTCGTTCCTAGTAATATTCAATGTTATATTGTCCCTGTCTCACCATACTCCTTGTTGGTTGGGCTTGGAGCTGAACCTCGGCTCTGTCTCGTCTATATTCTAAAGCTTGAGAGCTTCCACTGGCTCGAGGCTAGACCCTATCCCATTATGCCTAGCGCTAGTAATTCAGATCTAGTTTGCCGCTTGAATCTTCAAGATTGCTGGATGCTGGCTCAGGCTAAGTTTTTGAATTTTATTATATTCTGTATTTAAATCTTGATATTTCTTCAGGAGTCTTTCTGTAGATTAGTAGTGTTTGTTTAGCATCCCTATCTCCATTTTCTGGTTATTACTGTTTAGGCCGTCGTTTTTCCTTCAGGCCGTCGTTTTTCCTTCAGGCCTATTTCTTAAGAGGATTCCCCCTTGCTCTTAGCCTGTTTCAGTTAGAGGGTTTCCCCTTATTCCCTCCTTCTCCCTTTCTGATAAGGAGTAGCTGTTTAAGTTAGTCTCTCCTCGGTCGGTGGAGTTGTTTAATTTAGAGGCTCTCCCCCTTCCATTACCTTCTGTTTTTTGTTGTTTCAAAAAAAAAAAGTTAGCTACATATAGTGTTTTAGTGGTTATTGCAGAGTTGTAAATTTCCTGTTCTTGATATCTATAACTTCAGTGTATTGTTCTGAAACTGTATTGTGCTTATTGCTGTTTGTGATCATGTCCAAAGAAGCACCCAAAGAATCCAAACTTTCTGGATTCACAAAGTGTGACCCTTGCTCCCAAAAAATGTCCCTAACTGATGAACATTCGAGTTGTTTATTGTGTGGGTACTGTGCACCTGCAGGACTCGTGTTCTATCTGCCATGCTTTCAGCCCCAGAGTCTTGCAGGAGTGCAAAAACAAGCTTATTCTGAGAAGTTTACTGAAAGGGCCTTTTGACACTCTAGTGGAAGGGAATCGGGCTAGTAAACCTGGGAAATCCCCCAAACTGATGCCTCAGTCGGTTTCGACCTCGGAGCTGTCGAGCCACAGAGATATCTGCGAGTTCGTCGGATCCGATACCTCTCGGGTCCGACAAGACCTTATCTCCGGCGGCTCCGTCCGTGTCCTTGGAACCGTCTAGGAGTCAAAAAAGGACTAGGTCGCCTTCTTTGGAACCGGTGCAGTCTGCTCCACAGTCACTGCTTCTACAGTCTGTGGCGGGCAGTCACCAATCGTCCACCCACCCACCGATGTGGTCCGCTCCACAGTCACCACTTCTACAGTCTGTGGCGGGCAGTCACCAATCGTCCACCCACTCCTCTCGAACGCCCAGGAGTCTTTCTGATGATGATGTGGAGAGGGTGGTGAAGAGGCTTCTCAAGACACCAGCTCTTGCCAAAATAATATCGAGCCCAGCCCATATGGATGTGGAGCCGATTACTCTACCCCCCGGATTTGTCTATTCCTCCTTCGACTCACCTGAGCTCGGACCCTGAGTGCATGGAAGGCATTGTGGTGGAGCCGTCTGTTCCAAAAACCTCTGGTCTCTCGGTTCTGACATCTGTTCCAATCTCCTCGATACATCCTATCGAGGGATCTGGGAGCCGACACTCCCTCGTTGGCTCTGAGGGGGGAATCAGCATCGGACCCTTGTCCAACCCCTCTCTCCCTCTTGGAGCTTCGGCGCAGGTGAGCTCAGCTCCCACATCAGCCTCGGAGCCATCTCCCTTGGTGCGGGAGAGGTCTCTTGACTCTTCGGTGCCGGGGACCCTCTCGGGCTGGGAGCGCGGTGCCTTCGAGGTGATGAGGAGTGTGCTGTCCTCTCAAACAGCTCCTCCCTCGGCTTCAGCTACTCCGTCCCGTATGGATTCCATGTCTTCCCTTTAACCACTCCTCCATTTTAAGTGCTGGGAACCAGTGCCCCAGGACGCCTCATTGGGCAAAACCTCCCAAGAGCATCGCCCTGAGGAGGTCCCTCGGAAGAGGACATGTAAGAGGAAGCATGTGGACTCCCCTGAGTCTCTGAGATCAGACACAGACTTGGAGAACTCAGAAGGGTCTCTCTCTGAGGAAGTCTCATTCTCTGATATCCTGGAAATCCTCATGCAGAGGGGTGGCTAGAAGTCCTTTTCCCCTTCTGAGGTCGAGTCCATGTACCTGGACGCATTCGGTTCCTGACCCTCTACGGTACGCATTCAGTTCCCGACCCTCTACCTCTTGGCTGTCTTTGCCATTCAACCTGCTGCTAGGGGTAGTAAGTCGAAAGGCATGGAGCTCTCCAGAATCGATGGAATCAGTGGTAGGGGTAGTAAGTCGAAAAGGCATGGAGCTCTCCAGAATCGATCTAACCAGTTCTGTGGAGGCCCAGTAAGTTCATAATGGCACCAGATGACAAATCCTAACCAAGGGTGCGCCAGTTGATGCAATGGTGGTGGTGACTGCCAGTAAGAAGGAATTAGCAGAGACTTCTACATCTGTCCATCCGCCAAACAGAAGAGAGTCCGTATGATGTACAGATACGAGAAGCGTGTCTTTTCTTCAGAAAACTTAATTCAATGACCTGAGAGTAATCTATCCCATTTCACCTGTCTTAAGAGGGATCTTGTGAAAGAGCTAGGAGATGCCTACAGGATCCTACAGCTGCGGGAGCT
This sequence comes from Protopterus annectens, assembly GCF_019279795.1. Classification (NCBI taxonomy): domain Eukaryota; kingdom Metazoa; phylum Chordata; order Ceratodontiformes; family Protopteridae; genus Protopterus; species Protopterus annectens. The sequence goes on from NC_056745.1 coordinate 1,224,328,878, forward strand.
ACAGATAAGACTGCTTTTCAGCTTGCGACCTTATCTTTGGTAGTGAACTCCTCCATGTGGCTTATCTTCTATGCAGCCAATGGAGCGAGCAGGCCTGCAGGCACAGGAGCCATGTTATGGAGACATTCCTGGATGCCCCTTTGTCAATTTGCGGAGCCTTTCAAGTCCTTCTTTACCAATGCCACCTTTGATGGCTCGTCGTTGTTCGGGCCTAAGATAAGAGAGACTAGGTGTGAGCAAGATGGCAAGACTCTCTCTGCCATGGCAGTATGTTTTTCTGCACCTTCTAGACCTTACCCTAAAGGTCAAAAGGGCGGAAAAATGTGGTTCTGGAAATCCCAGGGAACTTCGCCTGACGCACGTGGTGAATCCCCACCCCCCCAGGGCAGAGGGGAGAATAAAAATGGGAGACGCCACCCTTGCAGCAGAGTTAGGGTGACAGAGATACGTTCTCTGGGAGGCCCTTCCAGTGCTCCTGAAAGGGGGGGCCCGTCTGTCTACCTCTGGAGGCAGTTGGGGGAAGATTGTCACTGTACTCAGAAGCCTGTTAAAATATCACAAAAGACACATGGGTAGAGTCAATAATATCCAGGGGATACATTATTCCTTTCTCCATGCCACCTCTTCCTCGAAAACAAAAATCCATCCCAGATGTGCCACCCAATCTGAGGGAACAAGCAACTCTAGAAGTTCAAAAGTTGCTAAGAAAAAGTCATCCAAGAAGTCCCTGCAGACCAAATCGGATCCGGAACTTAGTCAAGGTTCTTTTTAGTACCAAAGAAAACAGGGGACTGGAGGCCCATTTTGGGCCTCAGCAGCCTCGACAAGTCTGTCAAAAAGACTAAAGTTCCGGATGGTGACACTGCAGTCTATACTTCCCTTTCTGGGAAAGGACAATTTCATGTGCCTCATCGATCTCCAGGATGCGTACTACCGTATCAAGATGAACAGGCAATCCAGGAGATTTCTACGCTTCCAACTGGGAGCCAGTCTTTACCAGTTCAGAGCTGTGCCCTTTGGCCTCACCACAGCTCCCAGGGTGTTCACCAAAAATGCATGGCAGTAGTCACGGCTCATGAGGCGTCTAGGATTCCGTATGTTTCCATATCTGGACGACTGGCACCTTACCACCACCACTGAGCATCAAATAACCGAGATGAGGGACACCACAATATGCCTTTGCTTTCAGCTAGACATCACTATAAACTACGAAAAGTCTGCCTTGTTGCCCTGTCAATATATTAAATTTATAGGAGCAGATCTAGACACCAAAGACATGATAGCAAAATTGCCTCAGGAGAGGGTGTTGACCATTCGACACCAAGTTGCAACTCTAATTGGGAGAAAAAAAAGACTCGAGCAAGATTTGTTCTGAAAGTCCTGTGCTCAATGTGGCAGCAATAACATTAGATCCCTTGGCACATTTCCACATGAGATTATTGCAGTGGCTCTTGTTTGCTCAATGGTCAATGCAAGATGTAGAAAATCCAAAGAAAGTGGAATAACTGCCCAAATAAACTCCAAAAACAATAAAGGTGCAGAATTTAACGATGAAAAACGTCCACTTATTCAAAAGAATTTATTGTATCAACTCAAAATAAAACGTCAAAAACAAAACAGTTCCACCATGAACGTCTTCATAAAAACAAATACCAGCGTTTTCGTCATTACCACTGACTTCATCAGATGACCAGCATACTTAATTTCATCTTTTTATATGTACTTAATCCATTAATTAAACCAATAAACCTTCATTCATTCATTTAAATAGACCAATAACATTAGCTGTCAACACTCATTAAAAATGTATAAAATATTCACATTATGTTACAAAGAAAATCAAAAAAAAAATATATATATATAGTCATATAACTTATTTAATCTCCCTAAAATTCTTTATATCAATGTCTGTTGATTTAAAAAACTTTAATTATATAAATATTCATTATGTTAAAAAATGTTTTAAAACTTAAAAATGTTCAGCGCTATTAATATTAAAATGTGATACTTGTGCCCTCTAGTGGTTATTTATATTATTACAATTCACTTTATCCCATTCAAAGTTTTGCAGACCTTAATTTTAATAGTGGTAAAATGGAAATACAATCATTTAAACCAGGAGGTTTATCAGCTTCCAGAGTAACTTGCCACCATAGTTCTCTGAACTCTATTTTTTCCTCCCATAATCCCCCCCGATATCATTTTTTACTTGTTCCAAAACCATAAATTTAAATTTGTATTTAGGACAAACTTTTGAATGTTTGAATAGAGCATTACTTTCCCTACCTCCTGATATTTCATATGTGTGTTCGTAGATCCTTCTTTTTAACATCCTTTCCGTCTTTCCTACATAGAAGGATCCACAGTTCTCACAAATAGCTAGATATACTATACCTTTAGATTCACAATTGTAATATTCAGAACTGTGTATCATCTTATTTCTACTTTCCAAATAAAAACTGTCACTATTCAAAATATATGTACATTGAGTACAATGGCCACATTTGTGAGTGCCTATCATATTCTTATTGGAATTTGCTTTGTGTTTATTTTCTATTATAGATCTGATACTCTGTGAATTCTTGTATATCACTTTCCGTGGTATATTAGCTAAATTCTCAATATCAGAAAGTAAGACAAACTTCTCCAATTCTTTTAAAAAAATATTTTTAATCCTATTATTTAAACCATTATATTCTAATATAAAGGCCTGTTGAAATCCATCTCCTTCCTGTTCCTTATTATTTTTACTCTCTTTGTTGTTTTCCTTCCTCTTATGAATGGGACAAAACTTATCTAATCTCCCTTTCTCTACTTCATCCCTTATTTGTCTAATAAAATTCATGGTGGAACTGTTTTGTTTTTGACGTTTTATTTTGAGTTGATACAATAAATTCTTTTGAATAAGTGGACGTTTTTCATCGTTAAATTCTGCACCATGCAAGATCTACTCATGTCCCACAAAATTCTCTTCACGAAGACCTGCAAGAAGGACCTAAAATGGTGGCTTCAGTCCACCCAGCTGACGATAGGCAGACCGTTCTTCCTCCACCAACCAGTGACCACAGACACTTCCCAGATAGAGTGGGGGGGTGGCATTATCTGGGATAGACTGTTCACGGAACTTGGCAACAACACGAGTACCATTTGCACATAAATGTCCTCAAGATGAGAGCAGTGCTCCTGGTGTTGCAAGCACTTCACAGCTCTCTCCCCACGGTGACAATTGCAGTTCAGATGGACAACATGACAGTGGTATGGTACATCAACAAGCAAGGCAGAACCAGATGTCAAGAGGCCCTAAGAGTATGGCAATGGGCAATGTCCTCCCAAAGTTTTCTGATCGCGATGCACATCTTGGGGAAATACAGTATGATAGCGGACAAGCTAAGCAGGGCTATACTTATGCCTCACGAGTGGTCCCTGAAACAGGACATTGCAAGTCAGATTTTTTGCAAGTGGGGCCAGCCTTGCTGCAATCTTTTTGCCACATCCATCAATGCCAAATGCAGCAGCTATTTCGCCCTATTCCCCCCACTGGGACAATCACCTAGGGCTGCACTTGTTCACGATTTGCCCCTGGGACTTCTGTATGCCTTTCCCCATTCCCTCTGATTCCAAAGGTTCTTCAGAAAGAAAAATCGGTGAATTTCAAGCTAATACTCGGTGCCCCCTACTGGTTCCTGTTTCAATGGCCCCATCTTCTGGAGGAGCCTTGGATCCTGGACCCAGCTCTGGATCTGCTGATGCATCAGTCTGGCACACTCCATCCTTCCCTACAGACCCTCAACCTGACAGCTTGGTTCCTCCACTTCCTGGCTTAGCCAGGCTTGCTGACATCTGCCCGGAAGTACAACATATTCTCATTTCCTCTCACACATCCTCTACGAGGATACTGTATACTAGCAAATGGAAACTGTTCTTTTGTTGGGCTGTCAAAAATAATATTGATCCTTTTACTGCACCCATTTCAAAGATACTGGAATTCCTCGCTGAAACTTTTAACCAAGGAGCAGCAGCAGCAACTATCCGAGTTTACTTGACTGCTATTTCCAACTTTCATGTGGGAGACATGGGCTCCAGTGTTATGTCCCACAGGCTGTGCAAAGCTTTACTGAGGGGTGCTACCCTTTTGAGACCCCTGATAAGAGAACCACTTCCTCCTTGAGATCTAAATTTAGTCCTAGCTATTCTTCCTCCATTTGAACCGGCTAGTTCTTCTGCTCTAAAATTTTTGTCTTGGAAAACGATTTTCTTGATTGCCATTATCTTACCTAGGCGGGTATCAGAATTACAAGCCCTTTCCATTTGTTCCCCTTATTTAATTTTCCACAAAGATAGGGTTTCTTTCAGGACCAACCCTGCCTTTCTACCAAAAGTTTGCTCAGAGTTCAATCTGAATCAATCCATAGAACTACCAGTGTTCTTCCCGAACCATGGCAACAAGGCGGATTATAAACTCCACCAACTGGATGTTCATAGACAGTTATGTTTTTATTTGCACAGGACTCAGGAATTCAGACAGTCTGACCAATTGTTTGTATCCTTTGCAGAAAACAAAAAGGGAACTTCAGTATCGAAAGTGACGTTATCAAAATGGATTTCAGATACCATTACTTACGTCTATAACTCACAGAACAAACTACCACCAGAAAAAATTCGAGGACACTCAACCAGGGCTTTGTCTACCTCCACTGCCTTTCAGGCCAGATTGCCTTTAGACTCCATTTGTGTGGCAGCTACGTGGGTTAATCCCCATACCTTCATTACTCATTACAAAGTAGATTTAGCTTCCTGGGCATCCTTTGATTCCATGGTCCTGAAGAGTATGTTCCATTGAGCCACCCAAGCAGAAGGTGCTGGGGACGCGGTCATAACCAACAAGAAGGAAGGTGAGATAGGGACAACATAACATAAAGAAGGTCTGTACTCAACGTAACGTTCCATGTTTGTTGTCCTTGATCTTACCCTCCTTCCCCCTCCTGGAGGATTGAGAGGAGTTATCCATCTTTGGCTATATAGGCCTTGATTCCCTTCCTGCCTTATGAGTTGGATAGAATAAGAGTTTCTACTAATGGTTTGATGTTTTTTTCTTGTATATCTATGTATATACACATATATTTTGTTATATATGTCTATAGTTTATATATCTGTACATTGTGGTTTAGTGTTATGTGTTAACACAAAAGAGATTTGGGTAACCAGCGCTAGGCATGATTGGGATAGGGTCTAGCCTTGAGCCAGTGGAAGCTCTCGAGCATTAGAATACAGAGGTATGGTGAGTACATAAAAAGAAGTTATGTACTCAACCATAACATTCCATCTGAGTAGGTAAACTTCATTTGTCAGCAACCTCTTTTTTATAACAGCTTTTTTATTTCCAAAGCCATGGTCTCCCTTTGAGTGGGTGGGACATCTGGGAGGCGCCTTGAGTAAGGGGGCTTGTTTATGAAGAGGATTGAATAGCCTCTGGATATTATCTGAAGCACCCAGCGATCTGTCGTGATGGACTCCCATTGAGCCAGGTGCCTCAAAAAACGCACCCCGACTGCCTCCAGAGAGGAGCAGTCGGGCAATCCCTTAGGGCTGCTGTGAGGGTCGGTCTGAAAAGGGTTCCCGTGACCCAAAGTTCTTAGGTCCCCTCTGCCTCTGGGCTGGCATCCACCTTGTCCCCCTCTGCCTCTGTGGGAGAAGGAGTCCTGAGCATTCTGGGCCTGCTGAGATTTCCGGAACCACATCTTCTTCTGCCCTAGCTGGTTCCTGGAGAATGACCTTTGGGGGGTAGAGAAGCAGATTCCAATGGCTGACAGTGTTTTCACGTCTTTCTTGCTGTGGACCAGCGTCTCGCGGACGGTCTTCCTGAAGAGGGTCGACCCATCAAAGGGTGCATTCGCGAAGGACGCCTTGAAGGGTTCCAAGAAATCGCAAAGTTGAAGCCAGGCATGGCGCCTTAAGGCGATACTGGACCCGCTAGCTCTAGCAGCTCCCTCCATGGCATGGGAAAGTAGCCACATAGAAGTATTAGACACTGACTTGAGAGTAGCCATACTAGCCGAGAAAGTCTGTTTATCCTCGGCCGACATGGACTCTGGGGGAGACTCTGCGTATTCTTTGACCAGGTCCCACTGCAGTCTGATTACATGGGCCAAGTAATTCAGCGCCCTTATAGAGACGGTAGCTGAAACAAAAGTCCGCTTTCCAATACGGTCCATTGCCAGAGACTCCTTGTCAGGGGGATGGACCTAAGAACTTTCCTGGGAGAGTTTCTTTTTGGTGGCCGCCACCACCATCATGGCATCAACCGGGGAACCCTTGCTCCACAAAGCTCTGTCTGCAGGGGGACTAAGAACCTTTATCAGGCCTTCTGGGTATTGGCTCTACAGTGTCCGGCTCCTTCCATCCCCTGGTGATAATCAGGTCGACCAGGGGGTCGGCTGGTGGGGGGGACACCCAAGAGGTAGATGGGCCTGTGTCGAACGCCTCCAGGAATACCGACTCATCCGAGGAGGGTTTTTGAGTGGACCCCCCCGTTGGCAGAGTATTTCCATAATGTCTCCAAAGGAGACGTCGGGGGGTGATTTGGGGGAACCCTCTTCTTCCTCCAAATTGGTATCCTCGGTGAGAGACTTGGGAGTCCAAGTGCCTCCTTTTGCACAGGCATTTGTGAGGGACCTCCACGGGGGGGACTTTCCAAGGGGGCTCACCAATGGATTCATGTTCCTCCAGGGAACTGGCTGGGGTGTCAACGACACAGGCTGTCCCTGGGGGGACTGGATGATGGAGAACAAACTGTGCTGCGAGGGAGTGGGGGCGGACCCTGAGGAAAGAGTGAGGGGTCTCGATCCTCCAGAGAGAACCCTCTCCACCACGTCGAATGCCAAAGGGGAACTGGCCTCTCTAAGACAGGTGGCCGGGACCCTTGGATCCGACGAGGGGATCGGTGCCAGAGCCAAAGCGGTCAGACCTGAGAGGATGGTGTGCTCCGACTGCAAAGGAGCCGAAGACACACTCACCCCCCTGAATCCGATGCCCAGCTCTCTGCTCTGAGAGCTCGGATCTGAAAGTGGATCTGATAAGCTCGAGGGCATGGCCGATGGCAAGGTAGTAATAACCATCGGCGCCAACCCACAGGCTCCGGGGCTCCTCGGATCCAAAGACTCCGAAATCTGGTGGTGGATCGGAGAAGGAGCTATCGGGGTGAACAGTGGAGCTGAACTCCCCCCTGGAGGGGGGGGGGCAGCAACACTCCCATCTGTAGCTGAGTTTGCAAGAATCGACGCATCATCCGGTCCATATCTGCCTCTGAGATGCTGCGGGTAGACCTGGAGGAAGCCGCCGAAGCCGGCCGGGAGGGCCGATGTGACGATGACCTCGAGGCTGGTCAGGTCTCATCCTCCAGCTCCGGAGAGAAATGTGGCGAATGGAGCTGTAGGGAGGAAGGCTTGGAAACTCTCAATGGAGATGAGACAACTTTAGCGGGAGGGCCCGAGGGGTCCATTTCGGCTTGCAGCTTCTTTCTCCCTCTCTCTCTCTCTCCCTTCTTTCTTTTCTATCCTTCTTGGCCTCTCGTTCTCCCTGAGATAAGGTGGGAGGGTGAGTCCCAGTCAGGGGAAGAGGGCTGGCTGGCTGGGCAGCCGCAGCCGCGGCTGTTGCTACAGAGAGGGAAGGAGAATAAGCTGATTCCGAGGGTAGAAGACCTGCCAGAATCAGCTTGTTCCTCCTATCCCATAAGGCTTGGGGGGTTGAAGGCCGCACAAATCTGGCAGCCCCAAGAAAGGTGAGGAACCCCCAAGCAAATCACGCACTGAGTGTGACCATCTGCTGGCAACAGCTTATGGCCATACTTAGAGCACATGGAAAAAGTCACTTTATGACTTTCAGCCATACTAGAGACACACACTCGCACCTGAAAGAGGGAAAAGGGGCCTACTAAGGGATGTGTGTGGCATTATCCATCACATGTCTGCTCAAAGCATTATGCACATCCCCATTCCCACACAAATTCACTTTCAGGGCTATAGTAAACATAAGGCTTACCACTAGAGGGGGTGATGTGAAGCATTTGACAGAATTAGCAGAATCCAGATGGATCATTGAGCTTATTGCCAATCGTACACCAGGTTTATATGATGTGATACCTGTTAAGCCCACCCTTCAAAATAGGCGGGTTTTTTACTGAATCCTATTGGATATGCACTAGTTTAAAAGAAGGGGTTGTTTTATTGTAATTTTATCTGATGAAGGGAGAAGTCCCGAAAGCGCTCATCTTGTGTTTATGTGCAATAAAGATTTTAAGGAATAGCAGTGTCCTTGCCGCGTTTTTTGGTGCATATTTGGTTACAGACAATGTTGTTTCTGGACATACAATTCCTGAAATCTAATTCACACAATCTTTCAAAAATAACAGCAGTGGATTCAAAGGAGGATTAAATGTGCTAGCAACGTAAAATTCTTCTCTTCTGTATTCCCTACTACCAAACATTACAGTTAAGTTTAATTTCCTAGCTAATCAGCTTGTGTGTCAGGGACAGAAGTAAATCTGTGGGAGCTGTATCTCTCTGTCCAGCATGTTCTGTTAATGTCACAGGCAAGGTTGAGATTCCTGGAGTGAGTGACTGTTGTCCCATTTGATTTGTGGATGTGCAGCATTTCCATTCAGGAAGCCTATAAAATACAGAGTACATTGACAGGGTTTCACTCTTTCCACGTAGGTCATGTTTTGGAGGCCCTGGATTTTCTTGGTGAGAAACTCTTATGGTATCTCCAGCTGCTGCAGGTGTCTTGTGAGGTACATGCCGAAGAGGTCATTGTACTCTACTAGTGGTCTGATGAGGGTCAAGTATGGTGGAGTTATAGCATCCTTAGTCATGGATGCGATGCCCTTAACTATGAGGTGCGCAACGTAGAAAGCTTTGCTTACCACTGTGGACACATGGTAACTGAAGTTTAGATTGCTATCAACCTGTATTCCCAAATCTCGCATCACTGGGTTTGAGCTTAAGGGAGCGCTGTCAGTATTGTAATTGCAGGGAATTCCTCTTTGCCAAAGGGGATAATACACTTTTTTGTGTAATCAGTTCTCTGTGTTAGCCTCTTTTGTAATATATTAACATCACTGGGTGACTCGATGATTACGCCCAATTTGCAATCGTCAGTGAACTTGCTAAGCCACAGGCCATCTACTTTTGCCTGGACTTCTGAAAAATAGATTCCAAACAGTATATGGCCCAGCATAGATCCTTGTGCATGCCACTAGTTATTGGCCTAGTGGTAGAGGTGGAATCCCCAACTTTGGCAGTGTGCATTCTCTCGGTGAGCCAGTTGACTACCCATCTAGTAATGTAAGGGTTAATCCCCAGTTGGGAGAGTTTCTCAATGATAGCTAAGTGGGGAATTGTGTCAAAAGCCTTGGCTAAGTCAAGATAGGTGGCATGTACTGTTTTGTCTTCATGCAGGTCTTTGTGACATTCTCAAAGAAGTCCACCAGGTTTAATAAGCATGATCTAACTTTAGTGAAGCTAGACTGGGTTGGGCCAAGAGTTTGAAGGTCAGGTCTCCTATGCCCTTGTTGAATGGTCCTTGAAAATTCTTTCCATGGCCTTGCAGATAAGGCTGGTTAGACTTGTAGGTCTGTAGTTCCCAGGGTTGGTTGATGGAACCCCCCCCCTTGTGCAAGGGGATCACTGTTGCTATTATTGGAACAAAGCCAGTTGTCTGGCTATGTTTAAAGAGAGTGCCAAGTGGTTCCACCAAGAATTTATTGCATAGGCTTTGTAGGAAGGTATAGGTGCTTTCAGGAGTTCAGAGAAAGGAGCACCATTTGTATAACTGGTACTTGTTGAGTGATTTGAAGGATACTGGCACCTGACAGGCAGCTAACTGTAACCTGCTCCTTATCCAGCCAGGAGAGGGGAACATCTGGGTGTCTCACAATGGAGTCGCCTATTACCAGTATATTAGGTTTTCCAATGTGATGCCTTATGGGCTTATTTGTTGAGATACCAGTGTGTGTGTAGCTGTGTTGTGGTTTTTTGCATTATTATGTGTGTAAGTAGTTTCTGTTTGGGAGGCCTCTGATCTTTTCGTAAGTTACTAGTGAGTAGCTCTGCATGTGAGTTTGTTGTTGTGTCCTTATTTAAAGTGGGACGTGTGTGTTTGTGTGGGTGTACTGACAATCTGGTTGGCATTCCATTTGTACTTATGTGAGAGTCTTTTCTGCAATTTCATGGTGTAACTACATCTTTCTCATAAAGTATTTTTTTTCAGGAGTAAGTGGTTGTCAGTATACATGAGACAATTTCTACACTGCCTCAGGATGCCCATGTCTATCATGTTGGCTAGAGAGTTGATAGGAAATTGCCTGTCCACGATAGCAAATTCCTACTGTATGTCTTATTGGGGGAAAAAATGGATTGATTTGATAGGACTGTGCTGATAGTGCTGAGACTACATGAGGGACCTATACTTTGTGTAGGCAAAGGTTAAAAAATAAGGCAACAGTGCTCAACTGAGTTGCTCCTGCAGTAGCAGAGAAGCTTAGAGGACTTTTACTGACAGCTGTTTAGGGAAAAACTGAGCTTGTAGGCTTTTGCGGTGAGACAGGGCACTGTTATCCACTGTTTAGCGAAGAGCAGCACCTATTTATTTTTCTGAATATCTTCTACCGGTGAAAATAAAACATAAATATACAAAAATAGATCTACATATTTTTCTAAATCAATCTATGATTATTTCCATGAGCACCACTGAGTTACTGTTTCAGGAAACAATGCATCATGTTCTTTTACACTCATAAGTCAGATCAAAGGCATGTACATTACTGACATGAATACATATGTAATGTTACATGCATGGTGTTATTGAAGTAGGTGACAAGTGTTTTTAAAAAAAAATAGTAATAACACAAACACTTGCATCAGAGTGATTAACTGAATTCACAGTATTATGTCACCAGTTGCTCCATTTCAGGGTTGTGGAATTATTTAATACAATTCAGTGAGCAAAGCTTCACATCTGTGTAGCTGTATAAAAAAGACAGCCCTACCTACTCGCCAAATCCCAGTAATCTAAAACATTTATTATAATACCTGTACCACGAGAAAGCAGTCTTCTAAAACAAACTATTTAAATGGAACTATATGCAGTGATTTAACTGCATGATGTACTACAGAAATCGGTAACAAATATGTTATGCCACATTGACATCGGATGCAGTTTTTTCCTGTCAGATGTTTGATGACTATGTACATGTCTGGGGCGATTCAGACTACTGCCAGACTCCTAGTGGCTATATTTTCAGGCCATGAGTTAATTATCTTCCTTAATTTGCAAGAAGAGTACTGCACATTGGAGACCAATTTGATGAGCATGTTGCTCTAACATCTACTTTAAATTTTTCCAGGGAAAGTATTTTGCTGATATGGTCTATGATTAGGTTTTTTCTTGCCACCAGTAATCCGTGTTTCTTTATTCAAATTCCCTGTAGTGTTCCAATTTTCAACTTTATTAAGGTGACACTGCCATTCCATTATATAAGTAAAAACAAATAATACATAAATACTGACATTATAAATAAGATGTAATATATGCAAAAATAACTTGCAATGCAAAATGAAAACGGAGCAATACCAGCAAAGCAATAAGTAAGCAATCAAGAAATGTTAGTGGGTCTTTGTCGATATCACAGATAGTATAGCTTGCCAACAGAACCACAGTGTTCAAAGCCATTAAATCTAATGTCTGATTAGGAAAGTGTCACACCCATCCATCATCCTCAACCTCTTTCCCATTTTGCATGGGGTTGGGTTGTCACTTCAGCACAAGTGAATATAAACTTTTTTTTGATTTTAGTACTTCACAATACTGCACTGCTGTTCTGTGAAAAAGAACCTCTTTGTGGTTTTCATACACATCATTTATAATGCCAGCACATGTGAAATGTAGTCATGTTTGGCATTCAATCATACTGTCGTCCAGTTTATAGATGTTAATTATCAAATAGAAATACTGGAACCACAAGGAAAATATAAACTGTTTATTTGCAAGCTATAAACTAACAGTTGAACTGCTTCCTCAGGCTTGTAAAACAGACATTACAAACTATACACCACTATAAATACATCAGCAATGCTTGTGTAATTGAGACTAATCATTCAATTAAATGCTTAACATCTTAAGATAAAGCTCTATCCATATAACCAAACAGAAAAATATATAAATAAGAAAAATATATACATAAAATGGATATTTAACACAATTGTGAAGATACTTTAATTCTGGTTCAAAAATTTCATTTAAGCCAGGTGGATAAAAAAACCTAAAGCACAAATCCATTTATTTTCCTGTCTTTTTTCTGTCAGATTATTGATGTCACCTCAACTAAGATATAAAAGAATATTTTCTAAAATTAAAAACTTAAAATCATGAGTATTGTCTGTATCTTGGATATGGTTGTATAGTGAATTTGTTTCAATACCTCTCATATCAGATAAATGACTGCATATACAGTCCTTTAACTTTTGATTTGTTTTACCTATATTATAAGAGGGACACTTGGTGCATCTTGCCATATACATATCAGGTTTTTAGTATTACAATTTCTATGTGCTTGTATATGGAAGAACTTATTGCTAACAGGGTGATAGAATGTACTGTCTGTGTGTATATGTATATATATTTACAACATTTACAATTTTCACATGTATAAATCCCCATTTTCTTATTATTCTGTTTACTTTTAATTTGTTCTTTATAGCATAACCTGTTTTTTAATGTCGTACATCTCTTGTAACTAAATGATTGATTATTTGATGCTTGATATATTTTTATAAAAAAGAAAGCAAAGACGTGTACATTTCTGGCACAGGATGGTATGCATCCTAATTTTGTTTGATAACATTGTTAGATATCAAATGTCTAGAGCCAGTAGACCGAACACACAGACAAATGATCTAATACAACAGAAGATATGGCTAATGACTCTAGTAAAAGGAGATATCATACTGATATGGTCCAGCATGTTAAAAATAACATTATAAAAGAGAGGGACCTTTTGCATCCAACTATTTTTCTGAATAACGCTAGGAATAGCAACAAGACAAAAAACACTGGGTGTAGATCAAAATACAAATAGTATTAAACATATTATTAAAAAACACTGGCCATTGTTATTACAAGTAATTGCGTTAAAATCAGTTGCATCAGATTATACATCATTTAATCCATCATTTATTTACAAGAGATGTACATTAAAAAATGATGCTGTAAAGCACAAATTAAAAATTAAGCAGCAGAAGAATAAGAAAATGGGCACTTATAAATGTGAAAATTGCAAGTTTTGAAAAACAAAAAAAAAAAAACACACACACGGAAGTACACTCTATCACCCAGTTAGCAATAAGTTGTTCTATATACATGCACATGGAAATTGGAATACCAAAAACCTGATATACAGGGCAGGATACACTGTCCCTCTTGTTGTATAGGTAAAACGAATCAAAGCTTAAAGGTCCGTATATGTAGTCATTTATCTGACATGAGAAGATGTGTTGAAACAAATTCACTATACAAGCATATCTTGGATACAGACAATACTCATGATTTTATGTTTTTAATTTTAGAAAATATTCCTGTATATCTCAGAGGGGGTGACATCATAATCTGACGGAAAGACAGGAAAATAAATGGATTCTATGCTTTAGGTCTTTTTATCCTCCTGACTTAAATTAAATTTTTACTCTTAAACCAGAATTAAAATATCTTTGCAACTGTGTTAAATAATTTTGTATCTGTTTTATGTGTATATATATATATAGTTAAATAATTTTGTATCTGTTTTATGTGTATATATATATATATATATATATATATATATATATATATACACATATATATATATTTTTTTCTTATTTATGTTTTTAGTATGTTTGATTATATGGATAGAGCTTTAAATTAGGATGTTAAGTATTTAATTGAATGTTTAGTCTCAATTACACAGGCATTGCTGATGTATTCTTAGCGGTTTATAGTTTGCAATGTTCTTTTACAAGCCTGAGGAAGCAATTCAGCTGTGAAAGGTTATTACAACAATAACCCACACCTGGGTGTGGGTAATGCTGGATTTACCCACGGTTGTTGTGGTTTGGTCATGAGGGCGAAGCCCGAGTGGCCAAACAAAGCCAACCGTGGGTAAATCCAGCATTACCCACACCCAGGCGTGTTATTGCTATTATAATGACATTATTTAAGAAAAAAAATAATTACTTTTCTTAAATAATGGCATTGTATAATGCCTCCTTGCTGCCCTTCCGCAGCTGTCTGGTATTCTGCAGCAGTTCTGATGTACTGCGCATGCGTATGCCTACGTAGTACATCAGAGCTGTGGGCAAAAGCAATGGAGAAAGCAAGATCTCCTTTGCTTTTTACAAACTGTTTCGCTATGTTAAATGGGTTTAACATAGCGAGACAGCTTTAAAAAAAGGCACGGAATTCTCTGTTGCTTTTTTTAAAGCTGTCTCGTTATGTTAAACCCATTTAACATAGCGAGACAGTTTTGAAAAAAGCAGCAGAGAAAGCTAGATCTCCATTGCTTTTTACAAACTGTCTCGCTATGTTAAACTCGTTTAACATAGCAAGACAGTGTGAAGCAACGGAGATCTTGCCTTCTCCGTTGCTGTAAAAAAAGAGTTATAGTAATGGAAAAAGTCCGGGCGACTGGACCTTTTTACATTACTATAACTCAGATTTACAACGTGCATGCTGACCAATCAGCGTGCATGTTTTTGAATATTAATGGGGGGGTCGTTGTATAAAGTGTGTGAATAAACAGTTATTTTCTTTGTGGTTCCGATATTTTTATTTGATTATTATTGTTTATTCTTCTTGGTAGTACCAGATTTATTGAACCAGGACTCTATTTTTATTTTACTTTATTGTTTATATATGCTGCAGAAGCAATGCAGTGTCAACTAAACTTTCTTGCACTTTTTTTCCACAACTGTGTGTGGAAGCATCTTCAACTCTCTGTCATCAATGCATGTTCATAGGTTCATAGGTTCATACTAGGCTATCTGCCCTAGGGCATTTATAAGCCTAGCCAGAGTGTGTTTGGCTTTCGCCACCCATTTTAAATTAATTTTGCTATGCCTTTTTTTGAGGTTAGTATACTGTGCCTCTGTCTAACAGTGACACAGAAGTGATAGCCGGGGTAAACCTACGATCTCCCATCCACTCATCAAGATTCCTCTTGAAGAGAGTCAATGTGGGACTCTGCCTAACCTGGACTGGGATTTTATTCCAGAGTAAAGGGAGCCTCTGGGTTATGAATCTGTCCCTCCAGCATGTCCTATTTATTTCAGTGCTGAGGTTCAAGTCTCTCGAGCGCGTAGCTCGATGGGATTTGGATTTTCTGAGGTGCAGCATGTCCATTCATTCCGGGTTGGACATGGCTTTATACGTCAGGCACAGATTGCCTCTGAGCAGGCGGTATGCCACTGAGTAGAGCTGGAGTTTCTTTAAATAGGGCAGCATATGGCATCTGTTTGAGCCCTTTGATCCTCTTGGTGAGGTACTTTTGGGGTCTTTCCAGTTGCTGCAGGTGTCTGGTAAGGTACATCCCAAAGGGGCATTGTACTCAATTATGGGCCTGATGAGGGATGAGTAAAGAGGTACGATGACCTCCCCTGATCTAGATGTGAATCCCTTTATGATTAGGTGGGCTATATAAAATGTTTTTCTAACCACTTTGGCCACGTGGTTGTCAAATGAGAGATTGCTATCAACTTGGGTCCCCAGGTCCCTAATGACTTCTTCTGTACTTAATGGATTAACACCTATGTGGTAATTTGTGGGCACTTTGTTTTTGCCAAAGGGGATGACTATACACTTTTTGGCGTTTAGCTTGAGGCCATGGCTTTGGCACCAGTTGTCTGTTTCTATGAGGCCCTTTTGAAGGATGCTTGTGTCGGCTGGAGAGTTGATTATGGCGCCCAGTTTGCAGTCATCTGCGAACTTGGTCAGCCACAGTCCTTCCGTGTTGGCCTGTACCGCCGAGAAATATATACCGAACAAGAGAGGTCCCAGGACTGAGCCTTGTGGGATGCCACTTGTAACTGGTTTGGAGTCTGACATGGCTCCAGCAATTCTAACCATGTGGGTTCTGTCCTTGAGCCAGTTTGCAACCCATCTAGTGACATAGGGGTTTATATTTAAGCTGGTGAGCTTATCTATAATGCCCGGGTGGGGTATTGTATCGAAGGCTTTTGCGAGGTCCAGGTAGGCTGTGTGGACCACCTTCCCCTCGTCAATGGCCTTGGTGACTGTTTCAAAGAAATTGACCAGGTTTAAGAGGCAGGATCTGCCCTTAACAAAGCCAAACTGGGTAGGATCCAGTGTCTGTAGGTCCCCAATATCTTTATTTATGAGGTCCATGATGATCCTTTCCATAGCTTTGCAGACCAAGCTAGTCAGGCTTATGGGGCGATAGTTTCCAGGATCCGTTGAGGTACCACCTTTGTGGAGAGGGACCACTGTTGCTCTACACCACTCTTTGGGTACATATCCTGTAGTAAGGCTAAGATTGAACAGTAGTTTTATGTTTGGGTTTAGCTCTTCTTGGAGTTCATGTAGGATGCAGCCGGGACACCATCTGGTCCCATTGATGCTGTGTTTTTGCTTTGGAGAGGCGGCTCTTCCCTGAGCATCTGAGATGTCAGGGGCAGCACTCTGTTGGGATAGATATTTGCCCTTTTGGTGGGGGGGGGGAGAAGTTTGCACTGAACCTGTCAGCTAGGATGTTGGCAATGTCTGTGGGCTCGGTGTATTTTTTGTCATTTTGGACTAATTCTGAGCATATCTGGGAATTCCCACCCAGGTTCCTAACATAACTAAAGAAAGCCTTGTGATTATCCTTAGTGTCCTGTGCAATTTTTCTCTCGAAGCTGGCCTTAGACGATTTTATGAGTGCCCATAGTTTTTTGCTAATACTGATCAGAGATGCCTTCCCTTTTTGGGATTTTGCTCTATCATGTAGTAGCTTCCTCCTTCTATTGTATAGTTTGTTTATGGCTGCAGTCCACCAGACAGGACGTCTGCCTTTGGAGGATTGGGTCTTGGTTTTATTTGGGATTGCATGATCCATGCATTCCTGAAGGTGTTCATAGAATGTGTTTATAAAGGATTCTGCGGTCTGGGCCGTATTTTCCACAGGCCCAGGGGCTTTGAAGGATTTCACCTCGGTTTTGAGGCGTGTGAAATTTGCTTTAGAGAAGTTTTTCACTGTGGTTTTCTGGGCAGGGGGTGGGGTCGGGATGTGAATATCCAGTGAGATTAGTTTATGGTCTGATCTTACCAGTGAGGGATACACTTCTGGTCTGGAGCATAGTGTCCCCGTGTTGGTGATGATCAGGTCCAGTATGTTTTCCTCTCTTGTGGGAGTGGTAACAAGTTGTTCCATAGCATTTGAGTTTATAAATTCTAGGAACCTTTAGGCTAGGGTGCTGGAGCTAGAGTAATGCGCCCAGTCTATGTTTGGGTAGTTGAAGTCGCCCAATATAATGGTGTTTGGAGAGACCTTCATATTTTCCAGTATTCTCAGGAAGGCCAAGTGGGGTTCCTGTGTTTGGGAGGGTGGTCTGTAGCAGGCTATAAACTGGAAGGCAGTTTTACCCACAGTTAGGTGCACATGGATAGTCTCTGATGCTTCGTGCTGTGCCACCAACCTGAAGGTGTGGGTATCTTTGACAAATATTGATACTCCCCCTCCTTTTGTTGTTCGGTCCAAGTTTTGGGGCCAAAAAGCATGGTATGAGGTATAACCTGGTAGTGCTGGGGTGCTCTCGGGAGCCTTGAACCAGGTTTCTGTTACTGCACAGATATCGATGTTCTCCATGCTAAGGAGAGTTTCGAGTGCGTGCATCTTGAGGTTTAGACTTCTGGCTTTGAGTAGCATTACTCTTAGTTTCTTATCCCTTGTGATACCTATGGAGGTATCAAGCTATTTTAAGTCATGGATATGACAAAAATATAAATAAGACTCAGTATGAAAATAAAGATACATACAAGATACATAAAATTAATTATAATAACATTAACATTAAAGGACATTTCAATTGTCATACTTCTAATGTGATTTATGTAGCATTATGCCAACAGTGTAGAGCCTTTATTACATACTGATCATAAATTTAAATTTTGTATAATTGAACAATTATTGTGTGATGTACAAGGAAGAATTACTAAATATGATCTAGACATACAGGAGTTAAAATGGCAGATTCTGTTGAATGCCCATAAATATTTAATAAAAAGTTATTAAAGTATTTTTTTTTTATAATAAATTAATAATTAAAGTAGTAAGCATCAAAGTGTATTTATGTATTTTTATGGGTATAAATATACATCTTTACACATTTTATGAACTATGAATTTGTCACAATTCATTAATTTAATTCATTTTAACTATTTAAGTTTTCATTATGATTATGTTTGTTCATTGATATTTGTATATGTATTAATTAGGTTATATGTATATAATATGAATGACAGTCATTTTAATAATTTGTTGTTTAATAATGTCTAGTATATTATTAGTTAATTTATATTATTTTAATTATTTAATTAATTAATTTCATTGTGTATATAATGGGGAGGCAATCAGTGTGATTAGATCATTCTTCGTAAGTTACACCTATGGAGGTGGGTTTGTCTTTTGAGCCTTGCCTAAAAAAGGCACTATGGGGGTAGCAAGAGCCTTTGCCAATATCCGAAAATCCAGGGGTGACAGGTGCAAGCCGTCCCTAGCGAAGCATCGTGGCTTCTTGAGCATGTCATCCCAGACTGACAGGCATTGGATCCCCTTTGAATGACACCAACACTTAGGCCAATTGTTGAAATTGATCATCTTGTCTTTATATTGTGGCATCATTCTTGGTGAGGGTAAGCTGCTACTCAAGGTCGGGGTCATACCGGCCTGGGCTACATGCTCAGAGAGCTCCTCTATGTCTCTTTTCATGTAGTCCAGGGAGGTACGTCTCAGGTTATTCACACCAGCATGGACAATGACTGAGTCATATTTGTACTTGCCTTGGAGTGACCTGAGTGCTTGTGTTATGTGGCGGATCCTAGCGCCCGACAGGCAGCTCACTGTGACCTTCTCCTTGTTCAGCCTGGTGAGCGGGACGTCAGTGTGCCTGACGATAGAGTCACCTATTACAAGTGTATCAGGTGTGTTGTTTAGCCTTAAGGGCTGTGACTGTTCGGCACACTGGCTTTGTGAGCTATGTGTTGCACGTGTTTTGTTTTGGGGTAGCGGTTGCTTGGGTGTCTGCTTTGGAGGTCTCTGCTGCTTAGGCAGATTTTTATTTAGAGCCTCAGTATGTTTTGTGTGTTTATGTGTTTGGTTTGTTGTCGTGGTAGGTCTATGTGAGACTGGAATTGTAGTGAGTGTGGTTTCCTTCTCCTCCTGACTGGTTACACCAGTACTGAGTTGAGAGAGCTTAGCCTCCATTTTGGCTATATGGTCGCATCTCTCACATGTGCTGGAATTTGTTGGGAGGAGGAGAGGGTTGTCTGTGTACATGAGGCAGTTGTAACATTGCCTCAAGATTCCCAGATTCACCAGCTGGACCGGAGAGGAGATTGACAACTGACCTTTGGACATGCTAGAATAGTATTGGGAATTCCTTTATAATTGAAAAAAAGGGCCAATGGGGAACAAGGTACTCAGGGGGAGTTTGTGAGGGTGTAGTGCTTTTAATTTTTTAGAGCTGACTTATATAATTGCTTTAGTGAGCAAGTGCCAGGTAACTTAAATGCAATGTGCTACAGGTAACTTAAATGCAAAATGACAAACAGTAACTTTCTTTCAAGTGAAACAAGGAAATAAGTACAGTAAGCAATGCAGATATCACTAGGGATCCACAGAAGTGCTAAAAGGCTGCGTTTTAGGTGGAATTAGCATTTCAGGAAATAAACAAACAACAAGCATACAAATAAAGCTAGATTCAGCAGGCCTGGATCTAGTCTATGCTACAGCAAACAAGGTGTACCAATTTCAGTAAGAAACAGTTAGAATATGCAGGCACTATAAGCCTCTAACCAGAAATTCCCTGCTCAGAAGGGCAGAGTCCAGCCTCTCCTCCCACAAGAGTGCAGACTGCAATCCTTCTTAACGTAAAATAACTGGCCTGTAGCCCAAGTGCTTAAACCAGAACTAATACACTTTTAGAATAACAGACACTGAGCTCTCAATCAGCAGTTCCCAACTTAGAAGGATGTAAGCTACCTGTCCTGTCACCACAGTGCAGGCCACAAACCTTCCTAATGTAAAGCCTAAGAAGCTCAGTTGTGAGTGTTCAGCCATTTTACAGTGAGCTGATCGAAGGAAGGACACTCAGCAAACTCGGAGCTACAATATATAACATTAAGTATCCTGTTTTTTGTTTATTTTGTTCTTTATTTCTTTGTTGTTTATAGCACTTTGTGTACTGTGTATTTTTTCTAGCTAGTTTCACTGTGTGCGAGGTATTAACTGGAAATTGTCCACTCTTATTAAGCATCTGTTGGGTTGTTTGTTTATGATAACTTGTTGCAGATAAACTCTTTTTTTCTAGTGGCTCCTTTAGCTGTTTAAAACTTTCATTTAAAGGCTCACTGCTGCTTTTCAGCTGTAAGTAACATTTCTGCTGTTTGTTCTAAGTAGTGGGGATATTTGTAGCATTTCCATATTCAGGCTTGTATTTGGGCCTAGTGTTTGTGGAGGCTGTGTGTCTGAGCACATAATTCAGGGACATCTTGTTTTAGCCAAAGCCATCAGGCATTTCAGTGAGAGAGAATTGTTTGAGGTCATTGGCTGACTGAGGTCTCCTGGACTACAGCTTAGACTAAGCACCTCATTGGTTCTTTTGAGATTTCTTTCTTAAAAGCTGTCTCAGGTTTCAACTTTTGTTACCTAAGAAGCTCAGTTGTGAGTGTTCAGCCATTTTACAGTGAGCTGATCGAAGGAAGGACACTCAGCAAACTTGGAGCTACAATATATAACATTAAGTATCCTGTTTTTTTTGTTTATTTTGTTCTTTATTTCTTTGTTGTTTATAGCACTTTGTGTACTGTGTATTTTAATCTAGCTAGTTTCACTGTGTGTGAGGTATTAACTGGAAATTGTCCACTCTTATTAAGCATTTGTTGGGTTGTTTGTTTATGATAACTTGTTGCAGTTAAACTCTTTTTTCTAGTGGCTCCTTTAGCTGTTTAAAACTTTCATTTAAAGACTCACTGCTGCTTTTCAGCTGTGAGTAACATTTCTGCTGTTTGTTTCCCACCCTCCCTGTTGGTATAGTGTTTTTATAGTTGGTGGCTTTGCAGTTGCCCGCCCCTAGTGTAAATTTGATCTGGGACCCTCCTCCCAGTCTAGTGTCATTACCTCATTCTACCCAGTACAGGGAGAGCATTTGAGAAGGCCAATCAGCTTCGTTTCTGCTACTCCTTTCTTTCCTTTCTCTCTTTCAAAAAAAAAAAAATTAAAAATTATCTGCTTTTACTGTATTTGTGGTTTTTCCTACTTTATTTTGCTTTTGCGTCATCTTAAAAGTACTCAATTGTATTTATTACTGCTTGGTGTAACTCATTGTAAGCCTTTTAGTTTAAGCACCTGGGCTTCAGACCAGTTTTACATTAGGAAGGTTTGTGGTCTGCACTGTAGTGGCAGAACAGGTAGCTTACATCCTTCTAAGTTGGGAACTGCTGATTGAGGGCTTAGTGTCTGTTATTCTAAAAGTGTATTAATTCTGGTTTAAGCACTTGGGCTTGAGGCCAGTTATTTTACATTAAGAGGGTTCGTGTTCTGCACTCTTGTGGGAGGAGAGGCTGGACTCTGTCCTTCTGAGCTGGGAATTTCTGGTTAAAGCTTATAGTGCCTGCATATTTGAACTGCTTCTTACTGAAATTGGTACACCTCGTTTGCTGTAGCATAGACTAGATCCAGGCCTGCTGAATCTAGCTTTGTTTGTATAACTTGAGCACTAATCCAGGCATTCTTTAAAGTATTCAGTTGTATTTATTACTGCTGGTAGTAACTTGATTAAAGTGTAGCTATCATTTCTAAGTCTTTTGGATTAAGCACTTGGGCTTCAGACCAGTTGTTTTACATTAGGAAGGTTTGTGGCCTGCACTGTGGTGACAGGACAGGTAGCTTACATCCCTCTAAGTTGGGAACTGCTGATTGAGAGCTCAGTGTCTGTTATTCTAAAAGTGTATTAGTTCTGGTTTAGATGTTCAATGTAATTAGATGTTGTCTCATTTCCCTTTGGAATAACTATTTCTGACCAATATAATCTATTTGTAAGAGCAACAGCATTGGCCATGGCAAAAACCCCACAATCATTCGATCCTGTCTCTTTTTGACTACATACAAAATTAATGTCAAGCACTTCATCTGGACCAGCAAATAATTGAGCATACATTCTAATGTGCTGTTTTTTCAGTGTATCTGAGATGCCGGAAAAAGTGTAAAGAGTCATAGACTGTTATACATGCTCCACACTTGTTTGACACAACCCAATGTGCCCCAACATGATGAATTTGGATAACCTTTTCACACTCAGTTCTATCCACAGCCTTATGAGCAAGAAGAGCAATGTCTCAGTCCACCATAATATGGATGCTTTTCTGCAAGTAAATGCTGACATGCATATGTTATGATTGAGACATTCATCACTGTATATGTCATTTCTGTTTCTCTATGCCAGTCTGATTCCACTAATTACTGCCCAGGTATCTGCATCATCTTTCACTGTATCTGACTGTTCTTCTGGAGCTCTCAGTCTAATACCTAGAATTAATGCACATCTACCTGCATCATCTGTGACTCTGTGGAGCTGTACATCTGTGCTGTCAGTGGCATACCATGAATAAACTGACTGTATGTTGGCATCATCTTTGATTGTGTTTGTATGTCCTTCTGTAGCTTCTGATGGCATTTTAGTACTTTGCCACACACACACACATCTTCTGAAAGTCTGTTTTTTCCAAAATTGTGTGCTCCCACATTTTTGCTTTCCATATTTTTGTTTTTGAAGGGGGTGTATTTCTGTATGTGATTTGCTTCTTACTAGGTGACTCAATCAGTGGTTTCTGATGGTAAATATTCTGCTATTTGTTTAAGTTTATTCGAAAATTCTCTTAGACTACTTTCATTTCTTAGTAAGTAAACAAAATCTGTTATGTGGCAGGTTAAGTAATGACTGATCTATTTTCATTACCACTATGTGCTCCTGTTTTGCAGTCATGTCTTGAGATGTTTCCCACTGATCACTGCATGAGAAACAGTCTTTATCTAAGATAAACAGTGGGTTTTCTGAATATGACTTATGAATGTTTTTCCAATCCCATCCACCAGTGCAGTGAAAAATGCAGCACACGTGATTGCATGGCAACAGAAATGATCTCCAGTCTTCACAACTGCACGATGGTGACTCACTGCTCAAATCAACTTTATATGTATTTTCACTATTAGACTCACTTTTTACTTTGAACATTCCACTGCGATCATTTGCAGATGTGATATGCATATTGTCAAGAGTAGTACCTATGCATTACATGTACCACAAAATGTTATGGGCAATTTTTCCAAAAAAATGCTGGTATCTCATTGTATTTATGATATTTCTCATATCCTTGGATATTTAACTGCACATATCTAAATGAAATAAAATATAATTAAATCCATGAAATATGTCAAACTCCACAGTCAATACACTTAGCATTACTTGGTGTTCTTGTCTTAATCCTGGTTGTCTTTCCATACCATTACTTTACACCTTCAATGCCACTAGTACTGTAACTTATTTTGTTACAAATTTCATGTTGTATAGCATTCTGCCATATCCCCATGTTATCTTCACACTACTGAAACTAAACACCTACTACATAGTATTTATTTATCGCAGGTATTCAAGTATCAAGCATTTTATTCATCTATAACTTAGGTATTTCATTTCTCAAAACTGGAACAGAAAAAATTACGTGCAACAACAGGACATCATACCATTTCAGTTCACTCACCAGCAATCACGCAAAATGATGTGGAACTCTTGACAGCACTAACCCAGCAAATACACCTTTGCTGTGCTGTTGTATACATTTTAATCTAATTATTGATTAGCTTTTTTTCACTGGGGTAGTCATGTCAGGTCAGTGTGGAAATCTGAAGTGGGAAGCAGGGAACTACCCTTGCCATAGCCATGAATAATTGTGCTGCTACGCAGGATGGAATGACGATAACAGTTGACAATGATAGCATGTAAGACACTGAAGAGGAGCTATACTGATCACACAGTAGAACTGAATGCTGTGTTAGCTGCAGTGGAAGATATTGTTAATATTCCACAGACAGCACTTCAGGAAGTGAAAATAAGTAGACTGCCTAATGAGCTCTTTTTTCCAATCTCAAGGTGGCTAGGAGCATTTCCCAGGAAGCAATGGTTTATTACTGTCTTGATACAAGTACTGTTTCATCTGCACAGGGATTATCTGTTGATGCAAATATGTGGAAGTCTTATTGTGTGCAAAGAGTGAGACAGTTTTTGGTATGTATGTATGTATGGCTATGTAAAATAAACCAAAAGGCTTTTTTTTATAGCTCATTAAGTGCTTTTGCATTGACTTCAGTGCTTCTGTTTGTTGTCATGCAGTTTTTATTCTGGTTTTGTTCTTTGTGTACTGGTGTGACAACTTCATCCCAGTTGTTTTTTACTCTTTTGGACTTTTCTAAAAGTGCCTTCCTTTCGGATATTGTCCCTTCAGATTCTGTTTCCTCTTTTGCTTCCTCAGACCTGTATGGCGTCTCTAGATCTCAAATATGCTTATCTCCATATTCCAATCCATCCTCTTTTCAGGAGGTTTTTGTGTTTCTCTGTTGCTTCCTGCCATTTTGAGTTCTCTGCTTTGCCTTTTCTGCTGCCTGATGGGTGTTCACTAAATGCCTTGCTCCTGTGATTGCGCATTGCAGGTTTCAAGGGATCCATAAATCTTTTTTACTTAGACGACCTGTTGACTCAGCAATCCTCTGGTCAGAACCTTGTGGCAGGCACTCTGAGCAGGCCCTTGACTCATTCCCATTAATGGATGCTTCACAGGGATGTGTTTCTGGACATTATACAGTAGTAGGATACCCCTCAAGTGGATCTTTTTGCCACCCCTCTGATCAAACAACTTTCTCTGTTTTGTGCGAGAATCCCAGGTCCTCTGGTGTGGAAAGTGGACATCCTCTCATTTGGAAGGGGATGTTTCTTTATGCATTCCCTCTCCTTCCAAAGGTCCTGTTCAAAATTCAACACCATACTCCCAAGATATTGGCAGTGACCCCTTTTGGCCATGACAGCACTGTTTCCCTTTTACTTTTGCATCTAGCATGGGGCAATCATCACAAGTTACCTCCCAGGGTGGATCTAATCACACAAGACAAGGGATCTCTCATCCATCCCCACCTGTCCATGCTTCAACTGACACTGTGGGTGATAAGATTTTGACTCTTCATAGACACCTTTTTTTTCTTGAGGGCATGCTGCAAGTCCTGCAGGAGGCCAGGAAACCTATTACTAGGAAATCCTACTTATCTAAATGGAAGAGGTTTTCTATTTGGTGTCTCTCTCATAGCCTGGACCACTTTCTGTGGATGCTCCTTTGATTCTCGCCTATTTGTGTGAGTTGCTCAGTGGTGGTTTGGCCTATTATTCTAGTAAGGCCCACCTATCCCTGCTTGTCTGCCTTTTTCTCCTCTTTTAGTTTCTAGATTTCAGGTTAAACAATTTCTTAAAAGCATCCTTAATATTAGAGTTTGCAGAAAGCCTGTTTCTCCTCTTCAGGATATTAATTTTGTTTTGGAGAAGTTGATTCAAGCTCCTTTTGAACCTGCAGCTTCAGTTGCCTTGCAACATTGTTCCTGGAAGACTGTACTTGTTAGCCCTTACTTCTGCCAGATGGGTGTCTGAGTTGCATGCCCTTATGGCTTGTTCTCCTTTTTTGATCTATCATGAGGACAGGGTGTCCTTGCACACTAACCCTTCTTTTATGCCTAAGGTGATAAATGAGCTATCACTTAATCAATCTATTAATCTGCCTAATTTTTTCCCCTCTCCACAAGCTGACATTGAGAGGGTGCTGCATACTTTGGGAAGTATATAGGCATCTCAGGGTTTATTTGGATAAAACTAAGGCTATTAGGAAGTCTGATCAGTTATTTGTTTCTTTTCATCCTGGATCGTTGGGACTTGCTGTATCCAAGCAATCTGTTTCTTCTTCGACTTCTAAGCCTATTTCTTTTCGTCATACTTTTCACAGCAAGAGCCCTCCTTCTTCAGTTAAGGCCCATTCTACTAGAGCTGTGACTACTTCTGGTGCTTTTTTCAAAGGATTGGAAATGGATTCTATTCTTGAAGCAGCTACCTGGACTTCCGTGCATATCTTTTACCAAATAGTACAGGTTGGATGGTATCTCTTGAGCTAGGGCTGGTTTCACTAGTTCTGTTTATGTTTTTTTTTTTTTTTTAGGGAATTTTTTCTGCTCCTTCCACCTCCCAAGTTTCCTCTTCAGCTTTGGCACTCTCCCTTATGTTAAGAATACTGCAGCAGTGAATGTAAGTATTTAGTACAGTTGGGTAAAATCTTACCATAATGGTAGATGTCCTTGCCTTCATTGATGCAGTATTTGCTCCCTCCCTCCTCCCCCATAGTCCCTTGCCCTCCTGGATGTACACATTACCTCTTGGGTTCCTTGGCTGCTGTTTGTACTGGGGCAGTCAGTTTTGATTATGGTAGGCCTGAACATCACCTTTATGTCCTTTGCTATGCAAGAAGTGTTTGGGTGGCCTTCGGTGCATCTTAAAGCAACAGGAGTATTTATTAGACTGGCTGGATGTTGGGCTTCCATGTTAGGGAATCCCAGTATGTTAAGAATAATGCAGCAGTGAAGGCAAGGACACTTACTGTTATGGTAAGATTTTACACAACTGTACTTTTCAGTCCTTGGGCCACTCCTGTTTGGCATCAAATTCTCAGAGGTCACTGATGATACAAACAGCTTATGCCTTACATAGTTTACAGATGATTAACTCCTCAGAAAACAAAGATCCTCCAAGAAGGCCTGTCTTAAACGAACAGCTGGTGGCAGATCCAAGCGCCAATACTCAGTGTCAAGAAATGTATAATTGTAGCCTTCAGCAAACACCCCCTGTGTAACTATCAAAGTGACAACATATTACTGAAAGTTGATCATGCAATTAGGGATCTAGGAACCTATTTTGATCACCATGTATCCACTACTGTAGTCCAGTGCTTTTTCAGTGTGCAACTTATAAAAAAAAAACAAATTTATGTACTCACCATAACGTTCCATGTTTATAGTCCATCTCGCCCTTCATTCTTACATATGGGCTGTCGGCCGTTTACAAAGCTCGAAGTCTCCAAGTTGGCTAGTGGCAAGGTAGGTATCCCATAATGCATTAGTAAGAATCCCCAGATCTTGTTTGGTGCTGTCTATAAAAGTGATAGAAGGTATTTCCACAAGGAAAAACAAAAATGAATGGTCTCCAACCCTAAGGAAAATAGACACTATCTTGTCTCCAGATCCTCCAAGGATACATGGACGGGGGTAGGTGGGTGGGTTCATAAGAATGAAGGACGAGATGGACTACAAACATGGACATTATGGTGAGTGCATAACTTCTTTATGTTCTGTAATACTATCTCGCCTTCATTCTTACATATGGGACAGCGTCCCTAGCACTTTTTTCTTGGGTGGCTCATGGGAACCAAAGGAGGTTCTACCCCTGGAGGCCAAGTCCAATTTGTAATAAGTAACAAAGGTATGAGGGGTAGCCCAAGTTGCTGCTGCACATATACTGCCATTGGAATTCTGGCTTGAAAAGCGGTAGATGTGGATATAGATCTGGTGGAATGAGCTTTAATTTTAAATGGGAGTTCTTTGCCATTAGAAGAATAAATAAAAGATATGCAATTTGAAATCCAATTTGATAACGTTATCTTGGAGACTGGCATTTTTTTCATCTGCGAAAAAGATACAAATAATTGGTCTGATCGCCTAAACTCTTTGGTTCTATGTAGATAGAACCTTAACCGTCTGTGCACATCAAGGTGATGAAACTTGTATTCGGCTTTGTTTGCATGATTTTGAAAAAAGACTGGCAGTTCAATAGTTTGATTGAGAACAAATCTTGGGGATGAAGGAAGGATTAGTGCGAATGGAGACTGTCTATGAAATATCAAGTAAGGAGGTTTGACTGAGAGTGCTTGCAGCTCTGACATTCTTCTGCCGGACATAATGGCCACCAGAAAAATGGTCTTCCATGAAAGGAACTTTAAATCACAAGTATGTGAAGGTTCAAAAGGCAGTGAGGTAAGTTTTGAAAGAACAAAATTTAGACCCCAGGGAGATATAGGTTCTTGAAAAAGAGGTCTTGGTAAGGTAGTGCCTTTAAAACATGATCTACACAATCTGTGAGCCATAAGATTAGGTTCATGTTGTCCCAAATGAAAATTGGACATAGCTGTAATTAAACTTTGATTGTAGCAGCAGCTGATCCCTAATCAAAATGTTCAGAATTCTAACACTAAGGGAATAGAGGCTGTGTATGGATCTATGTTTTTAGCTTGTGCCCGGAGAGAAATTTTTTTTCCATTTGCTAGCGTACAATTTTCTCGTAGAAGGTTTATGAGAAGACGTCAGGATATGTGTAACCACAGGGAAAAAATCATGAAGCCTGACTAGGGATGGAAAGTGGCAAGGTTTATGAGAAGATGTCAGGATATGTGTACCCACAGGGGAGAAATCATGAAACCTGACTAGGGATGAAAGTGGTCTAGCCATGCTGTGAAGTTTAGGGTGTGGAGACACGGATGGAATGTGCCTGACATATGTGTCAGAAAGTCTGCTACTGGGTCCAGAGTCCATGGATCATCCAGAAGGTGAGGCCCGTGAAAGGGGAACCAAATCTGACGAGGCCAGTAAGGAGTGATGAGAATCATTCTGCTTTCCAAGGTCTTTGCTTTCTGAATCACTTTTGATATTAGTGGAAAGGGAAGAAAGCCAATTGTGGACAAGTGCATCTCTCGGTGTCTCCCCCGGGGGGGGATAAGGGTGAAGTAGCTACCGCATTTGGTGTTCATTGGGGTGACAAACAGATCGCAGCAAGGTTGTCTCCATTTGCGGAAAATCTGTTCCGCAACTTTCTGATTGAGAGACCACTCATGAGGCATCAAGATTGCCCTGCTGAGCTTGTCTGCTATCACATTGGTTCTCCCCAGGATATGCGTTGCAACTAGAAAGCATTGGGAAGATATCGCCCACTGCCAAACAGGAAGAGCCTCTCGACATAGGGGGTAGGATCTGGTTTTCCCTTCTTTGTTTATATACCATACCACTGACATATTGTCTGATTGGATTGCTATTGTCCCTCGAGGAAGAAGGTCGTAAAGTGCTTGCAACGCTAGTGGCACTGCTTTCATCTCTAGAACACTGATATGCAAGTGAGCCTCATGTTCTTGCTATGTGTCTTGGACTGTCCTTCCTAGATAATGCCCCCCCCACCCTATCTGGGAGGCCTCCGTGGTCATAGTAGCAATGGGTTGGCGAGGAATGAATGGTCTCCCTATCGTTAGTTGATAGGACTGGATCCACCGACGAAGGTCCTTTTTGCAAGATTCTGTTATTAAAATGGGATGAGACAGAGGCAGCTGCTGAAGAGACCACTGGGAAAAAAGTAGCCATTGTAGTATTCTCATATGTAGTCTGGCTAGTGGAACTAGAGTTATAGTAGAGGCCATGGTTCCTAGAAGTTTGAGCACTGTCTTCGCTTTGACCTTGTGTTGGGGAAGCAGACTGTATATTTGTTGTCTTAGATTTTGTACTCTGAAGGAAGGCGAGCCATCATTGCGACTGTGTCTATTTCTGCACCTATAAAGGTCACATACTGAGAGAGTGACAAGGCAGACTTTTCCCAATTTATAGTAATGTCTAGCTGAGTGCAGACTTGGATGATTGAATCCCTGCCTTGTAGAAGTAGGTGCCTGGTGGTGGTAGTCAGTAGCCAGTCGTCCAGGTACAGAAACACTTGGAATCCAAGACGTCTCAAGTGAGTCGTTACTACCGCCATGCATTTGGTGAATGCCCTGGGGGCTGTGGTGAGAACAAAGGGCAGAACACGAAATTAGTAATGACTGGCTCCCAGCCGAAAGCATAAATGACTCCTTGATGCTCTATCCATTTTTATGTGGCAGTACGCATCTTGGAGGTCTATGGAGCACATCCAATTGTCTTTCCCTAACAGAGGGAGTATAGACGGCAGTATTACCATTTGGAACTTGGACTTCTTCACTGATTCATTTAACTTGCTGAGATCCAAGATGGGCCTCCAGTCCCCTGTTTGTTTTGGCACTAAAAAGAATCTGGAGTAAGTTCCGAATCCTATCTGGTCTGCGGGGATGGTTTGGATGACTCTTTTTGAAGCAACTTTTGGACTTCTATAGTTGCTTGATCCCTGTGATTGGGTGGAACATCTGGGATTTTCTTGGTTAAATGAGGTGGAAAAGAGAAGGGTATGGAATATTCTCTAGAAATTATTCTTTGTACCCACTTGTCTTGTGTGATGTCGTGCCAAGCTTCTGGGTACAAAGATAAGCAACCCCCGACTGGCTCAAGAGAAGCACAGTCAGGCCCCATGTCAGGAGCGCTGATAGGGACGTCCACAAAAAGAATCGCGGCCACCCTGGTTTTGCGGATCCCCCCTGCCTCTAGGGCAATGTCTACTATTATTTCCTCCTCCTCTGCCTCTGGAGAAGGAATCACCTTGTGCGTCTGGGAAAAATCTCTCAGATTTCTAGAGCCACATTTTCCCACCTCTCTGACCTTTAGGGTATGGTCTAGAAGGGATGGAAAAATGTACTCCAATGGCAGAGAGAGTTTTCCCTTCCTGCTTGCATCTGGTGAGTGTGTCTTTTACCTTTGGTCCAAACAGAGAGGAACCATCAAAGGAGGTGTTGGTAAATGTAGATTTGAAGGGCTCTGCAAAGTTACATAAGCACATCCAGGAGTGTCTCCTAAGGGCTTCTGGGGACTGGTTCCATGGCATCAGGAGTTTCTTCACACCTTTCGACTTACCAAATCTAACAGCTCATTGAAAGGTGGAGACACCCAAGAGGCTGGCGGTTGAGACCCAAAAGCCTTCAGGTGCACTGACTCATCAGAAGGGGTGACACTGTGCCAGCTGCCTCTCTGTTTCAGGATCCCTAGGATATCTATGAAGGAGATATCAGAGGACGACCTGGGGGACCCTTCTGACTCCTTGAGGTCAGTGTCAGGGGTGGTAGACTCATCAGGGGAGTCTACGTGCTTCCTCTTGCAAGTTCATTTCTGAGGGGGCTCCTCAGAAGGGTATTCTGGGGAGGTCTCAGAAGACTGGGGGCCACCCAAGGGGAGCTTCTGAGGCTGCGGGTCTCTGCTGTCAAGATAGAGAGAGATGGTGCTGAAACAGAGGTCGGAGCTTGAGGGGGAAGAGCATCAGTACCCTTGTGTATAGCTGAAGACCTAGACAGCACACTCATCATCTCGAAGGCAAATCTCTCTGGCTCCGAGGACACCACCAGTTCCGAGGAAGTGGACATAGTCCTCGGTTCCAGAGCAATCCGCTCTGAGACAGATGTAGGATCCGAGCTCAGCTGAGCCGACGCACCGAGAGGTAGGCTCGGAACCGAAGAAGTTCGGGACCGAGCGTCCCGTCGGGGCTGACAGGTGAGCTTCGGCTCCTAGACACCAGGGACGGCACCGAAGGTGTCAGAGCGGAACTCTGCTCCCAGACAGACAGTTGGGGTGCTGGAACCGACGGTTCCACAACAAATGGCACCGACATGGCTTGAGGAGAAACAGAAGCAGGTAATATGGCCTTGGATAGTTCCGGAACTGATTGGGTTGGAGCTGGCAACAAATTTGCTAGTGCCGATGACTTCAGTAGTCTAAGCACCACTCTCTCGACATCCTCCAAAGAAAGACTCCTGGAGGATCTGGAAGACAAGGTAGGGGATCGAGATCTCTGCAAAACTGGAGATCTGAGTGTCTGTGATACTGGTAATAAATATCTTGACTGGCTCTGAGGTATGGATTCAGTTATCGGCTCTGAAAAACTTGGGGCCGAAACTGGAATGGCAATGTCAATAACCTCGACCAGCTCAGAAGACAGAGGAGCCAAAGAGGTAGAAGGCGTGTCAATTTTGGCAATTTTCTCTGGAGGTCCTGATTTAACAGTCGGTGTAGGGGGCTTAACTGACTTGACCTTCTCTTTTTTAGAAGAGGGAGACCTGGAATGAGAAGAGGAAGAACTGGCTAAATCCTGCTCAAAGGAAGGTTTAAGGAGACCTTTCAAGATCAGTTTGTTCTTCCTTTCCTGGAGAACCCAGGAACTAAAAGAGTGACAAAAAGTACATGTCTCCTGAAGATGTATGGCTCCCAAGCAATAAACACAAATACTATGCCCGTCAGTCAGGGACATTTTTTGTGAACATTTAAGACATTTCTTGAAACCCGAAGGTTTATGGTCTTTGCATAGACATACCGTCACAACAACAATCACAGAATAAATGTAGAAGATAACAGAAAGAGAGGACAAGGTCCTCTAACTTAAACAGGCCTAGCCCTGCTCAAGAAACAATACATAAGAAAGAAAGACAGCAGAGGCCTAGCCCTTAACAGAGGAGGAGGCGAGAAAAAGAACAAACAATCAACAGACAAAGGCTAGAATAGGTCTTAACTAAAAAAAAACAGACCTATGTCTAAGAAAAAATTAGCAATAACTAGCACACAGAAACAAAGGGATACCACTAAGTAAAGGCCTGTGGAAGAGACTGTCACAATTAGCAACAACAATTTGCAATAAAATTCAAAAAAAACATACTAACTACTACTAGATAACAACTGTAAGCTAGTAATACTAAACTAACTATTATAGTCAAAAACAATCACTATAAAATTCTGAATAAGCAAAAAATTCCAACTTAGCCATGGCCAAGAAAGAGAGCACTTCTGAACTCGTAGACTTGGCAAATGAGATCTGGGGATTCTTACTAGTGCATTATGGGATACCTACCTTGCCACAAGCCAACTTAGAGACTTCAAGCTTTGTAATTGGCTGAGTCAGAGCCGAGGATTGGTTCCGAACCCATATGTAAGAAAGAAGGTGCAATAGGACTACAGAACATGTTATGGTTTCTAGACCCAGAGATGTCATAGCTCCACTGTATTCATACTTATTGCACAAATCATTGAGTACAGTATCCACTTTTTTATATATATTTATCCAAACACGCACACTTAAAGTCCACACCACTTTCTCACCAAGAAAAGGGGCACAAATCGTAAAAGCTATGGTGACTTGTTTCATAGCCCTATCCCTCTTCATGCTATTTTACAGAGTTCTGCAAGGTGATATCTGCCTAGTATGTATAACTTCAAATGACACTATCCTGTTAGGCTTATTAAACATTTGTAAGTCTACTGGTGTCAGAAACACCAACCTGAAGGATAAAAGTTGCTTCTGACACACAAACCATGTAGGAAGGGTAGGTATGTAAAAAATAATTCCACTTCTACAGAACTGTCTTCCACTCTTAAGTTAAGCAAAGCAAGTGTCTTACTATCTTCAAATACAGCTTGGATGACTGAATAGGAAATTGCAAATTTAGCCTGGTTTAGCAACCTTGTCCTCAAGCATAGTGGAAGCATGGAAACATCCAAAAATTCACTAGTTCTAAACACCCATTGGCACTACAATGCATACTACATAAGGACTATACGTCTAGACCTCATAAAATACTCACAGTAGGAAGAACCTCTGAATCTGTGAATAAAAGTATGATAATGCCCCCTCCAAAAAAAGAGAAAAATGGATTTCTGGATTCATTTTTTTCTTTAATGGTCAATGTTAATTCCTTATTTAATCCCAGTTCAACTTTATAGAGCATCCCACATTAAACACTATCTATTATTGGCACTGCACTCACATTACCTCAAATTAAAGACAGAGGAAAAAAAGATATTGACACTTTCCTTTAGGTAACTTAACCACACATCACTACTTTAGTTCTAACATATTTGTAACCAATTTTAATACATTTATGCTTATAATAAAATATAAGATATTAATTTAAAAATTTGTTTATTTATTTATTTTATTTTACATTTGTTGACCGGGCTAGTCTAGCTGGATATATGTCCATTTTCAGTAGAGGCCCGGGGAGAAAAGCTCCACATAGAAAACAAACAGATACAGTACATTAAAACGTTAATTACAAGAATATTATGAGATGATTACATGTGTTCTAAGGTAATAAAACATATAAACTAATGTCTTATAAAACATACTACAAATGTGGCAACAAAAATCAAAGCAAAACTAAGTAACTCGTATGGCAAACTAAGCATTTTTATGTACTTTTTTCTTCACTGAAGAACCAGTAATTTGATACAGGAGGCAAAATTATATGAGAGCTATGATCCTGTTGAAAAAGGAGCAGCCAAGCTGGAATAAATCACACACATTCAACTGTCCAATAGTTGCTGTTTTAGTTCATGCATTATTTATAAGAAAAAGAGTGACAACCCCAAAAATTACATTTTTGTATGCATGAGAGCAAAGTGTAGACATTAGGAAGGTTCAATAAGGTGCAAAAACCAAGTTACCCTTATAGCAAACAAGGCATTTTTATATAAAATATTTTTATTCTTCACTGAAGAGCCAGTTGTTAAATTAAAATAATACGTTTCCCCATATTGGATACAGGAGGCAAAATTATGCATCTTGCTCATGTCTCTGAACTGTCATTGATTTTGTCTCAGATTTTAGCCCGTCCCTGTTAACCGCCAATAAAAATGGTGAATTACTCTCAGTAAATAATGGCAACAGTTTACTTCAGGAAAATGTACGTTAATTCAGATTCTCTTATTCTATCAGTCCTGCAAATTAACAGTACTAATTCTACCAAGATTTGTCCCTGATTGACTGAGCTAAGCTGGAATAAATCACCCCATTGTACACTCTAACAGTTGCTGTCCTCGTTCGTATCTTATTTATAAGAAAAAAATTGACAGCCCACAAAATTGCCTTTTTGTATGCGCGGGAGCAAAGCACAGGTATTAGGATAATCGAATAAGATGCAACAACTAAGTTACCTATATGGCACATTATGCATTTTTAAAACACTTTTATTCTTTGAAGAATCAGTAATTAAGTTAAAAAATATGTTACCCCATACTTGATACAGGAGGCAAAATTATATATCCTGCCCATATTTCTTAACTGCCCCTGATTGTTTCAGGTTTTAGTTCTGTTTTCTTAACCCACATTAAAAATGGTGAATTACACTTAATAAAGAATGGCAACAGTTATCGACTTCTTTTCCTTCAGAAAATGTTTGCTAGTTCAAATTCTGTTATTCATCTATCCCACAAGTTAACAGTACTAATGTTTTAAAAATTACCTTGATTCTACCGAGATTTGGCTCTGACTGAGAGCTATGATCCCGTTCAGAAAGCAGCAGCCTAGCTGGAATAAATCACCCCCATTGTACATTTCAACAGTTGGCGTTCTAGTTCTTGTATTATTTATAAGGAATAGATTGACAACCCACAAAATTACATTTTTTTATGAATGAGAGCAAAGTGCAGGCATTAGAAAGGTTGAATAATGCACATAAACTAAGTTATCCATATGGTAAACACATTTATAAAATTATATTATTCTTCACTGAAGAATCAATAAAGTAAAAAAAAAAAAATTATTCCCCATATTTGATACTGGAGGACGAATTATGTATACTGCCCATATCTCTGAATTGTCCTTGATTTTGCCTCAGATTTTTGGTCTGTCTCTCTCAGTCCACAATTGATTACACTCAATAAGTAATGGATCAGTTAAAGTTATAGACTTTATTTACTTAAAAAATTTACATTAATTTAAATTATTTTATTCCATCAATCCCGCAAAATAACATCACTAATGTTTTTAATATGACCCTGATTCTACTGAGATTTACCCTGATTGACTGAGATCTACTATCCTGCTGAAAATGCAGCAGCCAAGCTGGAATAAATCACCTCCATTGAACTGTCCAATAATTGCTGTTCTAGTTCATATATTATTTATAAGAAAAAGATCAACACCATATCACCTGTGTTGTACGGAAAGCTTTCTACATGGCCCACCTCATTAGTAAGGGTATCTCATCCTGGGGACAAGGTGGTCATAACATCCCTGTATTATTCCCTTATAAGACCCATTATTGAGTACAATGCCCCTTTTGACATGTACCTCACAAAGCACATGCAGCAACTGGAGAGACCAGAGAGATTCCTCTCCCAGAGAATCCAGAGCCTCAAACAACTACCCTACACAGATAGGCTAAAAGCCCTGTCCCTCTACTCAGTCTCCTACAGACTCCTCAGAGGTGACAGTTGTCTGGCATACAAAGCAGTCTCAGACCCGCCCTGATGGGACTGCTGCATATCCGCAAGTTAAGCTCCACTTGAGTAACTGTCATGTGTGACCTCAACCTGGTCTGTAACATCATTTGGACTTGGGACAAATTTGTGTCCCAGGCATACAAAATCTCAGACCCTGCCCTGGTGGGACTGCTGCATGACTGCAAGTCAAGCTCCACTTGAGTAACCCGCACATGCGACCTCAACCTGGTCTGTGACATCAATTGGACTTGTTGGTGGGACAAATTTGTGTCCCAGAGACTCTCCCTTTTATGGAATAGACTCCCTCTCCATGTAATGCAGAGTACCTCATTAAACCTTTTTAAGCGCAAACTGGATGGGGAACAGATAATACACCCCTGAGATTCCACCTGTGTCCCTGCTTGACAGTGGCGTATGGTGCTGACTTGTTGGAACATGGGGTAAATTCTTGGCTAGGCTTTAAGGGCCAATAGCCTAGTAACTTCCTATGATCCTATGACAAATAACTTACAAAATTATCTTTTTGTATGCATATGGGCAAAGCGCAGTTATTAGGAATGTTGAATAAGATGGGCAAACTAGGCATTTATATATAAAATACTTTTTATTTTTCACTGAAGAACCAGTAACTTATTTAAAAAATATACATTTCCCCATATTTAATACAGGTGGCAAAATTATGTATCCTGCTCATATCTACGAACTGTCCTTTATTTTATTTCAGATTTTAGCTTTGTTCTCTTAACCAACAATAAAAATGGTTACACTCAAGAAATAAAGGCAACAGTTAAAGTTATAGACTAATGTTACTTCAGAAAATGTACGTTAATTCAGATTCTCTTACTGTATCAATCCTACAACTTAACTACTAATATTTTAAAAATTACCCTGATTTTGCCAAGATTTCCCCCTGATTGACTGAGAGCTATGACATGCTAAAAAAGCAGCACCAAGCTGGAATAAATCAGCCCATTGTACGGTCCTGCAGTTGCTGTTCTAGTTCATATATTATTTATAAGAAAAAGATCGACAACCCACAAAGTTGCCTTTTGGTATGCACGAGAGCAAAGTGCAGGTATTACCAAGGTTGAATAAGGTGCAAAAACTTAGTTACCCTTTCGGCAAACTAGACATTTATACAACACTTTTATTTTTCACTGATGAACCAGTAATTAAGTCAAAACAATACACTTTCCCCCATATTTGATACAGGAGGCAAAATTATGTATCCTGCCCATATCTCTGAATTTTTCTTTGATTTTGTCTCAGATTTTAGCTCTCTCTTAACCCCCAATAAAAAGAGAATTACCCTCAATAAATACTGGCAGCAATTAGTTATAGACTTTCTTTTTTTTGCTTCAGAAAATGTACGTTAATTCGGTTTCTCTTTTTTATCAGTCCTGCAAGATAACAGTACAAATATTTTAAAAATGACCATGATTCTTCTGAAATTTGCCAGTGAGTGACTGAGAGCTATGATCCTGTTGAATAAGCAGCAGCCAAGCTGCAGTAAATCACTGCCATTGAACTGTCCAGCAGTTGCTGTTCTAGCTCATATATTATAAGAAAAAGATCGACAACCCAGAAAATTACCTTTTTGTATGCATGAGAGGAAAGCACTGGCATTAGGAAGGATGAATGAGGCAAGAAACCTAAGTTACCCATATGGCAGACTAGGGATT
The DNA here is from genome assembly GCF_019279795.1 of Protopterus annectens. NCBI lineage: Eukaryota > Metazoa > Chordata > Ceratodontiformes > Protopteridae > Protopterus > Protopterus annectens. Next base: position 1,224,367,077 of record NC_056745.1, read on the forward strand.
TTTTATATAAAATACTTTTATTCTTCACTGGAGAACCAGTAATTAAGTTAAAAAGATGCACGTTTCCCCATATTTAATACAGGAGGCAAAATTATGTATCCTGCTCATATCATAGAACTGTCCTTCATTTTGTCTCAGTTTTTACCTCTCTCCCTCTTAATCCCCAGTAAAAACGGTGAATTACGCTCAGTAAATAATGGTAACACAAAGTTATAGACTTCTTTTACTTCAGAAAATGTACGTTAATTCGGATTCTCGTATTCCATCCATTCCACAAGTTAACAGTACTAATATTTTCAAAATGACCCTGATTCTACTGAGATTTGCTGCTGATTAAGAGCTATGATCTTGCTTAAAAAGTTGCAGCCAAGCTGGAATAAATCACCCCCCACTGTACGGTCCAACAGTTGCTATTGTAGTTCATATGTTACAAGAAAAAGATCGAAAAACAAACCACAATATTACCTTTTTGTATGCAGGATAACAAAGCGCAGGCATTAGGAAGGTTGAATAAGGAGTGAATAGCTAACCTCGCCCCTTTGCCGTCCAGTGATGTCAGGTGTGATGTCAGCAGAGTCCCTTTAGCCATGGAAATTCTAGCCCTGAACATTTCTGGACACATCATCAGACTTTGCGCAGATGTAGGTGGTGCCAGTATGACTGACATTTCAATGGAACTGTCAATTGAATGTTATTAAGAATTATTTTTAAAATGGTTTAAAAAAATTGAAACTGTAATGTGTGGCACAACTGACATAATGTCAGTAAAGGATTGCCACACACATCTAGCAAGTGGGCTGCTGTCACCCCTGCACATCCTGCTATACACAGTTTTAAGTATATTGCAGTCCCTTTTGTGGGGTGCAGGAAGCTTAAAGTCCTCGATGGAGATTAAAAAAATAGTGTAACTGATAGTGTAACTACAACATTAAAAAAATAGTGTAACTACAACATGATTAACATCAACATTCATTTCTTAAAAATAGGAATCTAGACATTACAGGGTTTACTAATGTCATGGGGGGGGGGTTCTTGTTACTGTGCATCCTAGTTTTTCATAATATAAACACTTGCAATCAGAGGATGGCTTGTAAACCAGATGTGAGTTTTCTTTCAGTAGGAGATTGAGTATAAAGATAAGACTTTGAGGCTGTCTGTAGAACATGGTGACTACAATATTTATTGTTTTTCTCGGGAACTTATATGGATATTGCAGTTTTATGTTTCTGGTCAGGTATATACCAAAGAGGCCATTTTACCCTATGATTGGTCTAATGAGGGCAACATACAAAGGAGCAATGACATTCATGGACCTAGATGTCATTCCCTTTCTTACAAGTTGCACGATATAGAATGATTTCCTTACTATAGTAGACAAGTGGTGGTCAAAGGCCAAGACACATGTGCTCCTAAGTCCCTGACCACAGGGTCAACTCTATGGGTTGTATTATCAATTCAGTAATTTTTCAGGGTGACAACCTTACCGAAAACGTATGCTTATGCAGTTTTTGGCATTGAGTTTTAGAACGTGACTGTCACCGGTTGTTATCTGTGTGAGGTTTTGTTGGAGGATGTATCTCATAGTTTGCAATAGTCTGCTAATTTTGTCAGCTAGAGGCCTGTAATGCTGGCCTTGACCGAAGAGAAGTGAATGCCAAAAAGGAGTGTCCTCAGCATGTAACCTTTGGGGAATTCATTCATAACTTACAAATTCTGTAAAAGTAGACTTTCCTATTCTGACTTTACTCCTTTCTGTAAGCCAGCTGGCTATTCAATGGGTGATGTAGGAGTTTATACTAAATTTTGTAATTTTTGTTCTTCAACACCTAAGTGGAGTGTTGTGACATATGTGCACTTTTTTACCCTTGCTAAAGAACTCTTCCAGGTGGAGTAAGCATGAGCTGCCCTTTATGAAGCTAGGCTAGGTTGGATCCAGTATCTGAAGGTTTTCTGTGTTATTTTTCAAGTCCATAATTATTCTTTCTGTGACCTTGGCATATTAGACTAAGCTTATGGTCTGACAGTTTCCTGGGTCCATGGATGGCCTGCCCTTATGCAGAGGGATAACAGTTACAGTCCTCCTTTGTTTGGAGGCTGTGATTGAATAATACTTATTGTGGGCCCAATAGGTCATGTTTTATGTTAACAAGGAAATGAGGAATATCAGTTCCCTTTGAAGCTATGAATTTGGCTTTTGGAAGTGAATTGAGCACTTGTTCCCTAGTGATAGTTGTGGGTACTATGGTTGTTTTTTTTTTTTTTTTCTTTCTTGAGAGGTGTCTGAGGAGAATACAGGGAAGAAACTTGAGCTGTATTATGCAGTAGATTTGCTATATTCTCTGGCTTGGTAGAGTTCGCTACATTTGGCACATTGTTATGTATTGCCTTTGCAAATACGTTTTGGCTACATTTGTTAAGTGATTAGTTCCACTTAAAAGTCTTTGATTTTACTTTCTATCATAATTTCATATTATTGGCTTTAAGAGCAGTAATTCATGAAATATTTCTACTGAATTATTGCCATAAAATTTTGGCATTTGCACACATGCTATTTGAAAAGTGAATGCCATGGATTCAGGTGGTTTAAGAAAATTGTCCCAAGTGTGCGCCATGGATTAAAGTAGCTAAGAAAATTATACCCGACAGTCCAGATCATGTATTTATGATTTTGACCCAAATTTTGTTCTGACCCTCACTGCTGGTGTTACTGCAGATTGAGTGACTAGTGACAAAAGATAGACTGCATTTTCCTGTTGATCATCACTTTACATTCAATGAAATAAAACATTTTCTCAGAAGGTGGAGTTCAGCAGACAGCACTTTAGTCTCATTTACAACTGATAAGGCAAAGGTTGCCACCTTTCCATTGTGCCATTTCCTGATGAGCAAGGTCCACCCGCATATGGTGTAACCCTGCCCTTTCGTAATCCCACCCTTTTTCAAACTACACCCAGATCCCACAATCTTGAATTCCACATGCAGTTATTGTATGCAACTAATGTATAATGAATCCGCAGAGACCTTTACAATATCTCAATAATCAGCTATCCTATTTTAATAAAGTTTGTCCACTCATAGCCCTCAGCGTCTTTCTTCCAGAATCAAAAACTTTAATTTACTTAAAAATTTAATAGAATAACAGGTTTTGCATCAACACATATACTTCTCAACCTTTTACTGGCAAAAAAAGCCAAAAACAATGGGAGGGGTCAAAGGTCTAGAAGCAGGGGATTATTTCATACATTGATCTTAAAAGCTTAGAAAGTTGCTAGAACAACAGGTTTTGCATTACTATGCATTTTCTGAATGATATGTAGTGTGAAACTCAAATATCTGTTATTTAGTGACGTCAACTCTCAATGATTTGTCAGAAAAAACATGGCAAATAAAAATGAGATGCAAAAGTCTGGACATTCTGTAGAAATCTTGAAAAGTGTGTGGCAGCACATATTACTTGAGCGATAAGAAGTATGACATTTTACATTCTGGCTTTATGGACTAGACTGACTATAATCTTTAGTTATTTACCAGAAAATTAATGAGGGAAAGGAAATAGCCAAAATCGTGGACATTCTGCAAAATAAAGTACAGTTGAGGTATGGTCCCTACCTACCAACCATCAGCCTTTCTGCTGCTTCCCACCTGAGTGCTACTCCTTTCTCTCTGCCTTTGGCTGTAACACCAAAGCAGCTTCTACCCCAACAAGTAAATAAGTAAAATAGTGAAAGCTAGAGTGGTCAGTGCTTGAAATTCCTTCACCAAACACAAAATATGTTTGCTCATCACTGCAAATAGCACGGTGTCTTAGTGGGAGTGTGGTTCAAAATGATACATTGCAAAACTTGAAAATTTGCTAGAATAACAGCGTTTGCAGTTGGGCACGTTTTTGGAAGGATATGTCTGAAACTCAAGTATCTGTCATTATTTAGTGACTTCATTTCAATGCTCCACTGGATGTACGTAAGCGTGCAAGTGTCTTTATACTGCCTAATAATCTGCTTGTTTTGGCCTTTGAGAAAGTCAGTGGATAACGAACTATATAAACATTTCTATGGTGATGAGCAAAATAAATACTGTAACTGGACTGCATCACAGATAAAGTGGTCAAGAATCTTATTACAAATTCAGACATAGTCATAAAAAAGCAGACAAAGGTGGGGGTACTGTGGTTATGAACATTGACTACTACAACAATTAAATGATTTTTATGCTAGCTGCATCAGATTATAAGCAAATACATAAAATGGTGAAACAGTTAACTAAGCAGATCTCCAAAAAAACTAGAAAATATGCCTATTGACAAATATATTAGAGAAGAATTATACCAGTACTTTAGAACTAATAGTCCTAGTGTATCTGTTCTCCAGTTCGATCCTCAGCTGGGGTGCCTTCTGTGCGGAGTCTGCATGTCCTCCCTGTGGTCACATGGGTTTCCTCCGGGTGCTCTAGTTTTCTCCCACATCCCAAAGACATGCTGTAGGTGGATTGGACACTCTAAATTGGCCCTAAGCATGAGTGCGTGCATGTGTGTGCCTTCTGTGGAAGGTTGGGCGCCGGAATGGCAAGTCGACACTGTAAAACTCCACTGCCAATTATGAGCGGACAGGTGATTCGCTGTGGTGACCCCTAACCGGGAAAAGCCGAAAGAAGAAGTCCTAGTGTATCTGTTATATATGGCATACTAGTTCATAAATCTCTTGTATCTCCCCCACCTAGACCAATAGTGTATATTAGAATAATTCTGGAAAGCTGAATCATACATCTTTGCCACTGCTGAATTTTTAAGATTTAAATGTGAAGTATCCTTCATGCAATTCACTTCCTTGACATAACCTTAAATAAAGTTCATACTGGTGATAGAGACACTATAATGTATAGAAAACCATCCAGGAAAAATGCATATCTGCTTAGAACCAGTTTGCACTGTAACTCTTTTAACTTTTGCAATAAATATCTCTTACTTTTTACAAAAGCAACTTTTCAAGCAATTTGCGGAGTTTATACTTTTTGAACAAACAACTGTTGTTTTATTCCTGCTCGTGGTTCCAGTTACTTTTTTGTTTTGCCAGGTTTGCCTTATTAGTAATGGACTTGTCACATCACTGATACTGTTGCTTTACTTCTGCTACTACTTTATTGATGGGTGCAGTGGATGTCAGCGTTTTAGGGATACTTTCAACCAGCAACATGCCAGACAGAAAAATTGCATCAGTTTCAGAAATCACAAATGTCAATATGAACCCCCTATTCGGAGGCCTGGATTTCTCTACCATGTAATCTAATCAGAATGTGGATATTCTCAAGCAATATCGAGACAAGTTGCATCAATTTGAACCAACTATTTTGCCCTTAAACGCTTGTAGTGGCAGCACTTAATCTTTTCAGTTTACCTACAAAAAGATAGTACAAAGAGGACTACGTATAGTAAAATTGTGCTTATATAGAGAACAATATCCAAACCTGCTCAAGCGCTGGTAGTTAGTGAACTTTAACTTCTTCTTTTGCTACATGGAGTTAATGCTTGCCTTTTTTGATTCAGTTGAACAGGAACTAAGCAAAGAAGTAGAAACTCTCTGCCAGGACCTCATTACAAGTATTGAAATAAATGAACATTCTCATCTCCTGCAAGAAACATTCGACTGTATTACAGCCTTTGAACAGGGATTAATAGAAAAGAAGAAAAGGAAACTTTGTAGAGGCATAAATGATTTTAAATGTGAGAATGTTTTTACTTGGCCAACTAACAGAACCAGTAACCAATACAATGAACCACAACAAGAGCCAGTAAACATACAACTTTTGACCACTGAAGACACACCCACTGAACCCATGCAGCATAACTGCAATGGTCAATAACTATAGTATATGCCAACAATTTGCTGCTTTGGATCCCTTGGATTTTACAGTTCTGGCAACTGACCCCTCCCCATGTCAGAACTTCAACAGAGAAGGAACAACATGAAGACAAAAGGAGGAACAACAACAGACCCATAAGTCCCAGTGCACAAAGAATCAACAGCAATAAATTTATCTTCTTATACTTTAAATTTGGATAAACTCACAGTTCTATCTAAAGGTTTAACATTTGTACCATCCACTCAAATGGATATTGCTCACATGAACGTAAATATTTTACACATTCTCTTAACCTTAAGACTCTGTTCAAAGGCAGCAATCCTCCACTGGATGTACCTACACATTCAAGTACCTTTATACCACCCAACAATCCGCTTGTTTTGGGCTTTGAAAAAATCAGTAGAAAAAGCTATATAAGCATTTCTATGGTGACAAGCTAAATAAGTACTTTAACTTGACTGCATCAGAGAGACAGGGGGTCAAGAATCTTATTAAAATTCAGACATAGTCATAACACCAGCAGACATAGGTTGGAGTACTGTGGTTATGAACTTTGACTGCTACAAGAATCAAATGATTTCAATGTTAGCTATGTCAGGTTATGAGCAAATGCATAAACAATTGGTGAATCAGTTCACTAAGCAGAGCTTCAAAAAACTAGAAAATATGCTTATCGATGAATGTATTGAGAAGAATTATACCAGTACATTAGAGCTGATAGTCCTGTTGTAGCTGTTATATATACGGCATACCTAAAGTCCATAAATCTCTTATATCTCCCCCACGTAGACCAAAAGTGTCAGGAAGAGGATGGGCCATGGAACTCTTATCGAACTACCTTGATAACCATCTTAAGAAATATTTACATGTAACAGGTACTGTTAAGGACACAGCTGATTACCTTTTTCATTTATCAGAATAACTTAAGTTACACTCAGCAAAAGATTGTTTCCTTGTGACATTAGATGTAGATTCATTGTTTACAGTTATTTCCAATAAGATAGGATTTCAGTTTTTTAAACATTTATTTGAATTTTCTGATTATACACAATGTCACGTTAATATTATTTGTGAACTACTGGACATTATACTCACCAATACCATATTTTTATATCTAAAGAAATGTTATCATCTGGGAAGGAAATTGTGAGCAGTCAAAGGCATTTTGGAATTACTTTAATAGCACAGTGACTTCTAAAATTTACTTATCAGTACAGTGCAGAAATGATAACATATTTAAATATCAAATTGACAATAAACAGGGCATTGAAATGTTTGAAATCTAGCATCTATAGAAAAATCACCTTTTCCAGTTCATATTTGGATTACAATAACTGGCACCCTCACCATCAGAAAAGGTCCATTGTTAAGGGTCAGATGGTGAGGGTGGCCAGGATGGTCAGTAATGATCAGGAGTTCCTTACAGAATTGGAATTTATGATTACGATGTTTAAAAGAAGGGGATATCCAGAGATCCTATGTATGGATGTCAGGGAAGAAATCATTCGTAAAAGGAAAAATGGTATGTACAGGGCGATCCTGATAAATGGTGCTGGGCAAGTCTCTACTCAATTGGCAGTTAATATTGACAAAGTAGAATTTAAAAACAAAGGTGAAGGTTTATTTTTCATCACTATTTATAATCATGATTCAGATTGGCATCAGTGGATGGTAAAGAAAAACTGGGGCATCTTACAGTTAGACAAGAATGTAGAAAGTAAGATGGGTGGTGCTCCCAGTTTTGTGTTTCTGAAGGATAAATCCTTTAAAGAGATTCTGGAGAAGGGGTCCCATCAACAGCCATTTAATGCTGGGAGAATGGTGGGTAATTTTAAATGTGGGAGATGCAGCACATGCAAATACATTATGGAGATGGGCAAAAACATCAAAGTGAGTAACTTTTTTATCCCTGTAATGGGGCATTATAACTGTTATATTCAAAAAGTGGCGTATTTAGCTAAATGTGAGTCATGTACTGCATTTTATGTGGGAAAAACATCTAGGCACTTTAGGGAAATAATCAAAGAAAGCGTCTTGGACATTAGGCATCTTAAATCAACCAATGCCCTTGCCAGGCATATTGCTGAATATCCAGAGCATCACTTTAAATTCTGTGTAATTCAACAAATTAAAAATTATATTCAGGGTAAGGTACTAGATATCCATTTAGATATATGTGAATTCAAATGGCAACTTAGGCTGGATGCCCAAAACTACCTGGGAATTAATGATAGTGTTAGCATTGCCCCTATATTGAAATAAAAAATATATATTTGGAAGGTAGGTGGTTAGGCTAACACTGGATTGATTTAGGTTAGTATGTTAATTTGGGTTGCCAGATTTATTATTTTATTATTTTACAATTATAATTTTTATACGTATGCGATAAATGAAATGATAATACTATCATGAATTTTATATATATATAAAAATAAAATATCCACAGTATTTTAAAAATAATTTTATTTATATAAATAATATGTTAAATGTATTTTAGCAGGTTTTGAGGGAATCGGGTCATGTTGCTTTAAATAATTTGGCAGGAAATTAATTGTTGAACTGGGTGGATATATATAAAAAGGAATTTATGTGAGTTTTTAATTGTTCTGTTGAAGTCCTGATGTGTGGACGAAACCTAGATTAACAATTATGTGGACATTCTACTTTTATAATGAAGCATGGAATGGTTTGCTGTTAAGTTTGTGGACATTCTACTTTCATAATAGAATGTTGATTAGTTGCTGTTCTCCAGGTGTTTTTTTCTGGGTCTGTATTAGAACACCGAACATTCAAAATGTCGAGTGTTCTAATATCAAACCCTAAGAATCGAAAATTGAAAACATTGAACATTCAGAACAATTAATTTTTTCCTAGGGAAAAAAATTTCTGTTCCAAAACACATACGCACAACACAAGCACACCGAACAAACAGCAATCCACACACATACACCTAAACTCTTACACCTAACCCTACACTAAACTATACATACACCACTAACTATCCACTTACCTTAACCCTAACCCTAAGGTCCGTCACTATCGCAGTCACCTGACCCGCGCCCTAACCCTAACTTTCCTAACCCACCCTAAACCTCACGTCCACACAATCGCACACTTACCTGACCCGTAACTTTCCACCACAGTGCTGAAAATACCGAAGCAACAGAAACAGACAACCAAATTCTTTCCCTAGGAAAAAATTTGGTTTTCTGTTTTTTCGAAATTACGGGTCGATATTAGAACACTCGAAATTTTGAACGTTTGGTGTTCTAATGTAGACCACTTTTTCTTAGATCTTGTTGGTTTGGTTCTAAGTTGGACTCTGTGTTATAAAACATGTAACTTATACTACATATTATATGAATAACTATTTCTGATGGATCTTGATTTAATGGGCAACAATTCCAAATGACCAACCTCAGTAATGCTATTCTTAAATTCTGAGAAAGAGGGTGAAATATCAGATTTCCAATTTCTAGTTATAACCTTTCTTGCAAGAGTTAAAATAGATCAAACTAGGGAGTATTTATTTTTTTACACAAGCAGGAACTGGTGTATTGAATAGAGCCAATGATTTAGATAGGATAAAATTGTCTAAAAGTAAAGCCAGAAGAAAGTTGTTTATGTTGTCCCAATAGGCTTTACGAAGTATGCAATCAAAAAAAAACAGTCAGCCTTTATTTCTATTTTATATATCCAACACATACTGTCTTTTTTATTAATTTTCCCCATTATGTGGGGTGTCAGAAATGACTTGTACATAAATTTCCAGGCAAACAATCTGCATTTAAGAGAAGAAGTTGTCAATTTGGATGATTCTAATATTATTTTCTTATCCTGATAATTAGGATTATTATTATTAATTAGGGAGGCACAGTTCCAGTAATTTTCTGAATAAGTTGTTGTTTCATTTTTAAGAATTTTACATATTTGTGAAAGTTTGCCATTATTAGGAAATTTAAGTTGCAAAGATAAAGTCATAAAACTGAATAACTTAGAACTAGATGACATTAAGTCTATTTTATTAACCATAAACTGTCTGCAGGCTTGTATTTCCAACCATAGGTTTTTATGTAATTCATATTCATGAATTAAACAGTTTACAGGTTTCAATTTGTCATTTGTCAGCAACTGAAACCAATAAACTAAATTCTTATCCCTGAATATCATCATTTTTGCAGAATCTGAAGAAAACACATTTCTTTGTGTAAAGGCAATGGGGAAAAGAAGGAAGGTCCAGGATTTATAGTCTGTTTTTTTGTAAATAAAGTTTCTGAAATTGTTCAATAGTAAGATGTATATGTTTGAGAATTATGTGCAGTGAAGAAGTCTTTTAGCAACCAAATAAATGGATTGTTCAATGTTAATATTTTGTGGTAATTAGTTTTATTACATGAATTAAAAGACAGTGAATTTCTTCCATTTAGCATAGTAGTGTGTGCCAGTTAACAAAGATATAGATTTAACCACAGAAGAGAATTAGTATAATTCTAAGTCTGCTAAACCAATTCCACTACTAGACCAATCTCTCAAATGAGCAAAAGCCACTCTGTTTATTTGGAAACCATAAGAACTTTAACATCAGTGAATTCAATTCATTTATAAGAGTTTTAGGGGGTAGTAAAGATTGAAAGTGATTGAACAATATATAGAATTTTTGGTAATAGTATCATTTTAATGATAGAGCAACTTTCCTCCATTGTAAAGGGAAGTTTATTCCATGTATGTATATGATTCTTTATAAAACCATAACTTTTACTATAATTAAGATCTATTATACCTTTAATGTTTTTAGTTAATATTATCCCTATATATATGTTAGTTCCTCTGATTGGGCTAAATATATATTAAATTTCTTATCTAATTTAATGTTATTAGACTAAATAGGAAGTATATATATATATATATATATATATATATATATATATATATATATATATATATATATTTCCATAGTTCTAAAAACAACAGCTAGAGAAGCATTATTCCCATTCATGGTAAGAAGAATATAAGTTTATTCCATGTATGTATATGATTCTTTATAAAACCTTAACTTTTACAATAATTAAGATCTATTATACCTTTAATGTTTTTAGTTAATATTATCCCTATATATATGTTAGTTCCTCTGATTGGGCTAAATATACATTAAATTTCTTATCTAATTTAATGTTATTAGACTAAATAGGAAGTATATATATATATATGTGTGTGTGTGTGTGTGTGTGTGTGTGTGTATACATATTTTTTTTTAATAATTGAAGAATAGACCTGACTTCCTTTGAAAGATTTCCATAGTTCTAAAAACAACAGATAGAGAAGCATTATTCCCATTCATGGTAAGAAGAATATCATCTGCAAATAGCTGGATTTTAGGGGACACATCATGACTTAATTTGAAACCCACAATGTCCGGGTTTAATCTTATTAAATTGGCCAATGGTTCCATCACCAGGGTAAAGAGCAATGGGGTTAGAGAGCAATCTTGTTTGGTCCTTTTGAGAATGTGTATATTTTGCGAAGTGCAAGTACCTATTTTAATGTAGGCTTGACATCCTTTATAAAGATGTGAAATAAGTTGAATGAAAGTATTAGAAAAATGTAATTCTTCCAAAAGAAAGAATAAATAATCCCAGTTAACAGAATCAAAAGCACAATTTATATCCAGGCTAATTAAAGTTAAATTTTCTTTTTGATTTTTCACAGAGTCAGTTATTGTTAAAATTATCTTTATATTGTCATATGCATTCCTATTTATAATAAAACCTGTTTGGTCCTCAGCTAGATATGGAAGAAATATCCTTAATCTGTCAACATAAATAGACATGAACATTTTATAGTCAACATTTGAAAGAGAGATAGGTCTATATGAGTAACATTTAGAAGCATCTTTATTAGCTTTTAATATGGGAGAGATGAGTGTGTATTTCCAGGAAGGTGGAGGGATGGTTTTGTCTTGAGAGATAGAAAAAACTTTATATAATAAACTTAAAACTTCTTTAGGCATTATTTTATAAATTTCAGGGATAATTCCATCATTACTAGGGGCTTTGTTTTGTTTTAATTTTTTAATTTGAAGTTAAATTTCAGAAAATGAAATGGGTTTATCTAAAGAATCAACTTGTAGTTTTGATAATTTGTGTTTGGTATATTTTTTAATAAACACTCTTATTGCTTGTTTACAGTCCAAGATACTTGATTTCTGGTTAATTTTGTTAAAGTATTCTCTAAATTACATCAGTATGTCATATAAGTCTGTAACATTTTCCTTTTTTTATTAAGAGAAAAAGTTTCATTGCTATGATTAAGTTTACTACACCTTTTGGTCTTATTAGCTAAGTTATTTAAAGATTTAAGATTAACAGAAAATTTTATAAATTTGAATTTCTCCAAACAAATCATAGTTTTGTGATTTAATTTTTCCAAGTGCTTATTATTTAGCGTATTCATTTCTTCTTCCTTCCCTTTTTGTTTTTATCCATTAGTTTTAACTTGGCAAGTTTCATTTCATTTGTATCTCATGTAAATCTTTATCCATTGCTTTTGTTTCTTGTGTTACCAATTAATAATTTTCCCATATAAATAAGCTTTTAATGCATCCCATATATATATATCAGAAGTATCATAAGCATTAATAGTGATGAAGTTTTGAATCTCAAAGGTAATAAAGTATTTGCAGTCTATTAGTTTTGTTATGTAAGCTGGTATTCTTTTATTTTGAACATTAAAGTTTGTGCTAGTTGTTAACTCAAAGGTTATACTGTTATGGTCTGAGATGGGACAGGATATTACTTTTGTTTTACCTAAACTGTTAATCAACTTGCTTGAAAGGAATACTATCAGTTCTGGAATGTGTGTCATCTCTATGTGAGAAGTGTATAAAAAGTGAACCTGTTTCAGTAAAATCATTAACATCTTTCAAGTGGTATTTATCTATAGTCTCCCAAGTGTTTAGCTGGAGTAAAATTCTCCTTTTACCAGAGGCATTAGTATAATTATCGGTTAAAATACAGTTGAAATCCCCTGCTAAAATAATAGTACCCTTAGATAACTATATTATTTGATTTAAATGTTGTCTCACTGTGTAAAATCCAAATCCTGGAATCCAATAAATATTTAGAAGAGTGAATAATTTCTTGTTAAATGATAATGTAATGGAGCAAAGCATTCCTTTATCATCTTTTTAAACATCAATAATCTTGGGAAGAGGAAGACTATTACTACATAAAATAGCTACCCCTCTTTTCTTTTGGAAATATTCTGAATTAGCACAGTATAAGATCTAGTATTAAGTTTAGCTATGTCTTCTTGTAAAAGATGTGTTTCTTGCAAAAAAGTTAAATGAAATGTGTGTAGTTTCAGATACTTAAATACATTTCCCCTCTTACAAGGATTGTTTAAACCATTAATATTAATAGATATACATTTTAAAAGATACATATTAGTTATTTAGTAGGTTTAAATTAAGACTGACCATTAATATGTTTTGTAAATGAAAATGTAATATCACTCCACCGACATCAAAACGACTGTTAATAGATGATAGGTCTGTCAAAATCCAAAGATTAATAGGACTGAAAATTTAATATACAGCAGGCAACAAAAAAGATATGAATAATAGAGGTAGTAAAAAAATTGTAATTTTATAACATCCCAACCCATTGCTGGAGTTACAAATTCCCAACCTGAGCAGCATTTGCTATTCAAATCAACAACCAATCCAACAACAGCAGTTATTCAAGCTCTACCAGATAATAATAAATTATTTAACATATGCTGCTAAGAGTAGTGAATTCATCATCTATATTTAATAGATTCTTAGAGTTTATGAATATTAGTCAAATACAACAGAATACTCTCCCCAAAAAATTAAGGTTAGCAATTCACTCAGTCAATTCAATAGAATGTTTTAAAATTATATATTAAGAAAAACTGTTCATACCTCACTATAAGTTAGATTATGCTACAATAAAAGAATTATCCAATAATACAAAAATATTATTAAGGCATGAAGTTGAGCTGTAATTATCTTTGTTAAATTAACAGCCTAATATTAGTGATATTTACCTTCCATAAAAAGATCCAGTCAACAGTGAACTACTATCTGTTTGTTCCAAGTGTCGATGATCATATTAACTTCTTGCATTCTGAACATTCTTAAGGGCACAGACAACAAGTCTTGTGAACATAGACCAGTTAGTTATTGTACAAGTCTTGTGAACACAGACCAGTTAGTTATTGGAAGGTGTTATACAAATGTATCTATGAAGACAATGTTAGCAGACAATATAATATACTGAAATATGTTCTTCTTTCTATGCCTCATGTCACTATACACTTGTTACAGGTCATCCTGCAAGCTACGAGGAACATATGTCATTTCCATAATGCTGTGTCAGGCAACTAATAGTGCCTCTATCACTGATCTGCACATCAAGTGATTAATACCAAATACTGTATTCGTAACAAAGCTGATCCTACCACTATGTAGAGTCTACTCATTATCTGCCTTCCATGGAGGATATGCATTATACATATTCACCAAAACTTAAAATACAAAATGCTAGAAATACAGGTATGATGTTTATGGGTGTGTGTGCAAGTATGCATGTGTCAATTACACACTATTAATGTTCTGAGCTGTCTCTGCCTATATGGAGCCCTTATAATGATGAATGATGAATAACCTGCCAATTATAGTGTTGCAGGCAACATCACAGTGTTATCTGACTATGCTTTACAAAATGCAATATTGAAAACTATTATATTAACACAATATATTTAATGGCACCAATAATGCTCAAACATCAGTAGAATTATGCTTGCTCATCCATGTGTGCATGTGAGTGCAAGCGTGCACATGTGCCACATGTTAGACACACAGAAACATACACATTCCAATATGCTGTACTTCTAATTATAAAACATGTTGTGGACCTTACCATAAGGAACTCCTGGTAGATCCTACTACTCCGCCCTACCCTAATCTCATGACAGGCCTCCAGTCTGTTGACATCAATGTCTAATGGAGTAAGGTATCACCAGTGGTGGTTTAAATATAGCTTGAGGCCCGTACTGTGCTGCTCTTTGGCCCTGCATGTTTCTACTCCACACTATATGGTAAAGCACTTATTCATGAGCTCATCTAGCTATGTAGACATCATGAATGAGCACACTTAGTCTCCTAGATTCACTTCTATTTTGTGTTATAGAACTTCCAATGGCCAAAACAAAGACAGATCAAAAACTCCAAACATTGAGGCTTCAAGATCACCTGCTAAACAACATAAAATAATATAAGATAAACATTTTGGTCTGCAGTAAAACAGTGCACCACAGTCCCCATCACCGGTAGAATAGAACTCCCATGTCATACACAAGAATATGTAATATGCCAAAAGTTCCTTTTTTTTTTTTTTTTTTTAAATAAAATTCACTGGGAATAATGCTTTAAAATGACAAGTATCCTTATATGGCTGTTACATGCAAGAAAACATGATCTCTCAACATAATATTCATCTGATACAAAGTAATTGGCATACACCATGAGGATGTAGCCCACACACTGTGTCACCAGATGTCTATGAAGATCCAATCCCGAGCCAACTGACATTGTGCAACACACTACAACATCCTTCAGACAGTGAAACAATGTCAGCATTTTATTTAATTGTACACAATCTCATAGTGTCTCTAATATATTGTCTAGTTCTCTCAAATATAGTGACTGACCTAAATAAAACTTTGAATCTGCATCACTCCATCAGTATTACAAGTTCTGTGCTCTGTCCAAACTAAGCATCATGACCTTTCCGATAAATGACATAAGCATTATGCAGAGGAAGCAAAAATTGCAAAATACCAAGGCAGTCTTCAAAGAAGCAGACCAAACCTGCTCCAAATCAGCAAGAAGGCATAAGCCAGTTAAAATCAGAGGTCTCAACAGCATTTGATTCATTTCGTTATTTGTCTTTTCTCTTAGTTTTTTTTTTTTTTTTAAATAGTGAGGCAGTACATCAATCACAGTGGAACACCTGTGGCACAACAGCCCTGGGCACACAGCACACGCATACAACATACATCCACAAACAGCTAAAAGCTTATTGCAGCCTGTTTATCAGTTATAATGGCATTATCAGAATTGAAAAACTAGGACTCATATTTCAACTCCATTTCAGTTCGGAGTCGCAAGGAAGTTATATTAAAACAAAACATATGCTGCATTAAAAAACATATAGAACATCAAAGATCACTATTTAAACGCAAAAGATATTAAAAAGTTTAGTACATACAGAAGTATAAGGTCTTCTATCATTGTTAATCTCCGCATGTTTAAATCATCATAGCAAGATTCTTGACTGTAGACTGGTTGACAAGTTAACATTCATAGGTCATTTCCTGGTTTGTTCATATGTGCACATGATTGAGGAAAACTGGTAACTTCGTGCAGTACAGTTAATAAAAATATGATTCTAGCAGGAAAGTAAATGAAAGACTTCAGTTACCATTAGATGAAGAGGGTTCGAGCCAGCTCTGTTAAGCTGAAGTATGAGTGTATTCAAACAAGTGTGAAACCAATATTATACAACTAAAACAAAGAAATCAAGCATAACATAATTGCTAATACTTCAAAAACACAAAATGAGTATAAGTCAAGCAACAGATACCCAAATATGTTTTCACTTGCTTGCAAAGTACTTACTGTGTTAAAAAAAAGAACAACCACGTCTGAGAGAACATTTGCAGTAGGACTCCCAGTTGTTAAAACAAAACTACTAGCATGAATTAAAAGGCTTCTATTTCTCCAAGAGAATGTAAAAGTGGAAAAACATAATATATTATGGAGAGGGTTATTTATTTTTTAATTTCTTTTTTGTCTATAACTTTCCAGGAGTTATTGTCTGCAACTTTCCAGGAGTTATTGTCTGCAACTTTCTTCAGTGAAGCACTAGCCCATTCCATTTTTTCATTTTTGTCAAGAATTTTGTTAGTTCTGATGTAAGTCACAGCTGTTTCCAGGTCATCGAAGGTCTAGCTGGGAACAAAAGATGAGATTTAATTTGCACTTTTTAAGTTCGCTAATCAAAGGCAAAAATGTTTCCTTTTAGAAATAACAGCAACAGAGTAGTCATTATCAAAGTGGATTATGCTGTCATTTATTTTAATAGGTGACTTGGACCATGCTTTTTAAAGAACCAGTACATTGTCCTGGGATAAAAAAAATCTTACTATTACAGATTTAGCTGAAGTATTTTCATTAGTCATTGAAGAAACTAGGGATCTATGCATCCTTTTGATACTGTAGGATATAGCCTCAGGAAGATAAAGTACTTTAGGCAGCCAAGTAGTTAAAATATTTACAATACTGTTACCTTCAATATTATCTGGAAGTCCAAAAATCCTAATATTATTTCTGAGTGACCTATTTTCTAGATCATCAATTTTAAGCTGAAGTAGAGAATTCTGTTTCAATAAAAATTCAATATTGTTTTCTCCTTCTTGCAGTCTACCATCTATGTCATTTAATGTTTGTTCAGTTCCTGTGATCTGAGATTTCATTTGCTGAAACTCTTCATGAATAATCTCCATTTGCTTTGAACATTTCTCCTTAAAATTGTGTAGTTTTGAGTCCATTTCGTATAGTTTCATAGATAGCTTTTGAATGTTTGTTAGTAGAGTCTGCAGTTCTTTTTTAAGTGCAGATTCTTGAGAAGTGATGTTGGAGAAGCTCATCTTAATGGCATGATGATGAGAGAAATACTTGAAGTATCTTTTTGACAGGAAAAGTTCAAAATTCAAATAAATGTTTTGATACAATCTTTTATGAAACTAAAATGTATCATGTAAGGTATACAAAACCTTGTTAAGGTTGTTTAAAATTGTTAAATCCTGTCAATGAATTTCTGAGGTAGGAGAGCTAAAGAAAACTGCTGTAAATTAGCCCCCCCCCCAACATAGCAAAGCAACAAAGCAAAGCAACAAAGCAAAATCTGAGGGTAATGCTACTAAATCTCAAAATGCACTCACTCAAGGCACTCCTTAAAATGGAGAACATTGACATCTGTGCAGTGACAGAGACCTAGTTCAAAGCTCCAGAGAGCACCCCTGCATTACCAGGCTACAATTCATACCACACCTTTCGGCCACCTAACACAGAATGAAGCACTAAAGGCAGAGGCGTGTCCATATTCATTAAGGATATCCACACCTCAAGGCTAGTTGCACAGCATAATGCATCCGAGATTATCCAAGTGCAACTAACTCTGGGCAAGACCGCAATCCAAATTGTAGCTTGCTACAAACCCCCCACCATGCCCCAGGAGTCCCACTCCTCATTTCTTGATACACTGAAAAGTATTAGGGTAAAACCCAACACCCTAATAATGGGCGATTTCAACTACCCCACCATTAACTGGGAAAACTACCCATGTACCAACTCTTTTGCTCAACGTTTTCTAGAATTCATAAATTTCAACGTTTTGGATCAACTTATTCACACCCCCACCAGGGGCAGCAATATCCTAGACCTGGTCATTACCAACATGGGAAACCGGTGTTCCACACCAGAGGTCAGTTCCTCGTTGGTCAGATCCAACCACAAGCTAATCAGCCTAGACATCCACATCCCACCCCCACCCCTAATTAGGGAAACCATCGTAAAAAACTTCTCCAAAGCCAACTTCACACTTCTTAAGACAGAAGTGGCAAACTTCACGACACCCATGCAGATGGACAGTAGAGGTATGACTGCTGAATCCTACACAAATGCACTTTATAAGCACTTACACGAGTGCATGGATCATGCTATCCCTAATAGAACCAAGATGTTATCCTCCAAAAAAAGGAAGCCAATCTGGTGGTCCTCTGTCATAAACAAACTCTACAACAGAAGAAAGAAACGAGAAAAGAAAGAGTAAAATCCCATGACTGGAGGAACTCCCTGGTCAACCTCAGTAAGAAGCTGAGATTCCTCATAAAATCCTCCAAAGCTAGTTATGAAAACAAAATTGCCACTGACTCTAAAGACAACCACAAAGCATTCTATAGCTATGTCAAGAATCTCAATGGGAACACTCAGATCTGCTCTGAGTTGCAGCACAATGGCGCTAAATATACAGAACCAACAGATATTGCCAACATCCTAGCAGATAGGTTCAGTGCTAACTTTACCCCCCTCTCATCCCCTAGAGGGCCCATCTCTATACCGGAAGAATGCAAAGTTCTTATAATCACGGCTGCACAGGTAAAAAACACACTCTCCAAAGCCAGGAACACAGTATCCATGGGACCTAACAATATCCCAGGCTGTGTTCTACATGAACTACAGAATGAACTGGCACCCTACCTAAGTACCATGTTCAATCATAGCCTCACCTCAGGCTTTGTACCCACTGAATGGCGCACCGTGATGGTTATCCCACTCCACAAAGGTGGAGCCACGACGGACCTCAGGAACTACAGCCCCATTAGCCTGACGAGCCTGGTCTGCAATCCATGGAACGTATCATCATGGAACTCATAAACAAAGACATTGGTAATCTGCAAACTCTGGACCCTACCCAGTTTGGATTTGTAAAAGGCAGATCATGTCTCCTAAACCTGATTGACTTCTTTGAAGCAGTCACCAAAGCCATAGATGAGGGTAAAATGGTTCACACAGCTTATCTAGATCTTGCCAAGGCTTTCAACACCATCCCCCACTCTGGAATTATAGATAAGCTTACTAAACTAGGTATAAATCCCTATGTCACAAGATGGGTTGCCAACTGGCTCATGGACAGAACCCACACTGTGAAAGTAGCGGATTCCAAATCCGACTTCAGACCAGTGACAAGTGGAGTACCACAGGGTTCAGTCCTGGGTCCTCTCCTGTTTGGTATCTACTTCTCTGAAGTGCAGGCTAACACAGAAGGTCTTTGGCTAGCAAAGTTTGCAGATGACTGCAAACTAGGAGCCATAATCAAAACTCCTAACGATGTAGACAAACTACAAAAGGGCCTCACTGAGACAGATACCTGGTGTCAAAGCCATGGACTGAAGCTCAATACCAAAAAGTGTACTGTCATCCCTTTTGGTAAAAACTCTGTACCCATGAACTACCACATAGCTGGTAGTCTACTTAATGCCAAAAATGTGATAAGAGACCTTGGGACACAGGTGGACAGTAGTCTCTCCTTTGATAATCACATCACCACAGTGGTCAGGAAATCCTTCTATGTCGCTCATCTCATCACAAAAGGATTCTCATCCAGAAAAAAAGAGGTCATTGTTCCCCTCTACTCATCACTCATTAGACCCATTATAGAGTACAATGCCCCTTTTGGTATGTACCTCACAAGACATCTACAACAACTGGAAAGACCACAGAAATACCTCACAAAGAGGATTACTGGCCTCAAACAGATGCCCCACAAAGAGGATTACTGGCCACAAACAGATGCCCCACAAAGAGGATTACTGGCCACAAACAGATGCCCTACACAGACCGTCTCAAAAAACTACAGCTTTACACCATCGCATATCGCCTACTCAGGGGCGATCTCTGCCTAACATACAAAGCTATGTCAAACCCAGAGCTGTTGGACATGCTCCACTTAAAGAAATCCCAATCCCTCTGAGCTACATGCTCTAGGGACCTAAACCTTGTCACCACAATAAACAGAACATGCTGGAGGGATAGATTCCTGTCCCAGAGACTTCCCATACTCTGGAACAGACTACCTATCTATGTCAAAAAGAGCTCCTCATTAGCACTCTTCAAGAAAAATCTTGATGATTGGATGGGAAATGGGAAATTCACCCCAGGGATCACTTCTGTGGCTCTGCTCGACAGGGGCACAGGAAAATAATTTTCTTGGGTGGCGAAAGCCAGGGTACATTTTTTGGCTAGGCTTATATAGGCCCTAGGGCCAATAGCCTAGTACCTACCTATGAACATACAACTTCTGACTGCTGAGGACACGCCCACCGAACCCAAGCGTGAAGATCAATGACAAATAACTATGGTAGATGCCAACAATGTTGCTGCTTTGGATCCTTTGGATTTTACAGTTCTGGCAACAGACCCCCTCCATATGTCAGAACCGTGACAGAGAAGGAACAACAAGAACGACAAAAGGAGGAACAACAAGAATGACAAAAGGAGGAACAACAAACGACCCATAACCAAAACCAAAAACCAAGTGAAGTCCCAATGAACAAAGAATCAACGGTAATACATTTATCTTCTTATACTTTAAATTCAGATGAACTCTCAGTTCTATCTAAAGGTTTAACATTTGTACCTCCACTCAAATGGAAATTCTCAGATGTTACTAGAACTTAAATATGTGACATGTTCTCTTAACCTTAAGATTCTGTTCAAAGAGAACAATGCTGCACTGGATGTACCCAAAAGTTCAAGTACCTTTATACCACCTAACAATCCACTTGATTTGGCCTTTGAAAAAACAGCAGTGGAAAAATAACTATATAAACATTTCTACAGTGACAAGCAAAATAAATACTTTAACTTGACTGCATCAGGTGTCTAGAAAGGTATTACAAATTCAGACATAGTCATAAAACCAGCAGAGATAGGTAGGGTACTGAGGTTATGAACTTTGACTTCTACAAGAATCAAATGCTTTCTATGCTAGCTACATCAGATTATGAGCAAATACATAAACAACTGGTGAATCAGTTAACTAAGCAGATCTGCAAAAAACTAGAAAATATGCTTATGGATGAACATATTGAAGAATAATTATACCAGTACTTTAGAACTGATAGTCTTATTGTACCTGTTATATATTGCATACCTATTGTTCATAAATCTCTTGTATCACCCCCACTTAGACTAATAGTGTCAGCAAGAGGATGGGCCCATAAACCGTTATCGAGCTATCTTGATAACCAACTTAAGAAATATTTACATGTAACTGGTACTGTTATTAAGGACACAGCTGATTACATTTTTCATTTATCAGACTGGCTTAAGTTACACTCAGCAAAAGATTGTTTCCTTGTGACATTAGATGTCAATTCATTGTTTACAGTTATTCCCACGAGATAGGATTTCAGTTTGTTTTCTGTGATTATACACAGGTGTCACATTAATATTATTTGTGAACTACTGGACGTCAAACTCACCAATAACATCTTTTTATATCAAAAGAAATTTTATAAGCAGGCGAGAGGTGTGGCAGTGGGTACCCCAATTGCCATCATCTATGCCAGCATTGTAATGTACTATTGGGCGCATTTTTCCTGCCATAAAAAAAAGAGAAAACTAACCATTTGTCTGTTCCTCCTCAACCTGCCTTAGACAGGAATGGTTACCTAGCTCTGACTCAGGGTTTAATTGAAGCTAGTGATCCTTCTTGTAAAGTAGTTTTTGGTAAAAGAGAGAGGGATAGATGTTTTCCTGTAAATAATCAGTTTTCCCTGATATTCATCCAGCTGCCTCTAAAAAGGCAGATAGGATGCATAAAGTTCCTCAGTTCCTTGTTCCTTGTACACTACTCAGAAGCCTGATCCTGCAGCTATAGCTTTAGTTTATCTCACTGTTGCTAAACACTCAGTTAATTCCAATTCTACGTTTTCTGGTAAGGATGGGGAAATCACTGGGGGGAATGTATGCTTCTGCAATTTTTTCTTTTTTTTCAGAAATTTGAATTTTCAGGCTCTTATGTTAAAGTTTGTTCTGACTAATTGTGAAAGTATGAGGAATGTTTTATCTGCAGTCTCTTCTTGTGAAGAAAAATCTGCTTTGAATAATTTAGTTTCTTCTGTTGTTCAAATCAGTACTCATTGTTTATTGTGAATGTGTATGACTGTTGATACTTCTTCCAGGGCTATGGCTACTGGTAGTGTTCTGAGGTGATATGCATGGCTGCATTCTGAGAACCTGCCAGATGATGATTAAAATGAGATTTTAAATTCTACTTTGGATAGAGATTCAGTTTTTGCCCCCTGTGCTGCCAAGTTGATCAAAAAGCATGATGAAAGGGGTAAGCTGATCCAGGTGTACCATTTTTCCTTTCCAAGTGGGGAAGGGATTTTATTCAAGGATGTTCTTGGTGCCAAAGAAAGAAAATGCTTGGAGACCAGTTCTGGATCTTTCATTCCTAAACCTTTTTGTAATAGTGCCCAAATTCAAAATGATGTAATTTCACAACCTGTTACTTCTTCCTCTTTCAAGTTTCCTGGTAACATTAGACTTAAAAGATGCTTATCATCACATCCCTATTCATCCAGACGTCAGGTGTTTCTTTATGTTTTGTGTGTCTGGATCACATTATCAGTTTTCTCACTTAAAATTTGTACTATCTACTGCACCGAGTGTTCACAAAATGTCTAGTTCTAGTTATAGCTCATATGATCAGTTCTCTCCCTTACCATTTGGACTATCTACTCTACCAAGAGTGTTCACAAAGTGTCTAGCTCTAGTTATAGCTGATTGCATGCTACAGGATATCCAACATTTTTCCATCTTTAGATTACGTACTTATGTTTGCAGTGTTTTTATCAAAGTGTTAAGAATCTCTCTCTCTCTCTCTTGGGTGAGTGATATCTTAACCAATCTGGGATTGCAAGAAGAGAACATACAAAATTATTTCGTGACTTATTCACACAGGATTCTGTTCCTGGTGGGTCAGCTAGACCTCTCAGTTCAAAGAGCTATTCTTTCACAAGAAAAAAGTAAGTCTATATCTAGATCTATATCAATGGTTTCCACTGAAACTTTTGACACTGCAAGGAAATGCCTGAAACTCATGGCTCCTATGATTCTCAAGATGCCCCTGACAAGACTCCACATGAGAAAGATGCAGTGGTATCTGAAATTTCTTTGTTCCCAGCTGCAACACCTTTTCTCTTTTCAAATGCCAGTGCTGCAGTTTGTCAGACGAGAAATCATTTGGTGGATATACCAGATATCCCCATTCTCTCTCCCTGTTCCAAAACAGTCAATCACCACAGACACCTTGGGCTTTGCTTGCAGAGCAGTTTATGGAGGAATAAAAATGTAGAGTGTGAGGGTCCAAAGACAGATGCAAATGCACAAATATGAAAGAGGTGCTTGCCCTGATCAAGGCACTCTAATCTCTGAATCATCATGGGTGCATGGGAAGTTGTTAAGTTACAGACAATACCAGAGTCAGGTGATACATCAAGGAGCAGGAGTGAACTAGGTCATACCCCCCTATAAAAAGTAACCTTGTTAGCTTGGGATATAGCTTCACAGCACAATCTCATTCTACAGGTATCTTACAGTCTGTCAAAGCAAAATTGTGTGGCAGACAAGCTGAGCAGGACCAGGGCAGACCCTTACATGAGGGCAGACCCTTACAAATTGAAACTGTATCAGGGGGTCTTCCAGTATTTGATCCATCTGTGGGGAGTTCCTCAGCTAGACCTCTTTGCCTTCTGTCTTAACAATCAACTGGCAAGATTCTGTTCCAACAGTACTTGTGTGAAGAACTGGAAAACAGATGCTTTTTCTTTTCTTTGGACAGGAATGTTCCTGTATGCGTTTCCACCCTTTCCAATAACATCTAGGGTACTTCTGAAGATTCAGAATGAATCCCAACAGATCATTGTGATGACTCCCTTCTGGCCCAGACAACCATGGTTCTCCCTTCTTTTGGAAATGGCCAGGGGCAATTACCAAAACTTCCTGAAAGAGTGGATCTACTCACACTAGAACAAGGATGTTTGTTACACATTGACATCAGTCAGCTTCAAATGACTGCTTGGATGGTAGGGTCTTAATTCCTTTTAGACAACTGTTTATTGATGGCACACAGCAGGTGCTAAAGCAGGCAAGATAACCTGCTGCTAAAAAAAATCACATTAGCAAAAGGAAAAGGGTTTCTAGTTGGTGCCAACAACATAACCAGCACCTATTCAGGGCTAGTTTTTCTCTTGTTTTACAATAGTTGTTTGACTTACTATCCTATGGTCTTTCATATTCCTTTATAGAGGTTAATTTATCAGCCATTTCAGCATGTCTGTCCATGGATCCTGTTCTTTTAATGCAGTCTTATGTCAAAATGTTTTGAAATGGGGTTTGTACAAGAGGCCTCCAAGTAAACTTGTGGCTCCACCTTTCAATTTTAATTTTATGTTAGAGAAGCTAACACTTGCTCAGTTGCTCAAGTTGAACTTAACCTAGATGACTTTTGGTTCTTAAAATGGAAAGCAGTTTTACTGATTGCTCTGACCTCTGCAAAAAGATCTGATTTGCAAATTCTTATACTGAGTCAACCCTAGCTCATTTTCCACAGGACAGTGTTTTGTTGAGAACTAATTCTTCTGTATACCTAAAGTGATATCAGAGTTTACTTTATAGTGCGCATTGCCCATAGTGAGAGCAAGTAGCACCAGGGAGTAATCAGGCAACCCTATAATATGGTAAGTATCAGGTGTGCGTGTGCTCTTTGGACAAAGGAAACATCAATCTGATGTTGTTAATCTTCTTCCCATTCATCACTGATGGGTTTCGGTTCCGATCCCTCGTAACCGTGTCGGACTAATACCAAGGTCACGTACACCAAAAACTCTTGAGCTAAGCTGCTACTCACAATGCCCTTCTCCCAGTTACCTCAGATCTCATTTGCTGTGCAGCTGTATAGCAGCATTTCACCGAGCTCTCCAGCTAAGTGTTATATTTTTACACATTTTACTGTATTTTGAAATCTTTTTCCTGTCTAACTAATTTTCTCTACCCTATTTCTCTAGCTTTACTCATCAGGTATTCCTTATACCGTCGTTGGTAACACCCTCTCCTACTCTTGTGATGACTTTTGATACCATCGTTGGTATCTGCCTTTCTTTGCTTCTTTCTTTACTTTCTAGCTGTAATTTTTTCTCTGCTTCTTTCTTTACTTTCTAGCTGTAGTTTGTTTGTTTTCTTTTTGTGTATTGGATATGTCTGAGAAAAAAGAGACTTCTGGGTTCAAACATTACACTTCCTGCAATGGCAAACTCCCCAACAGCGACTTACATGATGATTGTGTTTATTGTCTGGGGGTTTCTCACCTCTCTGTGAAACCTCCTTGTCAGATTTGTTTGAGTTTTAGTCAGTGGACGCTGAATGAGAGGAAAAACAAACTTATCTTGAAAGGCCTGGTAACCTCATCTTTCTCAGAGGCTCTTTCTGTGTTGGAGGTCTCAACCCCTCCAGTGAAGGACAAAAAATGTCCACATTCCGATCCCTCTTCACCGGCTGGTGATAAGGGCAAGTCCTACAAACACAAGGTCCATAAATCTACTGAACACAAGATTGCTTATAGTCCTGTTGCTTCTGTTCCGAGCTTAGCTCCAGTTGCCTCTTTGGACATGATGATAACTTCGACGTCAGCGCCACTTTCGGCACCAGTCATAACTACAGTAACGACTACGGCTCTGACCTTATTGTCTTAGATAGTCTTGGTACCGACTTCTCCTTTCACTGCACCGAAGATGGTTCCAACGATTCCCTTGGAGCCGATACTTACCTCAACTCCGAATGCCTCCTCGGCACTGAGTCCTTTCTCAACACCATTAGTTCCTCTTTTGCTTGTTTCCAAGCTGGAGTCTTCAGTGCCGACAATTCAAGCACCACAGACCCAGTACTCTCCCCTCATTGGACTCTTTCTTAGGTCAGGCATATAGCCCTTTTCTGGACCGACCTGACTCCCCTTCAGGAGTGTCTGTAAGGTCCACCAGGAGTCTGTCTGAATTCGATGTGGTGCGTCTGCTGGACCAGCTGTTGACAGCCAGGGGTTAACAAACATTCCTAAGACTCATCCCACTTCAGGGTTTGGGTCTACTGCTCCCAGGACCCCCACCTATACCCCTCCCTCTGATCCATTGGTCCCAAGGCCCATAGCTCCGACATCCTTGGTGGGAACCCTTTCCTCGGTGCCAACAGTGACCCACACTGAGGCTTCAAGGCCTCCCCTTTGGGGTTCAGTTCCATCTAAACCGTCCCTTCCCCCCTCTCATGGTTGGGGGTGGAACTCTCGGTTCTGAACACGGTTCCAAGTTTTTTTTGGTTCTGTCCTCAGATCTGGGGCCAACGCCTGCCCCGATCTTGCTTGAGGCTCCATCCCTGGGAGCGGGTCTGGCAGACAGGGGTGTGACCCCGGTTCCGAGATTGTCTTACTCGGTTCTAGGCTCCCATTCCTCTTCCAGCGAGCCTGCTTTCTGGGTGATGGAGAGGGTGCTTACTTCTGGAAGTGCTCCTCTTTTGTCAGATCTTCCCCCTGCTCCCTCTGAGCTACAGCTACCATGGGCCACCACCCCAGGCCACCAAGAGCACAAGCCTCAGGAAACCCCAGTTCAGGGTAATTTGCCTTCTGAGTCTTCTTTAGACATTCCCATTGAAGAACTCCCTCAGAAGAAGGCATGTAAGAGGAAACACCTTGACTATCTGGAGGAGTCTCTCACAGGGGATACATACTACAATGATGGGGAAGGGTCCCCATGGTCACCCCCTTACGATGTCTCCTTCAGAGACATCCTGGAAATATTGAAACAGAGGGGTGGCTGGAAGCCCTCCAACCCTTCCTTAGAGGAGTCCATCTTCCTGGAGGCTTTCTGCTCTTGGCCTTCTACTTCTTGGTTGACCCCACCTGCTGATGAGTTAGTCCAGCTCATTGTGCAGCGTGCATGAAAGAACTCTGATTCTATTGAGGCTATTCCCCAGAGACCAGACAATATTCTTTCCCCACCAGAGGAACATGCCCATTGGTCTTGAAGTTTGCTAGTAGACACTATGGTGGTGGCGGTGGCCACTAAAAAGGACCTTGTGAAGGAAAGTCCTACTGTCCACCCTCCCAACAGAGAGTCCAGGGCTGTGGACAGACTAGGGAGAGTTTTTGTTTCAGCGACCTTTGCAGTCAGGTCTCTGAATTACTTGGCACATTTCACGAGGCTCCAAAGGGATGTGATCTCCAAACTTTCTGGAGCTCTTGTGGGTCAAGTTTCTGACTGGGCACGGGGCAAGGTCACCTCTCAACTTGTCCATGAGGTTGCTATTCCATGCAACAGAAGGGGTAGCTAGAGCTGCGGGTGCAGGCATAGTCATGAAACGTCATGCCTGGATGCGCATCTGTGACCTTGCAGACTCCTTCAAGTCCTCCTTTTTGAATGCCCCTATTAAATCATCATCCTTGTTTGGTTCTAAAGTAAAGGACATGCTGGCCAGGTGCGAGCAGGATGGAAAGACCTTGTCTGCCATTGGCCTACATTTTTCCAAGCCTCCACGTTTTTTTTCCAGGAACCAGAGGAGTGGGAAAATATGGCACAAAAAATCTCAAGTTCCTTTTTGCAATGCATGTGGTGGGGATTCCCCCAGAGGCAGAGGGGGTTTCAATGGTGAAAGACGCCTCTTTAGCGGCAGAGGGGGTCCCTGAAATCAAGATTCCAGGGATTCTTTCTCCAGGCAGTCTTATCAAGCTCCTGAAGCATTGCCCGATTACTTTCCTGTGGAAGCAGTCGGGGCTCATTTTTCTCTGCACCAAACTTTCTAGCACTCCATTACAAACAATCAGTGGGTGCAGAGAATAATCTGCAGAGGCTATTACATCCCTCTAATATCACACCCAAAACCTACAAAGAACCTTCCCGATGTTCCACCCAGTCAAAGACAAGAAGCGGCTTCAGAGATAAGAAAGCTGTGTCATAAAAGAGTCATCCAACCAGTCCCTCCAGATCAATGCGGATTCGGTTTTTACTTAAGATTCTTTTTGGTGCCAAATAACACCGGGGACTGGAGACCCATTTTGGATCTCAGCCATCTAAACAAGTCAGTGGTTCAAACCAAATTTCTCATGGGCACTATACAATCCATTCTCCCTTTCTTAAAGGAAGATGTTAGGATGTGCTCAATAGACTGCTGGGGTGTGTATTACCACATTAAAATGGACAAGTGCTCCAGGAGTCTCCTTCGCTTCCGGCTAGAAGCCAATCATTACCAGTTCAGAGCCCTGCCATTCGGTCTCTCAATGGCCCCCAGAGTGTTCACGAAATGCCTAGCAGTGGTGACAGCTCATCTGAGACTTCAGGGATTCCAGGTATTTCCATATTCAGACGACCGGCTCCTCTCTGCCCCCACCAAGCATCTCCTGACCATAGCCCTCCGCTACACTCTCTCACTGGTGGAGTCTCTAGACATCACAGTCCATTGTGAAAAGTCCAATCTACAACCTACCCAACAATTGGAATTTATAGGGGCAGTTTTCAATACTCAAACAAGCCTGGTATCTCTTCCAGCTCACAGGCTTCAGAGGTTAAGTGATACTCTGTCAAAGAAAGGTATCAGCAAGAAAAGTTCTCCAGGCTCTGGGGTCTATGACTGCAGCCATTCCAATTGTTCCTCTATCAAGATTACATATGAGACTGTTACAGTGCTCCTTTTGTCCCAATGGGTGTCAAATCTTCACCCCCTAAACTCACAGATCCTCATCACCAATTCTTGCAAGCAAGATCTTCTTTGGTGGATGAGGCCAGACAAAAATCTTTGGTGTTGCCCCTTCCACATCCCTCAACCCAACACCACGGTGACCATTGACACTTCTCTGATAGGGTGGGGGGCCATTTTCAGGGAAAGACAGTCCAAGGCACGTGGTCCAGCTTAGAGGCCAACTTGCATATCAATGTTCTGGAGTTGAGAGCGGTGCTGTTTGCATTGAAGGCACTACATACACTCCTTCCTTCGGGAATAATTGCAATTCAATCAGACAATATGTCAGTAATTTGATACGTAAACAAACAACGAGGGACCAAATCTTACCCCCTGTGTTGAGAGGCCATGAGAATTTGGCACTGGGCGATAGCTTCCAACCGCTGTCTTATAGCAACGCATATCTCCAAAAATGGGATGTGCTGTATCAAAAGTCAATTTATCAAATGGCTTAGAGATTGTATTAGTTTTTCATACCCACAAGCAAATGAACCTAAACCTGTTAATATCAAAGCTCATTCAATCAGAGCCATAGCAACTTCTGTTGCTTTTCACTCCAGAGCTTCTATGGACGACATTTGCACAGCAGCCATTTGGGCTAAACCCCATACTTTCATCAAACATTACAATTTGGACATGGTCTCCAGGGGAGTAGCGGCCTTTGGCTCAAAAGGGCCACCCAGGTTTTCAAGTAGCTTGGGATTCTGTCCCATCAGTAATGAATGGGAAGAAGATTAACAACATCAGATAAAGAAGTTATGTCTTACCATAATGTTCCATCTGTGTTGTTGATCTTCTTCCATTCATCACATCCCACACTCCGTCTCCCACCAAAGGCTCCTGGTGGATCTTATGGGTTCTTGTGGTGTTTTAGGTTTTCTGTGCAGAAATGGCCTCTGCTTTTACTTATATATGTTGCATGCAAAATCGATCTGAGGTAACTGGGAGAAGGGCATTGTTGGTAGCAGCTTAGCTCAAGTTTTTGGTGTACGCGAACTTGGTATTAGGCCGACTTGGTTCTGAGGGCTTGGAACCGAACCGCATCAGTGATGAATGGAAGAAGATCATCAACACAGATGGAACATTATGGTAAGACATAACTTCTTTTTTCTTTTTCCCTATGAGTACCCATAGGGAAAAAAGTAAATGTTTCTTGAGGTAAGGCTAATGCATTATGTATATCACCTTTTGCACAAGGTACAACTTCTTTTGAAAAATCTATGTGTGGGCACCCTGTATCTTAACCTGAAGACCATGTTCTCTTCCTCTCCCCTCTCCTGATGTATACCTCTTCCTGAAATGCTATCCATTCCATAAACAAGATCTATGCAGTGTCGGTTGTAGTAGCTGGGGGGAGATAGGCGTTCAAGATCATCACTTTGCTTCCAGCTAAACTACCTTTTAGCATAACATCTCTCTTCCATATGCACTAGATAGTCCTCATCTTAGGGGATATCTCTAACCTTGTCTCTGCCTCCCTCCAGAATAAAAAGAGTGAGAAATTAGGGAGTGCCACATCTTGGTTAGCGTAAGCTATTCCGACCTTATTAAGCGTATTTCCTGTAGGAATATTAGTGATGGAACACCTGCTCAGAGACCTCAGACCCTATTCCAACGTAAATTGAACATGCTGGAGGGATAGATATATTTCACAAAGAATACCACTTGTCTAGAACCGTCTTTCTGTCCATGTGAAGCTAAGTATGTCTCTTAATTTTATTCAAAAGCAGCCTGGATGCATGAAAAGGGAACAGTAAGATCACCTCTGGTTTTGCACCCTTGGACAGGGGTAATATGTAAATATCTGCTGCAGAGTTATAGTTATTCTTACTGAGTATTATCCGGAAACCCTTTGTATACTAAGGATTATCCCTCCTGAGGTTATGCAAGACGTCTGCAAAATACAGGGATCTTGGTACTAAACTGCTAAGGCTAAAAAATCCATGGAAATGAATGGCTACCTTGCTAAAGGTCCTCACAGGTCAATAGGCTAGTAAGTACCTATGAACATGTGATGCAAACTGCTTGAGTACTGCAAAGACCAGTGCCATTTTAACTGGATTTATTAACCCATTAACATTTCATGAGACTACTGAGTATGTGTAGATTTTTTTTTTCTGGATCTATTCCATTTTGAACTTTCTAAATTATGTCTTCCAAACCTGTCATAGCAATCAGGTATATAACCTGGCTTGCATTGTAGGCTAGGTATATATTTTTCCTTGTTTCTGTATTTCCAACCTTTTTTTAGAGAGAATCATGTGCAGCTATGAGACTCTTAGCAGATGTAATGTTTCAAATTGTAAGTATCGTTACTGAATTGAGTTTTGCCATTGATCTTAATGGCACATTTGAAAAGCAACATACGTGTTTGGTTAACTATATAATTAATGATAAAACAAAGACCAAACTCTAAACAACTTACATTTGAAAAAAAATGTTTGCTTCACAAGAGGGAGGTACAAAATCTCTTAAGATTAGGAGGCAGGATGTAGACATGCAGCTGAAATAGCCGCAACCTGTCTATACGCTCCTGTGTAAAGCATCCTGTTCTGGCACTCCTCCTTCTCCTCCTCATAAAATGCCGTTCTTTATCATTTCAAGGACTTATCTATCTCTATTCAAGGTCATATGTCTTACACAGTATAGATCCACATTGTGATGTCTAACCCTCTGTTTAAATTGAATGGGAGTTACCCCCACCATCTAAGCCAAAGCAATGTTTGGTGTGTCATCAGCGCTATCTCTTTATGCTGTCTTTTTAGCAAAACCTAAAAAATAATCAAAAACCCAAACTCTGGAGTTATAGGTAAGGAGAACTCCACTTGACTAATGGCACTTTCCCATTTGTTCCTGTTTTGTCCAATGTTTCTGAATCATTTAGATATTTCGCTCCTTGCACAGGTTTTCTCAAACTTGTTTCAAGTACTTTTCTTAATTCTTCCCTGCCTGTTAGAGTTTCTGGCTGCCTTAAAATCTTGTATTTACAGTCTGCCATTCTCTGTTTCTTCCCCTGCCTTCTATAGAAGAGAGGGGAATGTTCTGTGAGTGCTGTGGAGTTTTCTGTACCTGTTATCTTTGACCCATCTGTTCAGTTCCTAGGTCTGCAGTGATTTAGCTGATGAGTGACTTTCCTGAGTTAATTTCTGAATGGCATTATCAGCTGAAGTAAAGGTTACTGTGTCACTGGGCAGGTGGACCCACAGTAAAGCATGGCATTGCAAGAGAAAGTTCTAGCCTGCATAATTTAATGGCTGGCTTGAAAGCAGTATGCTTCAGGTGGGTGCCAGCTGAGTAATCATATTAAAAAATGTTCCATGTGTTTCCAGTCCTAGTACTTTTGACAGCAGTCCACAAGATACAGAGAATTTTTTTAATGAAATGTTTCCTCTCTTACCTGTGTGGATCTGGACATCCTAGATTGCAGATGCTGTGGGATAAAGACTCTGTGCAATAGCTCTCTTCGGATTATTGTCTCTTGTTGCCTTGTCTACTTCATGTAAGCCACACAGTCAGTGTATTCTTCTCTGTCTGTCTTTCTCTATCTCTCTCATGGACCTTGTGAAACATAGATTTTTTTTCCTACATCCCCTATCCTGTAGTCCACTTTCAATGTGTCCGATTCTCTACTTAACATTACTTACTTCCATCTCCATTGATGTTAACTGATCTGCACGTGAGGTGAGTCTGTGTTCAATGTCCGCTAACTTGGCATGCACTTCCCTATATATGTGGTGATCAAGAAATTAATTCTTTGCAGTTGCTGCATGATTTGCTGAAGACTCACATAATTCAACTTATTCTCCATGATTTCTGTTTGAATAGCTTTTTGATTCTCAGCTAGGCTCTTGTTTGTGTGGGAATCTTCCCTGGATAAGTTTATATTGTTTTCTTTTTAGACAATTCCTTCTTCATAGGGGGATAGTGCTGTTATAATAAAAATGCCTGTGTCAGTTAAGGTTCTTTAGGTTGCTTCAGAGTTTCTAAACCTTAGATTATACAGACTTGGAGGAGGAGTATCAGAACAGAGCAGTTATGCAGCCTCCACCTTAACTGGAGCCTCCTCATTACTCCTTTTTGGCCCTGACGAATCTGGTTTCTCCTCCTTAGGCATCATTATCAGGGAACCACCCTGGATTCTGGACCTGACATGGGATCTTCTTTTCTACCCATTCTGGAAGCCTCACCTGAACTTTCACAAACAGATTGACCATTTTCTCCAGTTCCAGTAATGGCCATGATTCATCCCTTTCTTCTGATGTAGTTAGGATCCTTTCTGCTTCACAGAAGAATTCCACCCACAAGTTGTACAATGGGAACTGGAAATGCTTTGTTATTTGGTTATCCACACTGGAAATTGACTCCTTCTCTGCTCCCATTCTAGATATTCTTCGCTTCTTGACAACCTTATTCTGTTTAAGTTAGGGGAAACTGTCCCTCCATGGGACTCCAACTTTGTTTTGTACTAGCTTTCTAACTGGCCTGTGTAGTACAGTTGAAGTTTCTCATGTGAAAAACTTTGTTTCTGGAGACTATACCTTCTGCCAGAAGAGTTTCTGAATTACAGGCCTTGTCTTCAAAACTTCCTTACTTATTTTTTCATAAAGACAGAGTATTCTTCTGAACCAGGCCATCCTTTCTTCCTTTAGTAGCTTCTGAGGTGGGCATGAACCAGCTGATTTATTTGCTAGTCTCATTTCCAAATTATGTAAACAAAAGCAAGTATATCCTGCATATTTTGCATGTTCATAGGCAGCATAGGTTCTACCTTCACAGAACTAAAGCCTTCAGAAAAGACCCTTGGCTCTTTGTTTCTGTTACTGTTAACAGACCAGCTACCTGCATATCCAATGTCACTGTTTCCAGGTGTTTTTCAGATTACATTTCCTTTTTGTTTTCTTCCTACCATCGCCATTACCTTGCAACCCTATGGCTCACTCCACTGGATTTGTGGCCATGTTTACAGCCTTCTTTAGGAATGCCTCCATTGAAGAAATTTGTGCAGTAGCTATATTGACTACTTTGCATACCTTTGCTAAACACTACAGGCAAGATGATATATCAATGGCTAGGCCTTCTTTCAGAGCCATGGTCCTATCTGACCCAAATGTCAGTTCAGACAAATAGAATGACTAGGATACGTGCTTATTCATTTAACCATAATGCTGGATCTTTTCATTTTCATCCATCCAATACAACAACCCTCACACTGTCCCCTTCCAAGTTATCACTTTGTAAGACCTGAAGTATGTTTCCATGCCATGTCGTTTCTGCCTTTAGACATAATTTTTCTTTGGTGTCAAATTCAATCTGAGGTAAGATTATACAATGAGGCATGATGGGAATAGAATTCTTGAAGCTGGGTCACTAGTTTTGTTGGCTTGGTCCAGGAAGTGACTCAAGGAACCATTGTCATATCAGATGAGCATGAAAGAATTCAGTGTTGTACTAACATGTTTGGATTATAGAGTAGGTGACATGGAGAAGAAAGCCACAAGGAATAGTATATGAATCTTAGGTCTACATGAAAATGTAGAAAGGGATCCAAGGCAGTTCATTATATCTGAAATGAAGAAATTAACTAGAAGGAGATTTTAATCTTGTAATAGAGCTGATGGAATCATGCCAAGGATTAGAAATAATAAATACCTGTGTCATTTCAGTTTGATGTTTAAACCTTATGGATAAAGAATGTATTCTTAACAAAGCATGTTCATTAGGTCTAGAATTAATAATTGCAGGATCACCAATATGTATGGTGCCTGATTACTGTATTGCTATTTTTTGAAGAGAAAAACACTAGCCCCATATGTTAGACTGTTACGGAAAACAGGTGCACAGTTCAGTTAGGATTTCCCGCTATTCTGCAGATAGCAAGAGGCAGGCAGTCATTCAACTTCTCTTCAGTGGAAGATGTGGAAAAAGGGTCTATATATTAGACAAATGAACGTTTGAAAGTTCGACTGTCATATGGTTGACACCATATGATCGAACTTTCAAAAGTTCGATTATCTAATAAAATAATAAACTACACAAAACACCTACCTGAACATTTTAAGCAAGGGGCAAGCCCCCCTGCACTCCCCATAGCCCTTGCTATTTAAATATACCAACTCTGAGATCGTACTACAGTGCAGAAAAGGGAAATCTTCCCATTCCACGCTGTACAGAGATCTCCGTTACAGCGTTCGAACATTCAAAAATCTGATCATATGGTGTTGACCATAT
Source organism: Protopterus annectens (assembly GCF_019279795.1). Classification (NCBI taxonomy): domain Eukaryota; kingdom Metazoa; phylum Chordata; order Ceratodontiformes; family Protopteridae; genus Protopterus; species Protopterus annectens. The sequence goes on from NC_056745.1 coordinate 1,224,402,592, forward strand.
GACTCTTGGAATTTTGAATGTTCGAACATTCACTATAGACCCATGGAAAGATATGTAGCATTGATCCAAGACTAAAAGAAACAAAAAAAAGGCTTTTGTCATGTATCGTCTCAAGTGAGTAACACTGTGTTGAAGATAGAGAGTGACCATCCGCCACTCCCCTACAAAAGATGTTAGAGAATATAACTCAAATATAAGGAATGCACCCAGACCAATAGTCCAAAAGGATGAAGAGATTAATCTGTCTGATAGTCTCCCCTCACCACACTTTTAGAAGAACAAGAATCCCCTAGCAGTGGAAATGGACATATTAAGTCCACACATTTTAGTATCTGAAGTAGAATCAATAGAGGCATCAAAACTCATCTCTAAGAGAATGGAGGGAAGAAATCAAGGAGATGAGAATACATTTGTTACAGATCCTACTCAGATTAATAGAATACTTACTAAGGAATATATTGAGACTAAAAGACCATCTAAACCAATCATGTGATAATAGGGTTATAAGATTGCTCCAAAAGATTAATATTAAAAAAAAAAAACTTAAATAGCTGACAGTGTTAAGCTGGATCAAACTATAACAGAATTAGACATAATGATGGCTGTTGACTCCTTGGTTCTAGGAGAAGCACCAAGGCTACACAGTCTTACACCTGATTTCTTCAAAGAGTATGGACAATAATTAATACAACCACTTAATGCATTTTATGGAGAGTATGAGACAATAGGACAGTTCACTGAAGACTCACTTATAGCCAAGGTTTTAATGTGTCTAAAACTAAAACAAGACAGAACTACTAAACAGTTACAGACCTATTTCTTTACTGCAATTAGAAACCAACATGTATACAAAAATTCTAGCAAACTGATCAGCTAATATTCTTCCCAATCTAATTTCAAGGTGTCAACAAGGGTTTATAAAATGCAGAATCAGAAGTACTGACATTAATATGACTATGTATGGTTCAATATGCAGGCTAGAATTTGGCAGAACAACACGAATGCTGCAGCAATTCTAATTGACTTTTAGAAAGGCTTTTAATAATGTAGAGTGGGAATGCATCTGGGAGGTACTGCTTTATTTTGAATTTCTCAATATAACAATCCCCCTACTCTTAACATTCACAAATGGAGTTCTTTTACAACCTGTCAGTATACAGAAAGGCATGCAATAAGGTTGCCCGTTATTCCCCTTATTATTTGTTTTGGTTATAGAAGTACGTATACGATATATTAATTTAAAACAGAAACAATGTAGCATCACTGCTTGCGCTGAATTGATGTCCCACTGCCAAAATAGTTTGCAGACGATTGTGTGGTAGCACTTACAGGCTAAGAGATTAATATGCAGAAAACCTTATTATTTCTGCTGTAAGGAAACTCTCCAGACATCTAGAAACAATTAGCAGCAGGTAGACATTGGAAAATAGTTTTAGATTGAAACTATCTTGGTATTATCATGACATTAATATAGGCAAACTGGTAGACACAAATTGCCCACCATTATACAAACAACTCATAAGCAAAGTGTGATGCTGGAAGAAATTCTTATTTTCTTAAATAGTTTTTATAGAATTTTGGGCTTGTATATTGACAGTGAATATTTGGTGATCTTCATGTACCAAGTGTGAAGTTATATTTCTTGCTCTATCAATATATGTGGGAATATCTTATAATCTATATTTTATCTTATAATCTATATTTAATAATGTGATTTGATGGTAGCATGTAGAAAGACATAAGAAGCTGCGGTGGTACAGCAGTAGCGTTGTTGCCTCACAGCAAGAGGTTCTCCTGTTCGACTCACGACTGGAGTGCCTTCTGTGTGGAGTCTGCATGTCCTCCCTAAGGTCGACTGGCTTCCGAAAGACATGCGTGAATGGGTGTGCCTTCACTGAAGGTTGGGCGTCGGGCTGGCAACTTGACACCATAAAAAATCTACTGCCAATCATTAGTGGACTGGAGTTCCACTGTGGTGACCCCTAACCGGGAAAAGCCGAAAAGACAAACATGTAGAAAGACATAGGATCTTTATCTGCTTTTAATATTGATGTTATTCTGAATATCATTTTTATGATGGGTGCAAATGTACTCATTTACTATTAGTTGTACAACTTTAATTAGAAATAACATTTATCCCTGGAGCTTTATTAAAATTTTTGTTTTAAGCATAACTTATGTTTCACTAATCTGTTTTGTTAACTCATTACTTCCTACAAGAGTATAGTCATCAGGACAGCAGAATACTTGTGTATCCTGTTAAGAATATACTCATCTTTACAGGAGACTTCCCTGTACACCTGAAATGAGTATACTCTTACTGTTTATAAAGTCTAATTTCTGAAACTCTGGTAAAGGTACATACAGAAAACTAAGACAGCAAAGTGACATCTATATGGTGACATGGTTTGCTAAGCATAATGGTGAGATGGTCAGCATGGGATATGCAGAGCTGGAGGAGTGTTTACAAAAAAAGCTATGAAAAAAGGACATAATTCAATGTTGACATTAATAATGCAAAACAGAGCGTGATACAATCAAGTTGGAGGTAGTGTATTCAAGGAGTGAGTGTTAGTAAAGGAAGATATTAAAACATGGGTAATATGAAAGCATTCTGAGATATAAATGCTGTTTTGATAAAGTAGTTATGATGAGCATCTAGAGTTTCCTAACTGCATTAATTCTTAAAAGTTATGAGACCTACAGGTAAACAAATGGTACCATCTTATACAAATTAAGACACACATTGTTGCCACTGATACTTGACATCTAACACAAATGGTTTTATGAATTAATATTGCTTTGAAAATACTGTGAAATTATTGTATTCATAATTTGCACAGATTTGGCAATATCTAAAAATAGCAGTAAGCTATCCTCCCTTGTACTACATCATTGGAAAGCTCTTGAACAGATGAACAATTTTATCACTGATTTCTTGGATCTATATTACACACTTACAGAGATATAACATTTTATTTGATGATAGCACTAGTATTTTTTGGCAAACAAAATACATTATTTCTTTAATAAAAGCGCAGTATAAAATCAGTATCTGTAGACAGACCCTTGTTAATAATACTAGTGTATAGCCCATTATCTACTGATAACTATCATATTTTACAATTATTGTAGCTCACATCTTTTATCATATATTATAAATCTAATGAAATGAGCTTTCAGTTGAGGATTTTGGACATAATCTCTCAGGAAGTAAGTGGTTTCCTGGCTTAGATGATCTCAAGAAGCAAATGTTTTAATTAGTTTCCTGCTGTTCAGGATTAAATGGGTTAATGTATATCTAGCAACTTCTACCCCTTGTATATATTATTGTCCAGACAGGAATGTATTTTCTGGCTGTTTTGCATTTCTTTCATTTATATTTTTCTAAACTGTGTATCTTCCCTGTTTTGCCTATTACTTCTTAGATTTATGTAACAATTCTTGAATTATTGATCAGTTTATGTAATCATCTGAAATTAATATGTAATGTAAGTTTTGAGTATGTGTTACTTGGGTCTGTATTACATTCCCAAAATCCATCTTCATTGAATATGAATTCAGCAACACCAAACCACTGAAAACACACTTCTGTGAACCGCAAAATCTTTCCTATGATAAGGCAACACTTGACCCCTAGCCGCCTGCAACACACACTGCACTAAATCAATCCCACCCAACTGGGGGGCTTTACCCCCCCCAACTAATATATCAACTCCAAGATAGCACTACAGTGGGGAAAAGGGCAAAGTTGCAGTGTCAACCAAGTGTTTCCTTATCCTGGGAAAGATTTTGCAGTTCACAGAAGTAAATTCCTGTATTTAGGTATAGCTGAATTTGTGTACAATTAAGATGAAGTTCAAGGATGTAATGCAGACCCTTGTTACTTAGGGCTTTCACTGTGTCTGTGTTTCTTTTTCTTTCTTTTTTTTGCCATTTTTATAGGCTTGTATCTATTTGGGTTGTATTTTCTCAGCTCATTGTCTCATTTTTATATTCATTCTTTTTATCCAATGTGTACTTTTCCCTTTTATCAAGGATTTTAAAATTTTAAATACAATTTTACATTTGTTTCCTTTAATTTCCATTGATTTCTTAAAACAAAGTTATGTATAATTAGAAGATTTTATATAAAACAAGATTTTTCAAACAAAACAATATTAAACTTAAAACAAATTAATAATAAATATTTACACATTATGTTTGGCATATTTAATACACTTTGCCATAATACAAAAGGGGGATGCCTTTACAATGAATTTATATTCTTATTTTTTAAATAAGATTTGTTAAGGTATAATCATCATAAATAACTTCAGTCATTGGCAGATTAAAATATAATTTATTAAAATAAATACACACGTGGGAATCAGTACTCAGGAAGTCATGTCTCCCTGAACAAAGGAATACATGATCTTTTATAGAAAAACTTTAACAAAGTAGTAAACTTTAACAATCATACTACTGCTAGCATCCAGTAGATAAAATGCTAACTAATACAGTTCATAATACAGTTTATTCTTCAGACCATTACTAAATAGCTAATAGTAATACATCAGGTTTAGTAAAAATAGATCTGCAATTTCTTATGCTTAGTATGGAATATGTTTCTTTTTACCATGTAATTTAGAAAGAATGCTGCCTCAGGCTCAGGAAATGAAACTTAACATTCTGTACTTTTCCATGTTTCCACTTGCACTGTTGCAAACACATACACTAACCTTCTAGGACATGTACAATTTCATTTTAACCCTTTATAATCCCTCATTTGATGCTGAGAAAGCATCACGCTCATATCATAAAACATCTTTTACACTTTAAATATATTGTCATACATTTTTCCAAAACCTTCGAAAACTAACTCTTCATTTTCACTTGCTATTTGACTTTCATTGACATGATCTGTAAATGGCACTTTTTCAAAATCACTAACATGCAAATTCTGTAATGATGGGTTTGATTGAGATATAGTGAGTTTGGTTATTAAAGCTTTGCATAAAAATAAAAGCAAAACACAATCATGTTAATAGCAATAAACATAATACATTTTAGCAAACTACCCCCTTCCTGAAAACAAATTGGTTAGTCAAGCCCATTGTGAACTATCCACTTCTTTGCCATCTGTCATATCAGCAACTCTTTGGATGATTTCCAAATGACTATGTAGTGTGTGCTAGTTATCGGGAATAAATGAACAACATTCCTCATTCAGAGCGTGCATGTACCTCCTTTTGACGGACGTGCAAAATCGAGTGGCATTTGATTTTGGAGTTCTGCTGCATGCATGGCACTTAACTTTAAAGTAATCAAATTAACAGTTTCAAACATTGCATTGCTTAACACTTCTAATAGCTAAGAGAGTTTTCTCAGCTCCCAAATTGATTTTACAGTCCCATAAGCAGGTAATATACCAACCACAGTTATAACATCATCACCAAGATCCATATAAGAAAGTCTTTTAAAAGCTGCTTGTTCTTAATCATGGTGATAAATCCATGAAGCATCAACTTTTCTAATGGGACTTTTTACAGTCCGAGTATGTCGTATATTATGAGTTTTACCACTGAGCAGGGCATCTTGATGTCGAATGGCTGGAAGAACTCTTCCAATATAACAACACCCCGACCAGTTTTCTGGCAGCCAGGGATATGCTAGACTGCCACAAATAAGCTAAAAGTCCCGTCAGCACAACCATACCTTTTTATTGCACTTCCACTGTACATTCTTTGAGTAATATCTTTAAACTACTAGGCTCCCATCAGGACACAAGTGCTCAACAGTAGTTGAATTCTGCTCACTGGTTCTATCCCCCTCTATCTACTAAATCCCTGAAAGGCTTAAACGCCAGAAGGACACCTCCCCTGCTGAAACCTAACTGGAAACTTTCCTGCACTGTCCCTCGACTCTGAAAAGATCTGCCAAGGTTAATATTGTCTTATCTTATCCTGTCTGTATGTACTATATTGATTAGCTATACCAGGTCTACAGCACTACCAGTAATCCCTCAAAGCCCCACAATCAACCTTAAAATACTAAACTGGGTTACTCCTATATCTAAGCTAAGGATTACCTAGTGAACATATCTAAGTTTCTAGGTATATTACTAGCATAAATTAATTCAGACACACAGAACAAAGCTCCATTTTACTGTAGGCTCTGTAGCCCAGCTGTCTGCCTTAGATTTTAGCACTCAGAAACGGAGCTTAATCATACTAACTAAGGAAAAACAGTTTAGCTCCCTGCATAAAACATATAAAACTAGAAATTACATAGCATAAACCCAAAGCAGGGGTTTAAACTCTTGAGCTCTGTACAAAAATAGCAGACAATTGGCAGAAGAAAGCTTAATGTGAGAAAAGGCTGCAAAAAGTGATTACTAACAGTTTACTATGTAAAAATTGTATACTGAAGGCAAAAACAAGGGTAAGAATGTATTTAAAACAAACAAATACAAAAAACCTCATTGTACTTAATGTGTTGATAGTTTCCCACTGCTAGCCTCTCTGGTTTGGCTGATTTCTTTGCATTGCACCTGGTTCACACCCTTTTGCTACCCCCCACCCCCAATACTAAGTCTGTATTAGATT
>NC_056745.1:1224409678-1224517178 GCF_019279795.1 Protopterus annectens
CTCAAACTAAGTAACAACTCATCTACGTGTATTTAAAAAGACCTTAATGAGACATATGCGTTCAGCCCAGGGGAATAGTGTCCTTTCAACCTGAGAATCCATTTCAACTCTTTTAATTCCAAGAGGTTAATATAATCACCACCTCTAGTATTTTGTTCAACAATTTGTAATACCCTAAAAAGAATGGTTAGGGAAAAGTTGAACATGTTTTTCTAGAGCATTAAGTTCATTTCTATTCTTGATGTCATACTGGTGATTATATATTCTATTTTTCAGCTTCCTCTTGGTCAGGCCTATATAGAACGCTGAACATTGTTCACAAGTAGCTAAATATATTAGACCAGAAGAGTCACAAGCAGTTACATAGCATAAATCCAAAGCAGGGGTTTAAACTCTTGAGCTCTGTACAAAAATAGCAGACAATTGGCAGAAGAAAGCTTAATGTGAGAAAAGGCTGCAAAAAGTGATTACTAACAGTTTACTATGTAAAAATTGTATACTGAAGGCAAAAACAAGGGTAAGAATGTATTTAAAACAAACAAATACAAAAAACCTCATTGTACTTAATGTGTTGATAGTTTCCCACTGCTAGCCTCTCTGGTTTGGCTGATTTCTTTGCATTGCACCTGGTTCACACCCTTTTGCTACCCCCCACCCCCAATACTAAGTCTGTATTAGATTCCTGCTGTTTATGGAGCCATTTTAAATTACTAGGCTCCCATCAGGACACAAGTGCTCAACAGCAGTTGAATTCTGCTCACTGGTAAGCCATTAGACCTTCGGAATGTCTTAGTGTTGTTTTTAGCTAATTATTTGGATGTATACAACTGGTATTCGTTTCTGATTATTGACTACTGCTGACTACTGCTGTGTTTATTTGTTTATTTCACTGGTTTGACTCTGCCTTTCAGCAACAGTGATTTACTGGCATTACCATTGCAGCTATGTTGTCTTTATGCAACTATGCTGTATTAAAACTGCTGTATTAAATGCAATTCATTTGGTATTGGTGTTAGAAACAGTAGTTACTGATTTAGTTAAGCTAGACAAGTAACACTCTACACTGTTTTATGCCTGTTTAAACCACACTGCTACTGCTCTGCTTATTTGTTTATTTCACTGTTTGACTCTACCTTTCAGCAACAGTGATTTACTGGCATTACCACTGCAGCTATGTTGTCTTTATGCAACTATGCTGTATTAAAACTGCTGTTTTAAATGTAATTAATTTGGTGATTGGCTGATTTTTTTTAAACCAAAGTGACACTATTTTATACTATTTAGACTGTGTTACTTGTTAAATACATGGCTGCATTTAATAATACTACCATTGTGCTTTGAAATATGTTAACTACTGGGTTGCTGTGACTGTGTTATGGCCATTTTCTATGATTATTGCTGCTTTGCTGTATAGAAAATAAATGTTATTAACAGTGCTGTAGGACCCTCTACTTAGCATATATACTAACTTATGTATCTATCATCAGGTTCTATCCCCCTCTATCTGCTAGATCCCTGAAAGGCTTGAACGCCAGAAGGACACGTCCCCTGCTGAAACCTAACTGAAAACTTTCCTGCACTGTCCCTCAACTCTGAAAAGATCTGCCAAGGTTAATATTATCTTATCCTGTCTGTATGTATTATATTAATTAGCCGTACCGGGTCGACAGCACTACCAGTAATCCCTCAAAGCCCCACAATCAACCCTAAAATACTAAACTGGGTTACTCCTATATCTAAGGATTACCTAGTGAACATATCTAAGTTTCTAGGTATATTACTAGCATAAATTAATTCAGACACACAGAACGAAGCTCCTTTTTACTGTAGGCTCTGTAACCCAGCTGTCTGCCTTAGATTTTAGCACTCAGAAACTGAGCTTAATCATACTAAGGAAAAACAGTTGAGCTCCCTGCATAAAACATATAAAACTAGAAATTACATAGCATAAACCCGAAGCAGGGGTTTAAACTCTTGAGCTCTGTAAAAAAATAGCAGACAACTGGCAGAAGAAAGCTTAATGTGAGAAAAGGCTGCAAAAAGTGATTACTAACAGTATACTACGTAAAAATTGTTTACTGAAGGCAAAAACAAGGGTAAGAACGTATTTAAAACAAACAAATGCAAAAAGCCTCATTGTACTTAATATGTTGATAGTTTCCCACTGCTAGGTGGTTTCTTTGCATTAGCCCTGCTACACTCACCCTCGCTCCGCGCCCCACTCTGCCCCCAAATCCACCCCTAGATGTGCCAAATTTATAGCCACAACTGCCACTCCCTTAATTATAGAACCAAGCAGCAATTGTTAGACACACCCTAACCACAACACCCTCCCTATTTCTCTACTCTACCCTCATCTACTACCCTCCCACTCCATTCTTAAACAATTGTAAGTTGCAAAACCTCTTCAATGCCTCTACAAGCCTCAACCCCATCTTTCAATTCAAAGCCCTCCTACTACCTTTTACCCATGCTTATAATTACGTATTTTATCACAGCTTATGAACATCTCTCCTTTCCAGGCTCCCACTACCCCAGATCATAGACCAGTAGTCATGCTGTTTCACATAACTTTAATCAGTCACTACTCCCCCTCCCTTCCAACTCCCATATTAAAATAACTCAGCAGCTCTTTCGAGTCAGTTATGTTAACCCTAGAACTAAACACTACTACAAACTATTATTCAGACTTCAAAAGGTAATAATCTATTCTCAAATTAACCTCACAATGGATGGGGACATCCATCCCAATCCAGGACCAACCCCATCAGAAGTATCCAACCCAATATATAATATCCTCTCTAGCCTGCAAAACTTAAACATCTCTTCTACCTTTCTCCTCATCTGCCACCTAAACATCAGAAGCCTAAATAACAAAATCCACTACCTGCATGCCCTCTTAGCAGTACATTCCCCAGATATACTATGTCTTACAGGAACCTGGCTTAAGCCATCCAACACTGTCAATGAAGTTACCCCTCCAGGTTACAATATAATATGACTGGACCACACCTCAAAGAAGGGGCCGCAGGGTAGCTGTCTTATATAAATCTTCAATTAATGTAACTGTTTCCAACTCTCCACAAGTTCCTCAAGCTGATAAAAAGCTGAAATACTCTTTACAAAACCACAAATTAACCAGCATAAATCTATAAACATCGGCTGCATTTATATCCCACCTGGCAACAACACCGATATTCTTGAAGACATTCTATAGTGGCTGTCCATAAACTCCCCACAAGAAACTATTGTTTTATGTGACTTTAATATAGACTGGAACACCTGCTCCTCAGACTTCCCTACTACCCACATAACTCTGTATGGTTTCTCCCAAGTCATAACCTCCACCACCAGAACTAGTAAGCCCAATAACAAAGAAAGCATACTAGATTGGATTATCTTTAATAACCCTCCCCAAATGTATAAGGCAGGCACCCAACTTAAGGAAATAATTGATCACCTCCTAATATATATACTCCGACAAAAAAATGATATCCCTCAAATACCTAGCTTCAGAACTATCAAGAACAATAAGAGCTTCAATCAAACCAAATTCCAATTAGAACTTCAAACATGTAATTGGAATAGAGTAAAACTACTCCCACTAGATGAGGCAGTATCACACTTTAACTCCACATTTCTTACAATCCTTAATGATCATGCACCCACCCGATCAGAACAAAGAAAAAAGAAGCACCGTGGCTGTCCAAAGAAACTAGACAAAAAATCATGAATAGAGATAAAGCCTGGTCGTCTTGGAAAACCAATAAAAACCCTAAGGATCAACTAGTATATAAATAGCTACAAAATGATGCTAAGAATTAGACAAAAAAGACTATTACTGTAACCTGCAACATAAACATCATAATCAACCACAAAAATTTTGGTCCAACTTAAACAATCTTCTCCATCCAGGTAATACTACTACCCCTGCGTCTATCCTCCAAAAACCTCCAGAAAATATTGCCAACACCTTCTTTATGGAAACTATACAATCCCTTGCCAACCAATTAGGCCCCAACAACCTAGACCCTATTAACCCCCATATCCAATACCCACCCATCCTTTAACTTTCATCCTGTACCAACAGCATTTATCAGATCCTTAATCAAGAAACTGAAACCCACCACCCTTTTAGCAGACCTAGTCCCAGCTGAATATCTTCAAAAGGCTGCAAATGCAATAGTGTATCCCATCTCAATATTAATTAACAGAACCATCTCTGAAGCATATATCCCCTCCATCTGGAAAATTTCCTATGTAATTCCTCTCCATAAAGGGGGTAACTCCACTGATCTATCAAATTACCGGCCCATCGCCATTCTGTCCCCTGTGGGTAAAATTATGGAAAAATGTAGCCACAAGCAACTCCATTACCCCAGTTTGCACAATCTCCTAGCTCCCTCCCAGCATGTATTTAGACCCCACCATAGTACCACCACAGCCCTTCTATCCTTCTCTCAGACAATAAATCAAATCCGTAATAATAATACGCCCTCCTCTAAGGCATTTGAAATGGTAAACCACCAGCTACTCATTCAAACACTAAAGCCTCTTGCCATAGACAGCCTAGCAATACGCTGGTTTCAGTCCTACCTAAGTGGCAGACAACAAGCTGTGCTATGGAAGGACAGCCTTTCCTCCCTACTGCCAGTCACCCTTGGAGTTCCTCAAGGGTCTATACTAGGACCTCTCCTATTTTCCATCTTCATTAATGATTTTCATACAGTCATCCCCAAAGTAACCTGCATTCAATATGCAGATGACTCTACCCTAATCTGTTCTGCCACCTCCCCATTAGACCTGCAGACCTTGACTCAAAATACTTTCTATGTAGTAGAAAACTGGCTCACTGACAGGCGTCTTCTATTGAATCCAAATAAAACAAAACTGCTACTCTTCACCCACACCCGGAAAGCTATACTCCCATCATTTACCATAACATCTAATAATGGCACAATAATTTCCCCAGAAAGTAATACAAAACTATTAGGTGTAATTGTTGACAATAACCTTAAGTTTGACGTTCACATCGACAAATCCATTACAACAGTCAACAAAAAGCTAGGATCTCTATATAGAATTAAGGCATTTCTAACCCCAACTGCTAGGACAGTTATTGCCCGAACACATTTACTTTCAACCCTTCTTTATGCCTCCCCAATCTATACAAACCAGAGTAAATCTGACCTCAATAAACTTAATAGCTGCTACAGCACCATAGCCAGATTTGCCACAGGCTCAGCATATAGAACCCACCACTGTATTAACCTGCAATCTCTAGGCTGGCTAGAGTTTCCCTCTCAAATCCAGCATAATCAATTAATAATAGCCTACAAAGTCCTCCATCAGCCCAAAAACACACCCATACTCAAAAATATAATTAACCCTTACAGTAACCTAAAATCTCTCCGGTCTTCTGACAAAATACTGGCGCAAACTGTTAAATCTAAAAACTCAGCAGGTGACTCATTGTTTTGCAACAATCTGGAATTGGTTCCCTGCTGAACTTACAGCAAACCAGACTATTAACCAATTTAAAACATCTCTCAAAAAATTCCTAAATAGTCACTGGCTGTGCCCCTGCTGTATTAACCCTGACTAACCAGCTTACCACTCTCTTCACTACCTGGCTATCTGTAAAATAGTCAATGTTTCAGACTTAGTCTCATTCTCATATGTATTGTACTACTGAATGACATGCTACCTTTTTCAGCCTTGTACCACTAAAAATGTCTAAGTTCAAACAAGAAAACTACAATGTTAAGTTTAAGTATGTATGTTTTCCAAGTATGCATATAATCTTATAATTCTGTACTGGTATCTATATGTGACTGTATAAAACTGCTACTGTTTAACTCTTATGTAACTATCCACATGCTGAGCTTTTCTCCCCGGGCCTCCGCTGAAAATGGACCTGTGTCCAGTCGAACTATCCTGGTTAACAAATGTAAAATAAATAAATAAAATTACATTTGCTGTGTTCAGCCTCCACAGTCCCATTTTCCGCATAGCAAGTATAACCCTTGACAGTCACTGAAAGTCTAAGTGCAACAATTTTATTAAATGATGTGACATTATGCCACAAAGCATTTTTACCTAGTAGCACTGATGAAAAGGCTGTCCCCATATCAACTTCATTTACAGGTATTGGAAACAATGGGATACCTCCATCATAGGCAGTAGGTATGTGGGCATACACCCAACAGTTATTAACATTTAGAGTCTTAGCATATGTATTCAAAGTAGCATGGAATGTATTGAAATTTGGATGCCAGTCTGCTGATTTCTGTCTAGGTTTTATCAGTTGTTTTATTTTTCTGTTAAGAAATAGAACAGTACTTACAGTTTCAGCAGAGATCAGGAAATGTAGTAGTTGAGCAAAAATAACAATTTCACTCATCACAACAACAATCAGACATGAATGACGAGCTGGGCAGGGTCGGAATGGGTTTTTGAGATTGTCCAGGCACAATTTCATTTTGCAATGAATAGCTTGCTGTTTTTCTCTAAACACACTCCATAAAGATTGCTGTTGTAGGTTATCTGCCATGAGTGGCACTTGGTCACCTGACTCAGGGAAAGTGTCCCCTTCCTTTTCTGAAAACAAGTTTATTTGATTTTACATACAAGTAAGATAAGCATATAATTTTTACATAACTTTAACATTTGAAAAATAATAAAATTTAACAAAAACAACATAACTAAAGTATTTACAAAGACATCCACTTATATGCTGTACATTAACAATTGTAAATATTCATGTTTTCACATATAGACAAGCCCTGGGATTCATGAAGCTCGGCGCAAGTCCAGCGTAAGGCTTGCGCCGGCCATGCAGCGTAGATATGGAGTAGTCGCGCCATATGCATATTAATGAAGGCGCGCAGCCGCCACAGCCACATGCATAGGAAACGTACGCGAGTGCAAGGGGCATATCGAAGTTGCACAGGGAGGCGTGTCAATGTCGGTTGTTGAGGAGCAACCTAAACTGCTGAATATTATATTCCGTCTAGTAATCGTACCTATCAGTGTCCGTGGAGACTGAAACGTATGCAAAGCAGAGTCCCTGCGAACAGAAAATGAAGAATCAAACACAAATGCATGGTAGGGAATAGGGACGTTAGCGCGCCGCCAGTAGGTATGTCCAGTCCAACAGAGAGGGTCACCAGCCAACCCATAATGTGAGGGAGGGAACATAGCTGTGCAGGTGTGTCCATAACAAAATACATGAGGAGAAATGTAGATATATGTAGTGACCGTATGTCTGAATCATATCCCACAAGCCATGTAATAGTCACATACAAAAGGTATGTCCGTATTTCACATAGCAAATGTGATAGGAAATAGCATACGCATGTAAACGAAACAGAAGGAGCATATAAACAGCCATAACAATACGGACACATGTAGGCTGAAAGGAACAGTATGATCTGTACCGTCGACCAAGATTACCACCTGTCCCACTTTGCGAGCGACAGTCCCTCTGTGGGCAGATGTGTCCTGACACAAACATGTAAAACTGGCAAATGTCCAGAGAATATAGGACATAATTCTTCCGTAGACGTCATGCAATAGTTGCATTAAACATATTTCACTGGACGTATATTACATAAATGTCATAACAAACAGAATAAGATACTGAAATGCTACAAGAATAAGCTTAGATATAGGCAAGAATTGTAAGTTCTATCTGCCGAACTGACCATGGGTATGTGTCAGCCTGTAAAATATGCTGTGTTCACCGCAACTGTCACAGTAGGGTTGCCACCTTTACAAATGGCCAAAGTGGGACATGTTTGGTACAGACATCAGATTGTACAGGCCGACACATACCCACGGCCAGTACAAAGGACAGAACATAACTGTTTTGCCTACAGAAAAGCATATTCTTGTAGCATTTTAGTCGCTTATTCTGTTTTGCATAACAGTCAGGTATTTCAGATACAGAATTAACTGTTTAATGCAACTATCACATAAAATATAAGAAATAAGTTTGTCCTAAACTCTCAGGACATTTGCCATGTTTACAGTTACATGTCAGGACACAACTGCCCAAAGAGGGACTGTCCCTCGCAAAGTGGGACAGGTGGTAACCCTATGTCACACTGTGGCCAATTGAAAAGGTGGAAACACAACCGTCGACTGTGGGGAGGCATTGTCCACAACAGTCGGACATGTGTAAGGAATAGCTTGGACATAGGAAAAGGTGCCATCCTACCAATGAGTAGAACAGGCTGGCAAAATCCGGAAGGCAGTTGTTTAATCCGAACGTGTATGTGACACAGTCGAACGGGTAGTACCCAGATACACCAACCAAGTAATGAAAGTGAAGTTAGGGCGTGTACCTATGTGCGTGAGGCATAGCATGTGGAAAGCAAACATGGCAGGGTAGTCCACACAACCATAAAGGTACCTGACAGATGTAGGGTAGTCATTGTGTAACTCTGGCCGTGTCATGGGCCAACAACCAAAGTAGTGCTCTATGGGGTGTGAGGAATTCGCGTGTGAGGGGTGGGTATTTAATGGTAAATTCCTCAAAGGCGATACTTGTGTCGTATGCAGAAAAGGTGAACCAGAGGTGTATGAGGGGGCAGCGGGTGAAGTGGAAAGAAACACAACTTCATGTAGAAACAGCTGCAAGACAAGCAGACAGGCCATAGTGTAGAACACAATCCCACAAACATATGAATATGGAAATATGCGAAACAAATGTATAGATACGGCACCATCACATACCCACAGATGGGCCCTAATGGTACTGGCCATAACAAACGCAACACACCTGGATGCATAATAGCCTACCCAGCATACCCTCCACAACACACAACCTGCCACCATACCAGAACGTCCACCAAATCCAGCCGTACTTGGTCCACTGGTTTGTTGCAGAAACAGCTACACACAGTGACCCTTACGAATATGTAGTAGGTATTGTCACCCTAGGCAGTGTCAGGATTGCAAACCATGTATCCCCTGCAGGTAAAACCCCCTGCACGTTTTCGTGAAGCCACAAAAATCTTCGGTATCTGACTTGTTTTGGTCTTGTCCAATTTTTGGGATATCCCTCATGGGATGACCAACTTGTGTAAATAGTAGAATGGGTATGACGACATGATGTCCAATCCAGTAGATATCTGGATGCACTGGAGGTCCATGACACTGTCCAGCCCTAAGTGGGCATGCATAACCTACCACCCAGGATAAAATACCTTCCCGTGATGCACGTGTCCAGACACGAATAGGAGGGAGAATATAATGCACACATTTGCAAAGTGGAAAACGGCATGAGGGTGAGCAAGACACTGATGTAAACAGGTCAACCCTGATCAAGTGTGAGGGACACTGACTGTGTGCAGTCGTGACTGACCATACCTGCAAACCTGTGTGAGCAAGATATCTGGACAGAGCCGTGAATATAAGTGAGACAAAGGTCCAAAAACAGGGACACTCTGTAAAGATAGCTCTTAGAAACATAGAATTTGATAGAATAACAGTTTGCACATTGGCATTAATGTCTGGAGTATGAAGTCTGAAACCCAACTGTCTGTCAGCACGTTCCGACTGCAGTCTTTAATGCTGAGCTACTGCTGTGCCAGAACACAACAGCGTATTACAGAGGTCCGTGCCATACCACTCAACTGTCCGGATATTCGCAGAATGACTAGGGTCACCACCTGTCCCACTTTGCGAGTAACAGTCCCTCTGTAGGCAGTTGTGTCCTGTGAAAAAAATCAAGACATAGCAAATGTCCTGAGATTTTATTTCCTAATTTACTTTAATAGTCATATAAAACGGTTATTTTATATATGAATCCTCAATATGTTATGTGAAGTAGCATAAGCAATTCAAATGTTACTAGAATAAGCTATTATATGTACAAAAAAGGTTAAAGTTCAGTACTATGCATGACTGTAGGTATGTTTTGTCCTGGAAAATCTGACATCTCTACAGAACATGTCCCACTTTGGGCAGTCGAAAAGTTGGCAACCCTAAGAATGACCACAGGTTCGCCCCATAGTGTTGGTGTGTGCCTCCGACAATCTGCACCAGTGTGGTAAATAGCTGAGGATTGACGTCACTAAATAATGAGAAATATCCTGAGTATAAGACTCCACAACCTGCAGAAAAGTCATTCTAATGCAAATCCTAGCATTCTATCAACGTTCTAAGCTTGTAAGAGCAATCGTTAAAATGTGTCCCTAATTGTCCCCCCATCGTGTAGGTTTTGTGCAGGTTCGGTGCTCTAAGAGGTTGAGAGGTATGGTCCGTACATATTTATAGGAACAGCCCTTCACACTTGTGTAATGTACAACTGCATACCTGTAGTCACTTCATGTCCAAAAATAATAATACCCATATGACTGTATACAGGTAATAGTCAAATGTGAATGGGAACACCCCTCACCGTGGAGTATGGACTGTAACAACCCCACCCATAATATATAGTGCCAGATACAGAATAACTGTTTTATGCAACTATTACATAAAATATAGAAAATAATTTTGTCCTAAAATCTCAGAACATTTGCCATTTTTTCACATTGTTTGCAGGACACAGCTGCCCAAAGAGGGACTGTCCCTCGCAAAGTGGGACAGGTGGTAACCCTATGTAATTACGCGATACATGAAACAGTAAGCTGTCCGTGCAAGAGCAGAGTTATGTGCAGAAATGTACACGGATGTTATGCGACTAACGTTTTGCACGTTGCTAAATGGAGCAATGACAGCTGCAAATACAGTATGAATACAGTCGAAGAAGCATGCCAATGTCCTAGTCCAAGGCCAGTGGCGGCTTTGTCCATTGGATATCAATGAACCAGTAGTTGTCCTCCCCCGATCCCTGGTGAACGTGCTGCACTTCAAAACAAGACATATGGATAATATACATACAAAATGTAGGTTTAGTTAGATGTTAGTACGCCATGCAGATGAATGGCAAGCTGGAGACAACATGGCTACTGCGTACTGGTACTTATGTGTGGAAGCGCTCTGTCAGAGATGTAACGAAGCATTTGTAGGCAATGTGAGGCAAGTGAGGCTGAGGATAGTGAATCACAACATGTCATGCCATATGGCCAAGCCTCTACAGTGTAGTGTAGGTTAAGGGGACTATTAGAGTAGAAGATAGGTGACAACATGAGTGTGTATGTACAAAACACTGTAACCTCACTGGAGCAGTGTCACATGTGTGCTGTCAGTACACAGTGGAAGAGGCGTGTCATGAGCTATCCTAGGGAACGTCAGGAGACTGACGACGTATGCCATGGATACCACCGATGTGACCTGCAAACCTGCCCACAGTGTGTCTGCACCCGTGCGCACCAGTAAACCTGAGTAAGCATGTGTGCACGCGTGTTAGCCCGTGTGTGCGTGTGGAAGAACGAGTAAGCTAGTGTACGAATGGTGAAGCCTGTGTAATGTCGTGTATGCATTTGTAAGCATGTATACATGTGTGCTACACACATCACACATGTACTGCACACACAGACACACATGCTGCCAATACTACACACATCAGTGAAATGGTACATGGATGGAGACTACATCATCAGAAGTAACAGTGCTGTAAACTATGCTACAGTGATGGTCATAGCTGCAATGCATCATGCCTGCTGAAGTACACCTGGAAGTAACACACTGTGTGTTAACAGCATGCTAACATCAATACAGTGGAATAAAGCCACCGTGTGCAGCAGCACCAGGTTAGTCAGATCCTGCATCAATGTTACACATCACAGGTGGTGGCACAGGTGACATCATATGCACAGAGTGTGGTGTTAACATGTCCAGAGCTGTCATAGAGCCATCCAATGTACACGTAGGTGTGTGTGTGTGTGTGTGTGTGTGTGAGAGACAACGGTTATTGCATGGCCCAATGGTGGTGCAATGGGTGTGTGTATGTGATAGCCGTAGCTGTTTGTGGTAAGTGTGTGTGTCTGCATATACACAGGTACAGCATGTGTCAGCCATATACAGGAGGTTGTGGGACAGTCACAGACCGTACCTGCCAGGCTGTAGAGATCCCCATTACTGGCCATGGACACCCCTCCATGCATCCAATACAACCCAGTCCTGCACCTGTCAATGCCTACACATACAGTCCTGGGATCTGTACCACAACCTGTGGATAAACGTGCGCCTGTAATGTTAACCTGAGGTGCATAGAATTGACAGTTACTACAGATGGATATGAGCCATACTCACACTCCAATGTAATAACCACTGCTGACTGTTGCCGAGATCTGCATACGACCAGTCAAAGGTGCTGCACTAACATTGTTTCCAATGCCCGTGTAATACCCAGCAACACAATAACCGGTCACTACACATGTATAACCCACGATCACTACAGCACACAGTATGTGCACTATCACAGAGCCATAGCAGATGTACATACATCCAAGGTGCTCACGTACAGACAATGCAGCACAGTCAAGAGTGATAATCCCAACATACATATCTATATACAATATACATTATATATATATATATATATATATATATATATATATATATATAGATAGCTATATACATACATACATATATATATATATACATATATATATATAAATGTATATATATATATAGCTATATACATATATATATGTAGATAGATACACACACACACACACACACACACACACACACACACACACACACACACACACACACACACACACACACGTGGCAGGGTTGGGAGCAGAACATAAATGTAAGCACTGTACCACACGACAGCATTACGCAGTTACAAAACGTGCTACCATGATCAGTGGATCACATGATTCACACAGGCACACGTCTAGCCTGCAGACAGCAGCATCAAAGGCAAAGACGCCGCACGGATGTTATGGAGAGTGAATACTGTAAAAGCAATGTACTGTTGTCATGCAGCTGGAAACACACACACACACACACACACACACACACACACACACACACACACACACACACACACACTTGGCAGGGCTGGGAGTTGAACATACACCTAACTACCCTAACACACTACAGAATGACGCATTTACAGAACGCGCTACCGAGATTACTAAGCACAGCAGTCCCAGAGGCAGACATCTAGGTGCGTGTCATCATCCGCAAAGGCAAAGACGTCGGTAGGAAACTGCTGTGGTGTGCGGCGTCTAAAAGCAAGACTGTGTCCACAGGCGGACGGCAGCATGCGCACAAACACACACACACACACACACACACACACACACACACACCTGGCAGGGCTGGGAGCCTACCCTAACAGACTACAGCATGACACATTTACAGAACGCGCTACTGAGATTACTAAGCACAGCAGTCCCAGAGGCAGACATCTAGGTGCGTGTCATCATCCACAAAGGCAAAGACATCTGTAGGAAACTGCTGTGGTGTGCGGCATCTAAAAGCAAGACTGAGTCCCCAGGCAGACAGGAGCATGCGCGCAAACACACACACACACTTGGCAGGGCTGGGAGTTGAACATACACCTAACTACCCTAACACACTACAGCATGACGCATTTACAGAATGCGCTAACGGGATTACTAAGCACAGCAGTCCCAGAGGCAGACATCTAGGTGCGTGTCATCATCCACAAAGGCAAAGACGTCAGTAGGTAACTGCTGTGGTGTGCGGCATCTAAAAACAAGACTGCGTCCCCAGGCGGACGGGAGCATGCGCGCAAACACACACACACACACACACACACACTTGACAGGGCTGGGAGTCGAACATACACCTAACTACCCTAACACACTACAGTATGACGCATAATGCGCTACTGAGATTACTAAGCACAGCAGTCCCAGAGGCAGACATCTAGGCGTGTGTCATCATCCGCACTGACAAGGACACTGACAGGGATTGTATAGAGAGTGATCAGTCTGAAAGCATACAGACATATTACTGTCCCACGGTACACGTAGACAAACACACGGCAGTGGTGTGATCGTGGCAACGTAAGATGTATGGTGCACCACAACAACATGACATAGTCACGGGACGCCCCTCAGACAGTACACCCGTCAAGATAGTCGACCAGTGTGTACTCCATAGGCATCCATCATGACGTTGAAAATGGACATCTGTTGGCTGGATGACCACCATGGCTATACAGGATGTCAATGGCTATGCACAGAAGGACATCACTGACACAAGGTGTCACTGGGCATGGTCACATGCTTAGTAATACACGTCCGTTCGGACTGTACTGTGTGTCGATCTACACAATGGCGTACTGGGCATGCTCACACACTTAGCAGTTGCAAAGGGCCGTCTTGCATGCAGACGGAGTCTCAACTCGCAAGGGTTCAGTTGGGACTGTCATGTGTGTCCATCTACACAACAGCGTACTGGGCATGCTCACACACTTAGCATTTGCAAAGGGCCGTCTTGCATGCGGACGGAGTCTCAACTCGCAAGGGCTCAGTTGGGATTGTCATGTGTTTCCATCTACACAACAGCGTACTGGGCATGCTCACGCACTTAGCATTTGCAAAGGGCCGTCTTGCATGCGGACGGAGTCTCACCTCGCAAGGGCTCAGTTGGGACTGTCATGTGTGTCCATCTACACAACAGTATACTGGGCATGCTCACACACTTAGCATTTGCAAAGGGCCGTCTTGCATGCAGACGGAGTCTAGACACGGAAGGGCACAGTAAGGCATAACTGTCCCCACGCACAGAGCGGTCACACACATGCAGTGACCAGCACACGCTCAGCTGCCATCACAGCTGTCACAGGTGCAGATCCCAGATGTACACACCGCAGTCTACACAGTAGCCCCCGAGACATCACCATGTCGTTGCTGCAGCAGTACACAGCCATACATTACCACACATTACCACAACACCATGTGACACATGACCAGTGGGCTGTACAGAGGTCTACTGCAACTGTGCAGGGTACACATGTACTGAGAGGGTTCCAATAGGTGTTATGCATTGCAAGTATACCACTATACATGGCCAGGTCAGCTCAAGACATACCAGGGGCCCCGGGTGGTACACAGCTGTGACACATGAGTGTTGCTGTACACCAACGAACACGCATGTTTGGATATGTCAAACATGTGATTGTAATGGATGTGTGCATGGACCACACACAACACATATGTACATAGCTAAGCCTTTGCTGTCCCCCGTGCAGAACAGTGGCCTAAGCAATTATACGCATGCAAATGGAAGGTGGGTCCATGTCTGTTGAATGCTCACAGTACAGGAGGTAGCAATGTCGGAGGACACATTCCCCTGTAGTAGTCGCCCATGAGACCCATGATATCATACCACAGTCCATGTGTCATGTATGTCAACACACTTGTCTACCAATAGCAATGCTTACAAACATGGCTACAAGAGACACATGTAGGACCAACAAACATGTACAATCTGTACTGTGCATGCAGCAACCATGCATGTGCAGTGGCCGATGTTCATACCACAGCTGTGCCGAACTACAACATGCAGTCACAATGCAGCCCCATCATTGACACCTGTATATGGTGACATACAGACAGTACAGTTGGTTGTACATCCAGTATGGAGGGATCTGTGTACATAACGTGGTGATCCTCCTGTGTAGATGTATGTGTTCCAGGGATGGCTCACAGGTGTGTCACATGCCACGCTACGATGCCATGTGCAAACAGTACGCTATGTCACTGTTACTTGATGGTGATGATTTAACGCATACACAGCGGTCAGGTGTAGCCAACTGTATGTCACGTGACACTTGTATCACTGACATCCACCTGTGTGCACATAGCCACACAATTGCCAGACGTAGCATTGGTACACATACTGCAGACAGTACTGCTGCATGTCTATCGAACAGATCATCTTAATGCACGTGTATCATTCCCAGCACTGTCATGTGTGTCCGCTTGTGTGACCACACATGCTACATATGGTGGAGACTACGTCCCAGATGTAACACATCCCTGTACACCGTTGTACAGATCTGTACATACTGCAGTGTGGAAAGCATGAGGTCGGCAGGTGTGGTGCATCACACACATCGGCTATCCGTACACACATAGCTGGTCACCACAGTGTGTCTGTGTATGTATGTATGGCTGTCTGGTGCTTGGTGTGAGGGTGTATGCTACCATACTGTGGAAACAGGATCACTAACCCCTCATGGTGATGCATTCTACTACCCTGTTGATGCCATCGGTCCCAGCCATACTGGCTACCTGTGCATGTCCCTTCTCTGTGCCACGTCGTGTGGGTGCAAAGTACTGTGAGGGCGATGGCAACATAGGCACGGGTCCACACATGGACACTATGAGGTGTGTTATAGTGCTGTAGACCCCGTGAATGTGGCCATGCACCTGTACTGTGACAGGGTATTACTGCTACACAGTGTGGCCTCATGCTATCAGGTGGCCTCTAACGTCATCATTAGCCTGACCGCTGTGTACAACCCCTGCACCATGTCAACATACCTGTAATGTTTCCCGGTATGTATGTCACATCTCTGTCTGCTATAGCCTGTTCAACTGACCACATGCTTCAGGTGCAGTATATGTGTGGACATCTGTGTCATGTTCGGGTGTGTTGAGGGTGCGTTTAGCACGCTGATATTGCCATATGTGCCTCTGAGTACTCCACAGTTACACATGGGGGACTGCAAACACTGCTACCTGTAGGCACATGCCAGTACACCATAGGAGGGAACCAGGGCATTACCAACATGCTGTTACTGTTGTAACCGAGACACATACTGTGAACATATCACTATGCATGCTGCACCTGGACTACATGGTATGACTGGTGCATGTTGACAGTACACCACTGATGTCACATACACATCTCTCAGTATTCACACACATCCAATGCAACATACACATCCCTCAGTATGCATACACAAGTAATATGAGATACACCTCTCACGTCTCAGTATTCACACACAACCAATACAACATACACATCCCACAATATGCATACACAAGTAATGTTAGATACACCTCTCTAGTCTGTTCACCCTGTGCATCAGACCATATGAGCATATCCCTGCACCAATGGTGTGGATGACAGGGATGTGGCACAGGCTTCATCATATGCACAGGGTGATACTGTTTGCCAGGGGCATAGGCTGCACCAATGGATGACATCATGTGTGCGGGTAAGGGCCAGTGATTTGAATGGACATGTCTGTTCCGTATGTATGTGGGTGTTGTGGAGCCCTACAGTTGTGTTCGCTGTGTGTGTGTATGTGTGCACACAGTTCTGTCATTTGTGAGCCCTACACAAGGGTATTATGGACAGCTCCAGAATGTACAGACCAGGTTGTACAGCTCACTGTGACCGGACACAGCCACATATCCTGTGCCTGCCAGGGGTTGCATGGGCACTACCAGGCAGAGGTACAGAATGGCTACTGTCCGCCGACACATGGCCACTGGAACCGTGTCCCCACTGGGAACGTCCAGAGCCACGTCCATGTGGCCTGCTGTGACCTGGTGTGGACATCACAGCGCCAGCTGCACTGCTGCTGCTACCAGCACTATGGGAGCAGCCATGTGAGGTGGCACACTCGCATTGACCTGCACTAGGTGGTGTAGCTGGCCTACGTCTATATGTCCTATGCCTCACCCCTACCAGATGTTCCAGCACAGACAGCTCACGCTCACAGATTGCCATGCCACGGTCGAGGATTCTGACCATGTCACACAATCGCCTGTTCAGAACATCAGCAAGCTGCTGTTGAGCACCTGCCAATGCCTGGATGTTGTTATTTAGGGTACTGATAGCAGCCTCTGCCCTTCTCTGTTCTGCCGTTTGGCATGTGCCTGTGCTGCCATTACAGTCTGGAACATGCGTCTGGTGATCCCAGCTGCTGCGCTATGTCCTGCAGGTGCATGTCTGCCAGAGGTCCTCCTACAAGCAGCACCAGCCACATGCCTGTGTGGCACATCTGCAGTCACTATACTGCCACCATGGTGTGGAGACACACCTTCTGTAGCCACCACAAATTCCTGTTCAACGCCAACAAATGATGACTGTCCTTCCTCTATGGCCACTGCAGATGCGGTATGTGTTGACAGCTGAACTGTGTGCGGGGAAGAGGGGGACATAGCTAGGATGGCAACCGTTGGCACAGATTCCGCCCCTGACATCCCTGCCTGTACCTCGTGCATATGTTCATCACTGCTAGCATCTGTGGAGACACTATCAGATGGACCACAGGAGGGTAACGCACCTACATCACCTGTGAATGCAAAGAAATACTCTACATTACAATAGACACACACACACACACACACACACACACACACACACACACACACACACTGACACACCATGCATGTGAGATGACAGATGACATGCAGCTCAGACATCAGTAGTGTTTGTAAGCATACCCCCTGGAATGCACACTACAGCAGGCAGGTGTCATATCATTATCCATGCAATTCACACGATCATGGTAGTATGCATGCATCCCCGTGATACACCATGTGGACCAGAACAGGATAACAGTACACATGGCTGACGTGACCTTGACATGTAATCTGCTGACATGTTCATTAACATGCATGCATGCCTGACACAATGGTGTCGTGACACATGTATAGCATTGTACTGGGAATCACATTGCAGTGTTGTCCATATGCCCTACAGAGAGAATGCATGTTGAGCAAATGGGCATGGTAGGGGACTGGGCCGTTTACATTGCTGTACAGTGTGATGTACAGACACTGTGCCATTGCATGGCATCATGAGGCGTCTATATTGCTAAACAGTGCATGCTATGTACACAATGCATATCCAGAACTGCATGCATACCCATGACATACCTGTGGATTGTGACCTATGATGCTGAGGTGTATACACACCCAACCATGCTGTGTCATGTGTCAGGTCACTGGAGGACATACAGTTGACACCCCTGCACGATGACTACAGAGTGTTAGCTGCCTGGCAGCCATGTGCACACATAGCAGACCGGTCACGTCACCATTTCACACATGACATTGATGTACCACGCACACATGGTGCACAGCTAACAGAGATGTCCTACGGCAGGGGGGAAAGGTACTGTTTCTGTGGCCTGGTGTCACTGTCAGTGGAATCTGTGAAGGTGACTACCGTCATGCTATGACACAGACAGCATGTTCAACACATCTTATGAGGTACATGTCACTGACACCTCCGCTAGCTGTGCACAAGCAGTTATGATGTGCAGCGTACCACATCACCTGTACAATCGGTCTAGTACGGCTGTACTTGGACCATGTGTGGACAAAGTGGGACAGGGTGTATCCACATCCCGTCTTCTGTGTGGCTACGTGTCTCTGGCCATCCCCCATGGCCATGTGTGCACATGTGTTGGTAATGTATGTGATGGCCGTCTATCACACATGTCTATGTTGTCCCATATGACATACACCCATAGATGTTGGTTATGTCACCATCCACAGGGCTATGCAGACAACAGGTGTATGTGGGGTATGGGTTATGGGGAATTGTGACAATATTGCAACCAAAACGCTACGTGTCTCGGACATGTCGGATGGAACATCACCAATGTGTGAAACCTTTGCAGGGGCATATAACACAATGGTGATGCCTGTGGTCTGCCCATATCACAGCTCACTGTGCGGTACTGGTTTGTGTACCACACATTCTGTTCCACTGTATAGTAGATATGCCTCCATTGTAGAACACCTCCACCGTTGTATGCACAGCTGGACACACATGTAGCAATGACAAATACTGTAGTTTCATGTCTGTGTATCATTTCAGTTGTATATATTGCACATGGGTGGCCTGTGTGGATGATGGGTGATGCAACCTGTATATCCATGTATTAACTGGCCACATGGCGAATAGATCTATGCTTTGACATGCCTGATACTGATGATAGACTCACCTGCAACGGACTCTTGTCTGTGCAGCATGCCAGAGGTACCTGTATAGGGTGACACAGCAGTATGAACATTATCCATGACTGTATGACAGCCACAGGGTGCACAGTGCAGGTTAACGCATTCGCCTGTACAATAGCATATAGTCAGCACATGTGTGCATACCATACCTCTCACCCTCTTAGAACAATAAATGTGGACAACGCCTACTATGATGGGGGACATATAGGGACAGCTGTGACATATTGCTCTTACTAACCCGGATATTTGATAGACCAATAGGTTTGCATTCACATGGGTTTGCAATGGAATGTGCAGTCGTAAACACAACTGTATGTCATAATTTAATCACTCCATTCCTCAGCTGTTTGCCAGAAAGGGACAGATATTAAGAGGAACACACTGACAATATGAGGCAGACATCTGGACATCCTGCAATTACCTGTACAGTTCGGAGGTATGGTGCATACACAGGGTAGTATAAAGCATGTGTGTCCACATACCTTGCATATGTTGTTACATTACATGATGTACACTGACACATGCACATACGTGGGATATACTGGCCATATGTTCAGTACTGACTTACCAGGCAACTCCAGGCTCATTGGTTGGGAGACACCAACCTCCACGATGGCAGCTACTGTTTGTGGGGGCTGTTCTGAGGGTGTTCCCAGACTGGCCAGTAGCTCCTCCGTGTGTGTGAGTGGAGGCTGGGTTGGTGGCCCACCACCCGTACCACCTTGTTTTCTGGCGATTGCAGTGGCACGCTGTTTTGCATGACGTATGAGGTCTGTGCAGTGTCTGCGCACCTGCTGGTAGGTGCGGTTGTGGCCGCCCACTTCGTTGACCCTCCTGGGAAGATCCTGCCACAGGTCATCCCGCTGCGGTGCATGCTGTGGCACGTGGCTGAATAAAGCCTCATAGTTCTCATGGAGGTATGGTATTACGACATCATCCTCCTGTCGGCTATATGCTGGTAGGTGTGTACGCGGCATTATCTGTAAGACATGATGAAGGTGACAGGTCACATTTACAGACATGTACAGTGATACTGCTGCACATACATTCTAGTACATTCGCGCAGTTATCTTTACAAATCAACATGACACTAACACGACTGGCATGTATGTGTCCCACACATGTAACACCCAGTATGCATTAGATGTCATCCCCATATATGTGTGTCACCTCATTAGTGTTCCTACTGCATGTGATGTGAGTCTCCATGTGGACATGTCTGTTTGCATGCACTGGTGTTCTTACCTATCTACCCATGCCTGATGTATCCATGGTAATGCTGTTGACCTAGATGCTGTGGATATGTTACATATCAACACAGACACAGCCTTACTGGACTTGGGCAGTGACAATGCACCAAGTACACATGGAAACCTGTACATGCATCTGTTTTTCCATGGACATCTACAGTGCACAGCTGTTCAACATCCTGTCACAGATCACCTGTGTTGCACATGTGATAGACATGGGACAGTGGCTAGTCGGACATCATTCGCAGGTAAGATTATCGGCTATAGCATGTACAGGCTGGGTTTCATAGCTGTATCCAACACCCAATACGCCACCACGAGGGGCATCAGTGACACATTACTGATCCAGATAGATGATACTACATCTACCATACGGTCATCACACCATGTATGGCAGGGGTGATATGTGCAGCTATGTGGACAGGGCTGCATGGTATGGCGGGAGTATGTCACAGGTATGGCACAGGGATCTGTCCAGCATATGGCCATCCTAGTCGTAGGAAGGTGGTTGTCCATGACGTATGTCTTTCAGATCAGGCTATGGACATGTAGCATGTCTAACAGCATAGTGTCGAATATGTCTGTATGCAAGGTGGATAGCATGCTGCATACTGGAGGTGAGTATTGTGGAGGCTGGTATTGGCCATCCACGCATGGGCCCTACCCCTGGAGGGTGATGTGTATTACAATATTGGTCACACGGGTGCTGTGTATGCCTGTCCAATGATCTCCGTGGACATGGATACCACCCTGTCATGTCATGGGTACCTCGGATGACTACCTAAAGGGCCAGGGAGATGTCTCCAGCTCAGGGAGGTGTACTACACTACACCATCCCTAACACAGTGTCCATACTGTTGACCACAGCCTAGGTGTTTCCTAATGGGTACGGGGATATTCCCCTACTGGTGTCATTGCTGATATCATCCACCAGAATGTGCACATATGTTACACACATCACACACACAGCCCATTCTGTATGTTGTTTACAACACTGTGACAACAATTGCCCATAGGTCATGGCCATTCACATCATCACATACACAGATGGCTGACATTTGTCTGTGTGGTATGGGCTACAATGTGGGTGGGATACAACACATTAACCCTGGTTTACTGTAGCTGACACTGTGTGTTATGCACATGTCACTGTAGTACCTTTGGTAGTTGTGAGTCTGTCGACAGGCCACTAGTAGAACACTCCTGTGACATACACAGGCATCTGTAGCTGAACATCTGTACTATCTTGTACATCTGTACTGCTAACATCTACATTGATAATGGTTCATGAACCTGCAGACCATACCCGGCAGTGTTCTGATGCGGTGCCACCAATCATGACTGTTGTCAACACATGTGGGTTGATAGTATACAACACCCTATCTGTAATGTGTGGGCATGCTCAGCACTTCTGCAGAGCTTCTTGGCACGTTATGAGCTACTGCTTAGTTTAGCACCCATTTCACACCAGTCCTCACAGGTACACAGTCGGTCCATACATTTCCAGCTTGATAACTGTACAACAGCTGTCGTACACACATCACTCACATACCTCGTGAGACATGGTGGTTTCTACGGCCTGTCCACCTGCCATGTACCACTTATATACAGGCATGTCCAACTGGCACGTACCAGTGCTATTGCCTGTCACTATGATGACTATGTTGTACATGTTGCAATAGAGCTATACTCATGTCCACAGTCAATGCACACCTCCCAACATACAACAGTACAGCCTGTGGGGGATGCACATATGCAGCCCTACTGGGGGTTATACTGTCACCAACCCTGACTGCACCTGACAGTCATGTGAGGTTGTGCAACATTGGCAATGCACCCCACACATCACATGGTCCCACATGATCCCCACCACAGGCCACACATACAGAGACACCTTGTACAGTACCCCTCCATACTCTGTGTGGGCACCGACAACAGCCCACATCGCCAAACACAACCACACCAACCTGTAGCCCACAGACACGTGTGCCCATCACATACAGCCAATAGGGTGTCAGAATATACTCAACACACCTGTCTTAGGTGAATGTCGGCAGTCACACTGCTGTTCCACTCAGCAGGCTACACAAGGCGATAGTCACTCACATCCTGCTGTCCAGTAACTGGTTCTGCAACATAACCTATGCACACATGCCACAAGTCAGCAGGTACAGTGTGACTCCCCTTCCATGTTTGTGTGACAGACGTTGTCATTCAGGGCACAGACTACGTGTGCAGGGACATGCAATAGCCCACCAGTGTTGTTGCCCTGCTGGTGTGGTCCACGCCCTGGGAAGCATTTTGCATTCATCCGGACCTGTTACCACTGTACTACGAACGACTGTGTCACTCCCAACAGTTGTCCCTGCTTCTGCTGTCATTTCACAGGCATCTAGTATACGTCCACTTTGACAGACCCGGCCAAACAACATGATGCTGTGGCACAGTTGACCTGCACCTGTCAGCCCTGGGAGTACAGATCACATGTTGGTCTCTTGCTGCTGTTATACTGCCTGTCTTGCACAGTGCCCAATAACAGTCACCACCAGAACGGGAACAGGCTAGTTAAGCATGTGGTCATGTCACACAATGCTTGACATCATCCTCTGTGACGCACGCAGGCAAGGCACACCTGATACTGCACCACTGCAATATCTCTGCATTGACTGGGACCTACCTCTTGGCTCTGCAGAGAACACCTGCAATGACTGGGTATAGACAGACTGTACCTCTCAGGCACGTACCTGGACTGGCACACCCACAGCTGAGGTGTCCCCATATTCCACTATGTTGTACACACATCCCGGCTGGTTACTTCACAATGCATCACAGGTGCTCCACGTGCATATGACTGTGTCCAGAACTACTGCTGCTACTAATATGAGCCTGACAGTAACCTACACCTAACTGTGATAGCCGCACATGTACTGACACATTAGGCGTACACTGTGCGTGAGTCATAACCTCCGCTCAGCTGGTTCGACCCATACACCACCTCCAAGACCAACAGTATCCTTGACATGGACACTACCAACATGTGACTGCTGTTCGACACCTGCGGTTATCCCCTCATTGGTGGAATCCAAACATCTGCTACTCACCCTTGTTAGCCACATACCGGCACCACACACTTCACGGCATACACAGTAGATGAGTACTACAACACCAACTACAGATGTCGTATGACAGCGGTAGTTGTTGTCGTGACACACGTGCAGGTGGACAATGCACATGCAAATGCTGAGACATACCCCAGTGCAGTTCATTAGCACGTACACAACAATGTGGTTCATGCTATTCCACACAGAGCCATGCAGGTACACACCAGAATACAGACGACACTCTGGGGGTGCAGTCCCATGGACATACTTTACAACAACAGGTGGGGGCTGTTACACAGTGGTGTACATTCCCATGGGCGGGGTGACTCACTGGTCAGCCTCGGTAGGGCCACAGGATTCCATATCACATACACCATAACTAGCTACATACACATTACTGCGACACATTCCGAAATGTACCACAGGGCATTTTGGTGGTATGCCAGTAGTCGTATGCAATACCCACATCAGCTCACACATACAACTGTCACTCTGGAATATGACAGTAACAGGTGATGTTGGCAACATCCTGTCTGATGGCTTCATTGCTAACATTACACCCTCTCACTCCCTGCAGGGTCACATTCCTTGCAGGTACATTGCGGTGTACCTGCAGTCACACCTACACAGTACTGACCTGCACTCTATATGTCCTAGGACACAGGCCCCAATATCCCAGGCTGTGATGTCCACAGAACTCTGAACAGCATTTCTCCCCACTGGGACACCATATTCAGTAATAGCCTTGTACCAGACATTGTGGCCCCTGACTGGCACACAGCGACTGTAACACTCCTCACAGGTGGCGCCACACTGCACGACTGGGACTATTGCCCTACACACCTCACTGGTCTGTTATGCACGGCTATAGGGCACATAATCATGGACATCATTCGTCGAGTCTCTGTTGTGCCCCAGTCCTTTGATGCCAGCTGGGATGGTCTTGTTGGGGCCACAGCATGCCTCCTACACCTGTTGAACACCTTTCTTACAGTCGCCAGAGTTGTTGATGACGACACGGGTGTCCACACAGCCTGCATTGTCCTCTCGCTGCCATTCAGCACCGTTCTCCATTCTGGTATTGACTACATACACATCCACCTGCACATCACAACATATGTCTCCGGATGTTATTCAGTGACGGGACAAACACACTGAGGGTGGCATACCAAATCACATACTGCAATCCAGTTACACTTGGCTTACCACAGTCCTCAGTCATGGGGCCCTCATGTTCGATATATGCTTCCCTGAGGTACAGGCTACCACTGAGGGGACTTCCCTGCCTAGCTTTACAGACCACTGCATACCTAGCGCCGTTGTTGCTCCACCAGCTGATACAGACCCCATCCATATGGGTGTCACTGTGACAGATACCGATATGAACATCATGGCCTCTACCTGCATGACACTTGGTGTGTACATCACCTTTGCAGTACACCATCCTCCCACTGGTTATCACATAGGTGTTATTCCCCTACATACATGTTGCATTGTACATGTGTGTAAGACACATGCATGTCGCACACACTCCTGTGATTACCACATTGCGACTGTGGCGTGAATATCCTTCTACATGTTCACACATGTCTGTCCTGGGTGTGTAGCTGGTACATAGGCACCCATTGTACCTCTGAACACCGGACATATACACACATACATGAGCACAGCACCCTGCGTAGGGTGTACCTTACACAACAGCTTTACATACCCCAACATTAAAACACCATGATGTTTATTGAGCTACACCTGGTGACGTATGCGGCTTATGTACAGACACCACATCTGTACACATTTGCAGACTACATACTCAGGGGTGACGTCTGCTGCAAAGACAGGGCCCATGTCTGCAAATATGTTTATGGATATACTCCGCATACACGACATACACAATAGCCACCATGACCATGATGCTCATGGATATGTGCAAACACGCGACTGTGTGTGGCATGTGCTTGGGGGTTGCATTCCCAGACCGGACACTCACCATGCTTTGGGACATGTTTCCTATGTACATCACACATGGACAGTCACTAGCAGTGTTCATGTGATACCTCGCTTGCTGGATGGTGGACACATGTACGCCAGGGATCACTGCAGTGGCTGTACTGTGCAGTGATGCAGGTTACACATGGCTCTTCTGTTCACAGGACACTACCCTGTAGAGGTGCCACTGGTGTGCACACTGTAGTTGTTGTTACACATTGACTTGCCAGACTGCATGGTACACCACTATGAACCTGTGCAGCTATTACATGTCCTTTGTGCATGGTTACTGGTATAGCCCTTCCAGTTAGATTGGCTGTCACGCTATTACAATGTCCCGTGACTATGGGCCATATGTCTACTGTTAGTGTACATGCCAATCATGTTCATGTTTGGCTGTCACATCTCTTCCACTATTCTAGTATGGGAGTAATGTTTGCGTCCTTTCAAATGCACAGAGTGGAGTACATAGTTATTTCATCATAACTGTTTATACATATCTTAGTTACATAGTACTCACATCACTATATGATACCTTTGTTATGCATCATATGCCTGTTCTCCTGTGTAACATATCTGACGTATCAATCTACTGTACTATACATTACACATGTTTTACATGGTATCCCATAATTCAACCATTACTTGCACAGAGGGTCCACCTTAGACATGTCATTGACGTTATATGCCCATACACATGCGTACTGTTACAGTATATCTACATATACTATCCCCTGCTATGGCACGTACTTATTGGACATACCCTGCCACTGACGGCAGGTCGTATGACATTGTTCTATTTAACGCCGTCATGTTGCATCCCTTGTGGTGTCTGTGCTGTTTACCGTGTGGCCTATTGCTGGACGCATATCTTCTACAAGCATTGGTATGATCAGCGAGACATCACTACATAAATACCATTCCCCTCTTTATGCATGGCGGACACTGTTAATTACTGCAAACCAGGCTAACCAGGCTATGCATACACTGACATTACGTAATTCAGAACATACTATACATACAGTTAGTGTTATACATACCTTGATATCGTTCTGGTGTTTCGTCTCTATCTCGCTCCTCTGTATCACTCTTTCAACTGTTATACGGTATGGGCATACAGTTTGCATATCTGGCAAGTCATCCTTATATACGTCTATACTTGCAACGTGGTTTACTGCCGCCAATTGGTGGTCCGGTGTGACTAATTATGTGCACTTCAGCTGTGCAGCTACTCCATTCGCCAATTACGCGGCAGCAGTGGGGTATAATTGAATTCTCCACCTGGGCGTTGGCCATTTGCCCTGCCTTCGGGGAGACGGCCTGTATTGTGTTTTGTTGTGTGTAATTGCAACTGCTTTGTGTAGAGCCAAGTCTATTTTGGGGTCATGGATTGTGTGTGATTCTACCTGTGACTGTACCTGTCATCCCACCCGTCTGATAAAGGACTATTGCAAACACCTGTAACATCGCCATTTGTTCCATTATACGATGGATAGAATTTTGCATGGCACCTTTAAATGTCTCTCACAAGGTATGTCAACAGTTCAGCAGATGTAATTGACTAACTAGATGTTTGGGCTGTGGTTACGGTCTGTATTGCTATTGTTTACAGTGTGGGGGATGTAGGCATGTGTACATGGCATATACGGTTTTGTGGGGCTTGCATTTCTACGTAGTCCATATATATGTGTGTGTGGGCCCCTTCCCTAATTACTGTGCTATCACTTAATAGACTTCTATTACAGGAATTTACTGTGGGCCATTGTTAATTGGTTTCAATATGGTATGCAGGTGCGGTTGATACTTCCATACCTCCGGATGTACGGCGATATGTGCAGAGATAGTTGTAAATGAACACTATCCCGTGTATGTCTGCCCCAGATATTTGCTGTCATTGCAGTGGTGTTGGTGTCAGACCCTCTGTCACATGGCTTGCCACCTTTTCATATGGCCATAGTTGGACACTTGCGGGTCACACAGTGGTGTTTACAGGATGACATATGGCCACGGTCAGTACACGGGATAGCACATACTTTTATCCTCATTACAAACCTAATGTTCTTGGTCCTTCACTACATATCGGTTTGCATGTAACATTTCCGTTTCTTACATACAGGCATGAGTATTTCCTGCAACTATTGCATATTATGTGGGACATACTAATGTCCTACACTCACGGACAGTTGCCCTTTCTAATGTTTCATGTCAGGACACACCTGCCCGGGGGGGGGCCGTCCCTCCCGATGTGGGACAGGTGTTTACTGCATGCCTACGGATAGCTATACCCCCACCTACCGTAGTCATCTACCTCCGAGTTGCCACCTACAGACACACTATGCGGACACACACAACACACTTTAGTCACACGGGAACACACATGGCACCCTCATCACATACATACACAGGCTACATCACACACAACCACAGTTGTACACGGTACCTACATGGTCCGCACCACCGAGAGCGGTGACTACATGTCCTTACTATTGTCCTATTGCTCGCGGTTCTACTGTTCCAGTACTGTGTTCTTTCTGTCTTTCATCCTCCTGGTTACGCATGTCGGTGTGTGACACGTTCCATAGTTGGCGGTATCCTGTTTATTTGTACCTCAAAGGTGTTTAGAATGTCATCGACCTATCTATATATTTGCAGATGCCAGTGACCCCTTGTATATTGACACATATCACACTATCACCCTTTCTATCTGTATTATATATATGTCTAGATATATATATCTATATATATATATCTGTATGTGTGTGTGTATATATATATATATATATATATATATATATATATATATATATATATATATATATATATAAATATATATATATATATATATATATATATATATATATATATATATATATATATATATATATATTAAGGATAAACAGGACCACTCTAAGGACAAACGTGCCTAATATGACGAAATTAATTCTTCTACGCAGAAGTTTGATAAAGCCTTCGGGTGAAAGCGCTCACTAGTTCCGGAAATAAACTTGTTTCTATTATCCTTTGGAATATCTTGGATTTATTGGATTTGTTTCGTGGCTCGCTATTGAGAAATCAGCTATATTTAATGAATGGAGAAGTAGAGTATGTGTCGGGAGCAATAGCCAGCTGTCTCGTGCCTGTATGAAACTTGCTTTGACTTATATATATATATATATATATATATATATATATATATATATATATATACATATCTCAGACAGCGGTGGTGACAGGCACGCTACGCCTTTCATTGTGTGTTTGTCAGTGTATACTGTGTTTCCTAGACTCCGCATGTTTGTGTCCGTACCTGTCACATTGCACACCTGCCATAGGTTAAGATTACCTCCCATCCCGCTTTGTGAGGGACAATCCCTCTTTGTGCAGTTGTGTCCTGCAAAATATTTGTGAACATAGCAAATGTCCTGCGACTTTGGGACAAACATATTCCCTATAGTTTATGTCATTGTTGCATGTGACCCTTATTCTGTATCTGACCCGCCTACATGTTACAGGACACGGAACACATACCTGCGACCATTACTAAACTATAAGCTTTTTATCTATGCAAAACACTGTTGTTCTGGTTTTTGTCCTGGCCGGGTGTGTGTCATCCTGCTGACATCTGGCGTATGTCCCACATTGGTCATTTGAACTGTGGCAACCCTACTGTATGTACATCTTGCCTAGCAATAGTGTTGGGTGATTGTGTACATGACTGCTTGTTCCACTCCTGGCAGTGGTCGTTTTACCCTTCAGAGCAGGCGCTATTTGTTCAGGGGTGACTAATGCTGGTGTCACCTGTTCTGTACATCATTGACCGTGATCTGCACAGTGGTCGGTGACACTTAGCCCTGTTTCACGCATATCCGTATAGTCGTATTTAAACATCGCTTACCAGCTGTGGGCAACGCTTATTCCCGCTAACGTGTGCTACACATATTCTGATGACCTGTATCCGGACTGCATTACCCGTGCCATCGGGATTATGTTACATCCCTTCTGGGACATGGGACCGGGAACATGCACGACAGTCACTGCATGTACCACTTGGACATCTGGGGGTTGTACACGAATTATGTAAATTTGTATGTGCAGTACACTACAGCAGTTACTCCACACTACACTCACATGGATGACTCCATTAGTTTACAATTTGATGGGTCCAGTTAATGGTATGTCCATGTGATGTTTACTGGCTGTACTCCAGCACTGGGTATGTATATCACAATTAGGTACACCCAATAATTTGCTACACCTTCATACGACTGTGGATGCAGCATGCCGGGGTGACTAATGCCTGTCATGGGTACATCTTCTGCCTTGACACTACATCCATGATTACATTTTGTGGAGCCCCTCAGTAACACGGTGGGTAATCTGAGATGACTGTGTGTAAGACAGTGCTTACACACATGTGCTCCCGCGATTGCCTCTGCTCCAGTACGCAACAGTTGCTTACTCGATGTTGTGGCGATAGGTGTCACTGTTTGCCCTGTTTGGTGTTTTGCCTCTGACAATCGGGTGTGTACCTACCGATGTACCTGGGAACCTATACACACAGCACCGACAGATGCTGATGGGCGCATCTACTGTTCAGGTGTTGACAGTTCTGTGTTCCCATGGCTGTTGCGTGTACAATGTTTGAGGGCTGCCTATGTAGGATTCCACAGTGGGCCACCTATACATCACAATGTACAGGTAGTCGTGTTTGTGTGCCATCCATGTTACTGTGTGCAGGTGGGCTGAGGTGTCAGTCCGTGGGAGCCTACACTGTCAAGGTATGTGCTATACATTCCCTCTTTGCCAAGGCGTAGGCATATTGGGTATGCCTCCGTCTGCCTACTGGGGCTGGCACAGTATGTCCATGGTCTGGATCCCTCTGTGCCTGTGTTGGCCTTGGCACTTGTGGTGGGCTGTGAGGCCCTCCCCCATTATGACCCTGCTGCAGCTGTTTCCGCAGGATCATATTATGTAGCATGGCACATACTATGAAGATGTGGGCACACGTGCCTGGAGAGTACTGCAAGACTCCACCAGATGTGTCCAAGCACTGGAACCATGATTTCTGCATCCCGAACACACGCTCTATGATGATTCTGGTTTGTGCGTGTGCCTCATTATGGCGTTCTTGCATTGGTGTGTGTGCATTTCTGATGGGGGTCATCATCCACGGCTCCAGTGCATAGCCAGCATCCCCCACAAGGTGACTTTGTGGGATGTCCCCCCTGACAAATACCTGATACAGCTGTGAGGCATGCCAGATATGGGAGTCGTGGTAGCTTCCAGGGCTGCCAGCACACACATCCATGATAATGCCCTGGGCATTGCACACGACCTGGCAGTTGATGGAGTGGAATCCCTTTCAGTTTATGTAGCGCCTACCATACTCACCGGGTGGTGACTTAATTTGTATGTGCGTGCAGTCTATCGCACCCAGTACCTCCGGGTAGTTTGCCACACAGTGGAAGTGCCGCATATTGCTGGCCAACTCCTCCTGAGTTTGGGGGAAGTGTATATGCTCATTGGCATGTGGTAACATGGCATCCAGGAACTGGTGTAGTACCCTGGATGCCGATGCCTGTGAGATCCCCATTATATCTCCAGTTGGCCTTTGAAAGGTACCTGTGGCTAGTATTCGCAAGCTTACACATACCTTCGTGTCTACTGGGATGGGTTCCCCTCTGTTGTTTCTGGTTCTAAGGCGTGGCCTGCACAGCTCTACTATTTGCTGTAAGATGTCCCTGTCCACCCTGTAATGCTCTACTATCTCCAGATCATGCAGCCCCTGGTAGGTTACCCTTAGTCTGAACACTCTTCTCCTCCTCCGAGGCCTACGGTGGTTGTCGGCATCATCCTCCACAACACTGTCGGTCTGTAACACATGCTGATGAATCACAGCTATGGCAGCTCCCAACATGTACATTTTAAAAGTTCCCTGTCTGTTTACACCTATGGTGCGGTGTTTGGGAATACACAGGTGTGTGTTGGGTGCTTTCACACTTTATACTGTTCTGCTGTGAACACTGATGATGTCATAGGGTGTGTATGTACGATCGTGGCTACAGGGTATCTTCTGTGTTTTATTTACGAAACCGCTATTGTGCTGCCTTTGGTGTTGCATTACATTTGGATGCCGTGATTACCTCCTGCCCTTCCGTTTACATTTGTGCACGTTACACCTACCATTTGCTGGCATGCATCCAGCTGCCTGCTTTCATTTGTACTTTCCTAGACCTGGCTTATCTTGCGTAATGTGTGCTATTGCCGATATACTGTGGGTTTGCTTTTCTCTGCTATGACAGTTCTCCTATCTTTGCATTCCAGGTCCTCCACACCTTTCTTTGCAATCCTATGCCTCCCCTATCCTGTTTTGCAGGTTTCTGCATGCAGGCTTGTCTACTGCCATCGATTGGCCGCTGTGTGTTGATTGGTGTTAATTGCTCATTACTACGCCAATTACCCTGCTTTGGCATTTCCTTCTTTTCTTCCCATGACCTTCCTGTTTGTACTATTGTTTGCGGCGCGTGCATCCGCTTACCGGGTTTTGGGCACGAATTCATCCCCGTACACATGCGCTTTCGGGAACCATGTGTACGCTCAGCTAAATGGTTCTATACCCTCCTCCCCACCTCTGTCCTTCAGCTTTGCTTAGCAACGGCCAGGCCAGATTTGCATTGCTCCAATGTGCTTACTGATACGGTGGCACACCCCTTTGCTGATGTCATGTATCACCTTTGATACACTCCTCGGTGTTATAGCGCTGCGCCGTCAGGTACATCCTTAATCCAGCGGAACGTTTGCGATTCAGTATTACCTGCCTCATTTGCATGGCATTGACTACTAATTCATAGTTACAGTGCCAAACACTGTCGTGGGCCCCTGGCAAACCTTGCGCCTTGCTTGTGGT
The DNA here is from genome assembly GCF_019279795.1 of Protopterus annectens. Lineage (NCBI taxonomy): Eukaryota > Metazoa > Chordata > Ceratodontiformes > Protopteridae > Protopterus > Protopterus annectens. The sequence goes on from NC_056745.1 coordinate 1,224,442,800, forward strand.
GTGCCATGCCTACCATTGCATATTATGGTGCAATCCTGATTTGTCTTTCATTGCAATTTTCTGCCATTTTTATATATTTCCTTTGTATTCCTGTTTGCACACACATGCCCTGCGGTTGTACTGTGCGTTACTGTGAACATGACATTAAATGTTGTTTTTTAGGTGTTGTGCATCTTTTCTTGTGCCATTGGCTGTGTATTTGTCCATTGGCTTATGTTAACTTTGTAATACATGTGTGGTCTGCTTCCATAACTCCGATGTTCTGTTTGGGAAAATGTAAACCGTGTTTTTTGGTTTACATTTCTATGGGCTTGTGCTACGCCTGCACCACTTCGTGAATCACTGTATGCCTTCATTAGCATGGTGCGACACTGCGCATGGGGTGATTTGCATACCTATGCCGAGGGCTGCGTAGTTCTGGCGTACGCCGGTAGTGCACGTGGGATTGGTTCGTACCTAAATCGCTCGGCGGACATATTTGGCGTTATGCCATCTACGCTACACCTGCGCCTGGCACAAGCTTCATGAATCCGGGGGAAGTTCTTTTTCTAATAAATCCTGTAGAGTATCCCACATATTATATGAAAAAAATTTCCCTGAGGGATCTTGTTTTAATCGTCAATAGTTCCAAATGACAATAACATTTTTAAATTCATTAAAAGAAGGAGAAGTACTAGATTTCCAGTCTCTAGTTATGACCTTTCTAGTCACAGTTAAAAGTGACCAAACAAAAGAAAACGTAATCTTTCTAACACACTGGGACATTGGTGTGTAAAGAGGAGCATAGATCTGGAAAGTGTAAAGTTGTCAGAAAATATGGCTTGTAATAAATTATTGAGATTTTCTCAATAGTTTTTTAAACCAACACAGTCATAAAACATATTGTCCAGGGGTCTATTTCACAAGATTGAAATTTCATAACATTTAATTTCATAACATTGAGAAAATAACACTGAAGATTCAAAACACTGAAAACCCAAAACATTGAAAACTCAGAACATTGAAAGTGTGTTTCATAACATTGAAAACTACATTGCACAAGTAAATAAGACCCCCTCCACCTAAAGCAACACCTAACTAACAAACACATTTTCTACTACGGTTCTGCAGGGGGGCAAGCCCCCCCCATAAATTAAATATACCAACTCCAAGATCGCACTAAAGTGCAAAAAAGTTAAATGTGAAGTTGTTCAATCTCGCCGTTCATTCTTATAGATGGGTTCAGAACCGAACCTCAGCTCCGAGTCAGCCAAGTACAAAGCTTGAGGACTTCAGATAGCTCGAGGCCAAGTCTCTATCCCATGATGCACCTTGTGTTCAGATCTAGTTTATCACTGCAACAGATTGGAGGGTACTTCACAGCTGGGACTAGTACAGTTTTTCTTCTAGAGAAATGTTCTCTTTACATACTCTTATTGTAGTTTAATAGCTGTTATAAAAAACTTTTAGGACTAGTTTGTTAGCTACCCTTTTATAATCCTTTCTATAGCTATTTTTGGCTGTCATTTTATTAGACCCTTAGCATTTCCCTTCCCTTTTTTGGGTGTGCCTTTAGTAGTTTAAATCAGTAGTTTAGAAGTGTGTTTATTAGAAATTTAGTAGTTTTACAGTTTCATAAGGGTGTGTTATTAGAAACTTAATACTTAGACTTTAATATGTTTTATAGAGCCTATTTTAATTTGGGGGCTTCTTACTGTTTGAATAGTTCAGATTTTTGGATAGTTGTGTTGCTTGATATATTATTATTGAAAGTTTGAACAAGTTTTTTTCTGGTGTGCATTATATTTTAATATGGCTGACCAAGAGAAGGAAAAACAACCCAAGTCTGGGTTTAAAAAAATGTCCAAAGTGTGGACAGAAAATGTCTGTGACTGATGGTCACATCAACTGTGTTTGCTGTTTGGGTGCTTCGCACCTACAAGAGAGCTGCTCCATCTGCCATTCTTTCAGTAACTGAGTTCTATAGGAAAGAAAAAGAAAGTTGATTGACAGAGGGCTATTGAAATCTTCTTTTCAAGAAGCTTTGTGTGACCATGATAAAACATCTAAATCCCAAAATCTTTTAAGTCTTCTAAATCATCATCCTCTGAGCATAGAGTTTTAGATCTACCGACACCATCAAAAAAATTATCGATGTCGGCTCCACAGTCTTCAGTGCGGAGCGTAGTAACCTTTTGGAGCCGGTCCCCAGTCCTGGAACCATTCTCTGCAATGTTGAAGTCACCAATCTTGCAATCTGTGGCATTATCGATCCATTCATCTCAGTCCTCGATAAGCCTATCTGATTTGGATGTGGATTGTGTGGTGCAGAAATTGTTACAGGCACCAGCATTTGCCAAACTGTTATCGGTTCTGACCAAAGTGATTTCGGAACCGACAGCTGTTCCTGCATCTACTTCTTTTCCTCCTCCGAGCCAAACCAGCCCTTTGGAGCCAGAGGAGCTGGAGATGATGATTGTGGAGCCTCAAGAACCGATGCCTGTTCCAGTGCCATCGGTGCCGACTACTCAGACTTCCTCGATGCCTATCGAGGGGTCTAGGAGCCGACACTCGCTGGTCGGGTCTGGGGAGGACAGTCGGACTGATATTTTGGCTACGACTTTGCCTCTTGGGGCTACGACGCGGATGAGTTCAGCTCCTACCTCTGGATCAGAGCCCTCTGTTCCGGTGCCAAGAGAATCACCTGTTTCTTCGGACCCAGGGGCTCCTTTGCATCGGAGCAGGCATGCTTTGATGCCATAAGGAGATTAATGTCCCCTAGGACATTCACAACATCAGGACCAACTACCTCCTCCCCTAAAGTGCATGTGTCTACTTCTGCCTCACATATCCCTTTGAAGCATAGAGACTCTTAGCCTCAGGAAGCTCCACTGGGTGAACCCTGCTCTTCCAAGACATCACCAGAAGCTCCCACTGATGAGGTTCCCAGGAAGAGAATTTGCAAGAGGAAACATCTAGACTCCCAACAGGAATCTGTCACCTCAGACACCGACTTGGATGAGTCAGAAGGGTCCCCACGCTCCCCCTCAGAGGATAGCTCATTTGCAGATATCTTGTAAATCCTAAAATAGAGGGGTGGCTGGATGCCCACCAACCCTACTAAGGATGAGTCGGTCCTCCTGAAAGCTTTTGGGTATCATCCCTCCACCTCTTAGATGTCTCTGCCCTTTGAAGAGCTTATAGAGCTGGTTTCACAAAGGACGTGGGAATCTCTGGACACCATGGAGCCTGTCCCTAAGAGGCCTAATAAATTTCTTCTCCTCAGGATAATACTTTTCTCACGAAGAGAGTGCCTGTTGATGCCATGGTGGTAGCGGCAGCCACTAAAAAGGAGATGTTGGAAATTTCTTCATCTTTCCATCCTCCTAACAGAGATTCTAGAATCATGGATCGATATTTGAAGCACATGTTCAGTTCAGTGACTTTTGCCATGCAATCACTGAACTACCTCACACATTTCACAAGACTGCAAAGAGATCTCCTAAAATAGCTTGGAGATGCTCTACAAGGTACGGTAGCTGAGGGAGTTGCAGCCAAAGTTGCTTCCCAGCTTGCTACTCTTAATTCCGTAGTAAACTCTTCATGCGTCTGATATCATATGCAGCTGATGGAATGAGTAGGGCAGCAGGTATAGGAATTGCTCTTACGAGACACTCCTGGATGTGCTTATGTTCCTTTATGGAGCACTTTGTCATCCTTTGTGAACACCCCTTTTGATGGCTCATCTCTTTTTGGGCCGAAAGTAAAGGAAACTCATACCAGGTGTGAGCAGGAAGGAAGGACTCTGTCTGCCGTCGGAGTCCATTTTTCCACCCCTACTAGACCCTACTCCAAAGGTCAAAAGGGAGGAAAGATGTGGTTCCGAAAAGCCCAAGGAGCCTTTCAGGACACACGTGGTGAAACCCCCTCCAGGGGCAGAAGAGGGGGCAATAATGGCAGATGCCACCCTCGTGGCCAAAGGGGTCCACAAAATCAGTTTTTTGGGAAGCCCTACCAGCGTTCCTGAAAGGAGGCCCAACTGTCCAACTCTGGAGGCAGTCGGGGGTTGCTTATCTTTGTATCCAGGCACCTGGCTAAAAATATCAAATGACAACTGGGTACAAAGCATAATATCCAGAGAATATTTTATTCCCTTTGCCACTACACCTCCCTTGATAACAAAAATCCTGCACGTTCCATCCAGTTACAGGGAACACGCAACCATAGAGGTCCAAAGGTTGCTAGAAAAAAAGAGTCCTCCAGTCGGTCCCCGCAGACCAGATAGGATCCGGAACTTACTCACGATTCTTTTTAGTTCCAAAAAAGACAGGGGACTGGAGACCTGTTTTGGACCTCAACAGACTAAACAGATCTGTCAAGAAGGAGAATGTCCGGATGGTCACGCTGCAGTTGATACTTCCCTTTTTTGGGAAAGACAATTCGATGTGCTCGATAAATCTCCAGGATGCATACTACCACATAAAAATGGCCAGACCATCCAGGGATCATCTGCGCTTCCGGCTGACAGCCAATCACTACCAGTTTCAATCCCTGCCCTTTGGTCTCACTACAGCCCCCAGAGTGTTCACTAAATGTATCGCAGTGGTCACGGCTGACCTTAGGCATTTGGAATTCCAGGTGTTTCCGTACTTAGAAGATTGGCTCCTCACTGCCACCACTAGGCATCAGCTTATACAAGCCAGGGACACCACACTTATTCTTTGCAATCAACTGGGGATTACCATAAACTTAGGAAAATCTACTTTATAGCCATTGCAGCATATCGTGTTTATCGGAGCAGATTTGGATACCACCACCATCACTTTAAAACTTCCCCCAGAAAGGATATCGGTACTTCAGTATCAAATTCTGAACCTCATATCCAGAGACAAGATGCCAGCCTCAGATGTGCTAAAATTATTGGGGACGGTGGCGGCTGCAATAATAGCAATTCCCTTGGGTCGTATGCACATGCGGATTCTACAATGGCTCCTGTTCACTCAATGGTCCTATCAAGAACTCCCATTGTCACATCTCATCATTCTAACAAACTCTTGCAAAAAGGATCTTCGTTGGTGGTTGACCTCTCTCCAAGTAATGATAGGTTGTCCTTTTATCCTACCCTCACCATCAGCCACTGTGACCACAGACTCTTCTCTGATCAGGTGGGGGGGGGGGCATTTTCAGGGAAGAGCAGCCCAAGGCACATGGAGCAAACAAGAGACACATCTGCATATCAATGTCCTGGAGATGAGAGCGGTTTTCTTGGCATTGCAGTACTTTCAGGACTCTCTCCCTCTGGGGACAATTGCTATTCAGGTGGACAACATGTCAGTGATCTGGTATATAAACAAGCAAGGAGGAACCAGATCCTATCCCCTTTGTCGAGAGGCCCTAAGAGTGTGGCAGTGGGCTACCTCCACCCAGTGCTTTCTGATAGCAACACACATCCCGGGGGAAATCCAATGTGATAGCAGACAAACTGAGCAGGGCAATCTTGTTGCCTCACGAGTGGTCCCTCAAAGAAGAAATAGCACAATATTCCGCAGATGGGGCTAGCCTTGTCCGATCTGTTTGCATCCCCCATGAACACAAAATGCAGAAGCTATTTTGCCCTAATTCCCCCTCCAGGAGATGCCCCAAGGGACACACTCCTACATGATTGGCCTCCAGGTCTCCTTTATGCCTTCCCACCAATACCCCTGAAACCCAAAGTGTTACAGAAAGTCAAAGCCCTGGGAAGGACCATCATTCTTATAGCCCCTCACCAGCCTTGTCAGATTTGGTTCCCCTTTTTTTGACCTCATCTATTGGAAGAGCTTTGGATTCTAGACCCAATTCCAGACCTTCTGATGCACTTGTCGGGGGCTCTTCATCCCTCCCTTCAGTCCCTGAAATTGACAGCTTGGCTGCTCCAATTCCCAACATAGCCAAGTTCCATAACTTCTCAACTGAAACACAACATATTTTAATATCTTCTCATAAATCATCTACTAGGAAATTATACCTCAGCAAATGGAAGAGATTTTCCAAATAGGCTTCTCAAAATAACATTGACCCTTACCTAGCCCCTATTTCCTCCATACTAGAGTTTTTGACTATACTTTTCAACAAGGGAGCGGCGGCAGGCATCATTTGTGTGCAGCTCGCTGCGATCTCTAATTTACATGTTGGTACTGAAGGCTTTAATGTAATGTCACACAAGCTATCCAAAGCTTTTCTCAAGGGGACCTTCTGCCTGAGACCACCCATCAAATCCCCTTATACATCTTGGAATCTAAATTTTATGCTTTCACGCATCATTCTTCCACCATTTGAGCCAGCTTCTTCATGCAATTTGAAATTTTTCTCTTGGAAGACTGTCTTTTTAGTAGCCATTACATCTGCCCAAAGAGTTTCAGAGCTACAGGTGTTGTCTACAAAACCCCCATATTTGATTTTTCATTCTGATAGTTTCACTACAAACAAATCCTTCATTCTTACCTAAAGTTTGTACTGAAGCTAACCTTAACCAAACCATAGAATTACCTTTTTTTTTCCGCAAACACACCAATGACTTGGAGACCATGCTGCACAAACTTGATGTTCACAGACAACTTCGATTTTTACCTAGATAGAACCAAAGAATTTAGAAGATCTGAACAACTTTTTTTCCTTTTCAGACTCCAGAAAAGGTAGACCTGTGGCAAAAACTATTCTGTCAAAATGGTTATCTGATTGTATCACCTTCACTTACTCAGCTACCAATATACCTCTGCAACACAAAATAAAGGCTCATTCAACTAGAGCTGTTTCCACATCTTCAGCCTTTCCTGCCAAGCTACCAATAGATAGTATTTGTGCAGCAGCCACTTGGTCAAAGCCTCATATGTTTATCACTCATTGCAAAGTCTATAGGGCCTCCAGGGACAGGGCTTCCTTTTTTTTCCACTATCCTGAGAAACGTACTCCCACGAGCCACCCGAGAAAGATGGTGCTTGGGACGCTACCTATCTGTAAGAATAAACAGTGAGATAGAACAACTTCACATAAAGAAGTTGTGTACTCACCATAATGTTCCATGTGAGTTGTTCATCTCTTCTTCATTCCTACTTCCCACCCTCCAACCCCCTCCAGACTTTTTCGAGGACCAAGATTCATGTTTTATCATGATTGGTTTGTCTTTTCTATGGTTTCCTTACCTAAAATAGGGATAGAATGGCATATGGTAGTGTTAGAGGCAGCAAACAAGATCTGAGGTAACACGAGGTGCATCATGGGATAGGGACTTGGCCTCAAGCTGTTTGAAGACCTCAAGGTTTGTAGTTGGCCGACTCAGTTCCGAACCCATCTGTAAAAATGAAGGCAAGGAGAACAACTCACATGGAACGTTGTGGTGAGTACATAACTTCTTTTTTCCTAACCCCAGAAATTAACTTTTTTCCACTGTAGTGCGATCTTGGAGTTGGTTATATTTATGGAAATTACACTTTTTGCACTGTAGTGTGATATTGGAGTTGGTATATTTAATTTACAGGGGGGGTGTGTGTTGGCAGAGCCCCCCTGCAGAAATGTAGTAGAAAGTCTGTTTGTTAGTTAGGTCTTGTAGGTGGACGGGTTGTTATTTACATGTGCATTGTAGTTTTCAATGTTATGAAGCGCACTTTCAATGTTCTGAGTTTTCAGTGTTTTGGGATTTAGATGTTTTAGTCTGAATGTTATGAAATACAAAGTTATGAAATTTCAATGTTATGAAGTAGACTCGTGCCAAGTCTGCAGTTTTTTCTTGTTTACATCTCCAACAAAAAATATCCTTCCTATTTATTTTGCTCATTATAGGTGGTGTTAAAAATGACCTAAACATACATTTCCATGTAAATAACCTCCATCTAAGTGAGGAAGTGGACTTACTAGCTAATTCCAATATCATTTTTTTATCTTGATCATTAGGCTGACTGTTTTAATTGCAATGAAGTAGTTTCAGAAACTTCCTGGATAACGATATATTTCTTCTTTAATTATAGTGTATATTTGTGATAGTTTACCTTTAATAGGAGATGTATGTTGAATAGTCATTACCAAGTAATTTACAAGCTTAGGGACATATTTTTTGATTGTAGGAGACATCAATCTGATTTTGTTTAAAAGGAACTGCCTATATACTTGTAATGCTTACCATAGTTTCTTATCTAATTCAAATTCATATGTCAAGTTATCTATAGTTTTCAATTCATTTATCATAATCCGAAATCAGTATATTAGATTTTTTCTTTAAATAACACTTTAGTAGAATCAGAGGAGGATAAGTTCCCTGAGTAAAGGCTATAGGGTATAGGAGGAAAGACAACTCTTTATATACTGGAAATTTATAAATAAAATTTCCAAAATTGTTTATGAGAAGTGAAATATAGCTAGATAAATGCTTTGGTGTAATATGTATGATGAAAAATATTTTAATAACCATGAAAAAAGATTATTTAGTATAGATAATTTGTAAGCTTTAGGTCTAGTGCATAAATCTGCAGACATTACCTCCCAGTATTTTTTCCATTTGGCAGTATAAGCTGTATCCACTAGAAGAGATAATTACAGAAGAAATTGTGCATAATTCCAAATCTGGAAGACCTAACCCTCATTTAATCTGCTAAATGATACTTAAATGCCACTCTAGGTTTGTTTGGAAACCATAGAAATCTTAATATAATTGAATTCATTTTTTTTGATTATTGATTTTGGAGGGGGTAACGAAATTGATTGAATAATGTATAATATTTTTGGAAGTATTATCATTTTAATTATTGATAGTCTTTATTCCATCATAACAAGAAGTTTATTCCAATTAATTATAAGACTCTGGATGACATTTAAATTTTGCCTGTAATTAAGGTGTATTATATTTTTTAGATCCTTAGTATATTTCCCAGATATGTTATTTGTTCAGATTTAGCTAAGTATTTAAGGTATTTTTTATCTAGCTCATAGCTGTTCAGGTAAATGGGGAGTATTTTTGTTTTGTCATTATTAAAAATTAACCGTTTTTTTTTTTTTTTTTTTTTTTTTTTTTTTTTTTTTTTTTTTTTTTTTTAATTTTCCATAGATTTTAAATAGGGAAGTAATAGAAGAGTTATTTTCTTTTGAAGTAATAAGAACATCATCTGCAAATAACTGTATTTTCAATGCTATATCTGGATATATTTTAAAACCTTCAATGTATTTCTCCATTCTTATAACGTTAGCCCAAGGTTCCATTATTAAAGTAAAGAGTAGAGGGAAAAGAGGGCATTCTTCTTTAATTCCTTTAAAAATTGGAATATTTTGTGAAGTATTACTACCAATTTTTATGTAAGAGTGAATTCCCTTATATAGGTGTAAGATTAAGTTTGCGAAACTATCAGAGAAGTTTAAACTTTCTAGTAATATAAACAAGTAATCCCATCTTACTGAATCAAAAGCACAATTTATATTTCAACTCATTAATGTTAAATCTTTTTTTGTCTATTAGTCTATTAGTCAATTAATGTTAAAGTTCTCTTTATATTATCATATGTATTTCTATTAATAATAAAGCCTGTTTGATGTTCATCAATCAGAGTTGGAAGAAATTTCTTCAATCTATCAGCATAAATGGACATAAACATTTTATAGTCAACATTTAGTAAAGAAATGGGCCTGTAGAAGAACATTTAGAAGGATCTTTATTAGGTTTTAATATTGGGGATATAAAGGTATATTTCTATGAAGGAGGACTAATGGAATCTGTTTGGGTTGTTAGAAAGACATTATGTAGTAAGGTAAAAGCATTTTTGGGCATGATTTTATAGATTTCTGGTATGATTCCATCATTTCCTGTGGCTTTATTTAGCGTTAGCTTATTAATTTGAGTTTGAAGATCTGTTATCAAGGGAATCTGTTTGCTGTCTATTGAGTTTATTATTGGTATATTTACTTATAAAGTCTCTTATCTTTGATTCTATATTGTATGGATTATGATTGATTTTATGAAAGTATTCCCTATATTCCCCTAATATATCTTGTAATTCATAAACATTTCTCTCTTTTAGGAGAAAAGATCCCATTAATATGATTAAGTTTCTTTAGTCTTTTAGTTTTATTTGCTGGTTTGTTTAGGAATTTAAGACTTGTCAAAAAGGTTAAAAATTTAAATTTTTCCAAACTAATCATAGTCTTATGATTTAGTATCTCTAGATATTTATTGTTTAGCGTGCTAATTTCCTCATTGGTCTCTGTTTGCTTTGCTCTCATTATTCTTAAGTTTAAGTTTATGTAGTTTAGACTGTATCTGTTGTATATCTTTGTCCCAGTTTTTCCTTTTGTTATCATACCAGATGATTATTTTTCATGTAAATATGCTTTTTAGGCGTCCCATATAAATATTACCAAAGTGTCTAAGGTAGTATTCAAGTCAATAAAATTCTAAATTTCAGAAATTTCAGTGTTTAGAAATTCTTTGAACTCTTTCAATTTAGAAATATAAGCTGGAATTTTTTTAATCTGTACATTAAATGTTGGGCTAATTGTTAAATCAAAAGTTATGGAGTTATGATCAGATAATGGACGGAAATAATCTTAGCTTTAGATAGGTTATTAATCAATTTGTTAGAAATAAGGACTGTCTATTTTAGAATAGGAACCATGTCTATTTGAAAAGAAAGTGTGGTGAAGTGATTTTGAATCAGCTTGATTATTAATCTTTCAGATGAAATGAATTTATAAAATATTTTAAATGCTTGGCTTGAGATGATATCCTCTTATTACCAGGGGCACTTGTTTCATTTTCATTTAGAATACAGTTGAAGTCACCGGCTATTATGATGTTTTCTTTAGATAAAAGTACAGTTTGATTTAAATGTTGCTTAACTGTATTAACCCCATTACCTGGAATCCAATAAATATTTTTCTATTAATTTCTACCATAATTGAGCAAAACATTCCTTTATAATCTTGGGAATGGATAATGTTTTATTCCATAAAATGGCTACTCCTCTTTTTTTGTGAATGTTCTGAGCTAGATAATATTGTATACATATTAGTATTTAATTTAGATATGTCCTCTTTTAGAAGATGCGTTTCCTATTAGAAAACTAGGTGAGATTTGTGTAGTTTTAAATATTTAATTAGACTCCCCCTTTTATATGGGTTGTTTAAACCATTAATGTTAATTGAAATGCCTTTCAAAAGAACCATTTTGATTGTGTATGAAGGTTAGAATAATAGTTATTATTACAATTTCTTTTAGTTTCTCCTTTCTCCTCCTATTCCCCCCTGCAGTAAATGTTAAATCAAGCCTTTCCTCCTTTATTAGTAAGGTCTTTAAGAAATAATATTTCAGAATAATTTTTAATCTTGAATCTTTTAGTATAGCAAACCTAGTGGATGTCAAACAGAATATTTAATACCAGACTAGATTAGTTCCATAACATTAAATCGACTAAAACCCTTCCTGGAGTTACAAACTCCCAATTTGACTAGACTCTACCACTCAGATTTGCCACCCAATCCATAACAGCAGTTATTCAGCATCTACCATATTAATATTAAGAAACAAAACTTTTTCCTTTTCTCTATTCTGTTGTTTACCATTGTTTAACAATATATAAAACTCATCTATAGTCATTTTCTTTTAATGCTAACGAGTCAAGTGGAGTTATAATACAAAATACTAAGATATATGTAATGAGCATATTATATCAAACTTTATACATTATTTGCTCAATTAAGAGTAATATAGTTAAATGTTGCTATATGTCATAGACATATACTCAAGTATTTTAAGTCGAAATATAAAGGATTTTTAATATGCTTATGCACATTACATCAAATAAGTATTCATTTCTAACTCTACCGATAAATTTACCAGAAGCCAATATACTGTAAATGTGGATGTACTTTTTCAATACTGAACTAAAGCTCTAGTAATAATTCTACCAAAAAGAAACAATCATTCAATAGACCAGATGGTTATGTGAATGTTATTTGGATTTTGTGTTAAATTATTTTTACGCAAAAAATTATATTAAGGTATACTAGATTAGATAAGTTTATATTCTATATCTTAGTAAGCTTCAATGTAAATGTGATGAAAACATAACAAAACAACCAATTATGAGAACAGCATAATAAAAGTAACCTACCATTATATGCGTATGGATTACAATAATTCAAAACAACTTAAAGTATGTCCTAAGAAATGTCTAAAGTAAGTGTAATTAGAATTACCTGCTTTCACATTTGCTTCTACCATTGTTTCTAAATCAAAATAATGCTTTGCTTCAGTATCAGAACTGTTAGAGAATTTAACTGTCACATAAGATGTTATTGTAGTAAAGAATGTTAAGTCATCATATTTCGTGAAGGAAATAAAATTGTAGAGTGAGACATCAAATGTTAACTGGCAACATCAATTAATAATGATTTGCCAGAAAAAAATCACTTATTGATACTGACCATACTTAGACCGTACCAGTAAAAATATTACAGAGCTGAATAGGGTATAATAGAATCAAGTAAAACATAAAAGATGAAACTCTCCTTTTGAATTCTAATATTTTAAGTCTCTAGAGATAAAGGAACAGTTGTAAAACAAATCTTCTTCAACACTACATCAAGGTTAAATGTCATCTTCTTTGGTACAAACAATATGAACCAAATCATTAAACGTATCTGTGCATGTACGATGTTTGTAATTATTTTGCACAACAAAATTACAAGTCTTTCTTTTTCTGTCACTCAGGAATAGCATTTAAAATCAAGAGACCGGTAAGAATACAGCGCAGCTCTTCATTCTCCCTTATCATATGGGTTGCAACATTCCTCTAGTCACAGAAATGCATCATCAGAGTTCAAAGATCATCAGACTGAGCCACACAGATCACCAGTGCTGAGTAAGTCAGCCAAACCACTGAATGACTCGAGACCTTGCTCCTTGAGCTCCAAAAAAGGCAAGAAAAAGCCTCTTGAACCATTCCAGTGGGAAAATCTGTAAGCAATTTTCTTTTCTATATTGTAATTAGGTCTCAAGCTAGTTAACACATCATATACAGACAAATTTATGCAAATGTAAGTTCGTTGACCACAAAAAAAAAATATATCGGAGCCCACAAACAAGCCTGTAAAATGCACAGAGCAATATAACATGCATTACATATTACATATAACTATAAGATGACAGCAGCAAATAAACAGCGTTACTAACCTTATATCCTGTCCCTTTTCCCAGACAGATAACTTTTAAAGTTTAGTAACATAACTTCCAGTTCCATTATAATAATATATCAACATGAACTGTCAGAAATTTATAATAAGACAGTGTGGAAATCCTGACCTGTTTAAGTATCCAAATGATCAGGAGAGAGGGAAAAAAGAATAATAACTGAAAAAATAATGTTCATTAATCATTTTTTTAGTCTCATTTGTTTTTCTGATGTTTTCCATGAGGTACCACTTGCCATTCTTTTTAATGAGGAGCTAGCCCACCCCAATTTTTCTATTTTATCCAAAATTTTATGTTTTTTCATACATACCAAAGCAGAATACAAATCTTCAAAAGTCTTAGGACCATCCTGTAAGAAAATCTTCAATTTGTCCGGAAATGAAATATATGTTTTGACTTGAGCTTCTTTAAGTTCTTTAATTAAAGGTAGAAACAGTTTTCTTTTAGCAATAACCATCGAAGAGTAGTCATTATCAAAATGAATGACAACATCATTTACTTTTATAAGTGCTTTTGCCATAGCTGTCTTTAGGACCATGTATTTGTCATGTGATGACAAAAATCTTACAATAACTGAATTTGATGAGGTTTTGTTAGTATTAGAAGAGATTAAGGGCCTATAGGCTCTTTCAATGTAATAAGATAAGGCTTCAAGTAAGTCAAGTACTTTAGATAGCCAAGAGGTTAAAAAGCTTACCATGTTGTTGCCTTTGATGTTTTTGTGGCAGACCAAAAATTCTGATATTGTTTCTACATGACCTGTTTTCTAGGTCATCCACTTTAGTTTGAAAAAGTGTATTTTGTTTTAGTAGGAATTTTATATTTTTTCCTTCTTGTATTCTGCAGCCCATATCATTGAACGCTTCCTCAGTTCCTGTTATTTGTGTTTCTTGTTGCTGCAGATCTTCATAGAGTAAGTCCATCTGCTTAGAGCATTTTTACTTAAAATTGTCCAGCTTTAAGTCCATTTTATCTAGTTTTGTTGCTAAATCCTGTGTGTTTGTTAGTAAGGTTTGTGGTTCCATTTGGAGAGTTGTTTCCAGGTTATTAGCTTTTGAGAAGCTCATTCTGAAGGTATGTGATGAGTAAAATATTCCAAAGTATTTTCTGACAGGAAAAAAAGACTGAATTGAATTTTTTTTTTATAAAATCCTAGGAAATATCTAGTATTATAATATGTAAGAAAAAATTCTCTAGAATAGGTTCAATATTAAAATTCCTGTCATAGAAAATGAACTTGGCAGAGCTGAAGAAAACTGCTGCTATCCAGAGCTCATCTTGGCCATGCCCCCCCCCCCCGGAAAATGTCCCCTTCTGATGTCCTCATAGTATCAGTCATCAGTTCTCTTCCCAGTCTGTATTTTTTCTTCTGATATGAGCAGAAAGCAGTTTGTCATCAGACAAGGCTGCAGAGGGTAGGTTGAAAGGAATGAGTTGTCTTTCCTCATTTGGGACTGCTCTTTGAGTCTAATGGCTGTAGCTGTGATGAGAAGCATCAGGAATTGGCCTTTCCATCAAGGTTGGAGGGTGTGTCATCTGGAAGAGGAATGAACAAATACCCAGTCCTCTGGGATGACGTGTTGTGTCAGGATCAGGCTGGAGCTGAGCGGAGATAACCCGTAGATGCTGCAGAACAGAAATAAGTTGTTTACAATAAGTAAGCATTGTTTCATCAACTACCTGCAGATCAAGATTTGTGGGTAGGTGTGCAGCTGGCATCCTCATAAGACATCCCATGAGGGGTGAAATTTCTAGGTGCACTGATTGCACTGCTGATAGTAAATAATACTAAAAGTAAAGCTTCTGGCCATTTTAAACCTGTTTTCTGCAGTAAGTTTTGCTAACTTAGTTTTCAAAGTTTGATTCATTCTTTCTACCATGCCTGAGGTCTGTGTGGACAGTGATACTGCATCCTTTACAAACATGTTGAATAATCTGACTCATAAAATGAATACCTCTATCTGACTGAATACCTCTATCTGACTGAATACAACATGGTATTCCAAAGCTTGGTATAAACGCATACAAAATCTTCTTGGTCACTGAAGCTGCATCGTTTTTGATGCATGAATATGCTTCTATCCAACCAGAAAAATCATCAGTCAGAACTAGTACATATTTAAACCTTGCACACATTGATAATTCTGTGAAGTCACACTGTATATATCAAAACATGTTGTGTGGGAACAGTCACAGATTTAGAAAGATTAAATTGAAGACATATATTATATGTTTGTACAAGACGCTGAACCTCTGAAGGGGCATACCATCCTTGCAAAATCTGTCTTATTAAAGGATTTTTTCCCAGATGGGAAGTCAGATGGTAAGCCCATGCCAATTGTGGTAAAAAAAAAATCATGATGCTACTAACCTTTCATCTGGTTGGCACCAAAGTGAGTCCAGAGAATGATAGCAGTTGTCACAGATCCATCTTACCCTTTCATAGTCATCAACTTGGTTCTGAAAAGGCAACACTTCCTGCAAAGTTACAAGTACCTTTACAACTTGCAGAAGCCGCAAAAAAGAAGCTTGAGCAGGATTTAACAAAGCAGTCTTCCTTGCAGTTCTATCAGCAAAGGTATTTCCTGCTGATTCAAATGAGGTATCTCACCCATGAGAGGCACATTTAACAGCTATTTCTCTTGGGAGAAGCAGGGCATCTAATAATTCATTGCCAAAAAATGCAATTTTTTAAATTTTTGTCCCTGCAAAGGTCAAATAACCTCTTTCACTCCAAAGATTTCCAAAATCATGAACCACTCCACAAGTGTATCTAGAATCACGGTACACGTTAACAGTCTTTCCCTGTGTCAGCTTGTAAGCTTCAGTAATAACTACTAATTCAGCTACTTCAGCTGAAACATTTCCCTGCAATTGTCCTACAGACCGCAAAAGCAGCTGTCAATTGTTTGGCTTCCCTTCTGATGCACAATCCATCAACGAACAAATTTAAGTCAAGGTTCTGCATTGGAGTATCTCTGATAACAGATCTGGGAAGAAGTACATTGTTGACAAAAACACAATCATAAAGTTCACCTTCATCAGCAATAGGGATAAAAGACACTGAATTCAAGGGAGGGCATCTAATAATTCACAAAGAAGGATTATTAAGTAGAGCTAGCTCATATTTGGAAAGTCTAGAGGTATTGTATAGAATGATACTGTGTTTTAGTTTTTAATAACAAGGCATTAACAACATGTGGAAGTTGCAACAAAAGTATCATGACCCAGAATAAGTGCTGCTGTCATATCCACTAACCGGGCAGTTGTGATACAGCTCTAAGGCAAAGGGAAATTGTGGCTACTTCTGGATTAGGATTTGTACTGTAATAAGCAATTAGTCTAAAGCCATCATTTCTTTTCTGTGCTAATAATTCTAAGGCTACCTTGTTTCATTCACAACAGAAAAGAAAGAACACCTTAGTATCTGACAGTCCTAATATAGGATTTGAAAGAAGTGATTTTTAACTGAGTAAAAACTTGTTCTTGGCATGGGTGCCATGGAAGGGGGTTGGGGTTGTCCTTTTTCAATAGTTCAAATAAAGGTTTAATTATTTCAGCATAGTTGGATATCCACTGTCTAAACAGCTTGCTAAACCAAGAAATGCTCTTAGTTGTTTTAGAGTAGTAGGTCTCTGTACTGTCTGTATAGCTGTAATGTGAGAGGGTAACATGTCATGCATTTCCAGAGATTAAATGACCTAAATACTGGACTTTTGGTTGCCAAAGCTGAAGCTTAGATCATTTTACTTTAAATCCAAGCTCAGCTAGTTTAGTTAACACAAGAACAATATCAGTCTGACAGTCAGCAAAATAATTAGATGCTATGAGATCATCTATATACTGTACTAAGGCAGACCCACAAGTTAACTGTATTTTATTTAACTGCTTTTTCATTCCCCTTGAAAATAAGGTGGGTGATTCTACATATCCTTGGGCTAGGCATGTCCATGTGTGCTTGTGTCCTCTGTATGTAAATATAAATGAATATTGAGTGTCAGGGAGTATTGGGATAGAGAAGAAAGCTGAGAAAATATGAATAACTGAAAAAGTGGTAGCAGAAGGGGGGATTGAGCTAAGAATAGTTGCTGGGTTAGGTACTATGGGAAAATCAGGCAAAACTACTATATTTACAGCTCTCAGATCTTGGGAAAATCTATAAGTGTCTTTGCCAGGTTTTTTACTGGCAAAATGGGTGCATTACAAGGATTCCTAATAGGAATAATTATTCCTTGTTGCAGCAATAACTGGTTCAGTTCCTGCTTCTGGTCCTGCAGAAAGAGGATATTGTGCTGCCATGGGCAGAGGTACATGAGGTTTTAAAGTCATTTTTACTGGTATAGCATCTCTAATACCTCATTTTCATGGGTTGTCAATAACTGTGAAGGGACTGTATTTAGTAATTATTCATCTGATGGCTGTACAAGTTCTGTATCAGTAAGGAAAGAAAATAGCATTTCCTCATCCAAAACACCTGCAACTGCAGACATCTGCATCACCAGAGAAACATTGGGAACATTTAAATATATTCCATCCTGTGTACAGAATTGTACATTGCAACTTACAGAAAATATCCCTAACTAAAGGATTTAAGGGGTGCAGAGGTTCCAATGAGAAAAGCTTGTTGGTCTGTCACAATCTGAACTGAATGGGAACTGAAACTGTCTCTGGCTAGTCTAAAGAGACTCCTGACATTGCAGCTCTTCACACTGAGTTGTGGGACAAAGGGAGATTTTTGGCCATGGAAGTGTTTAACATTGATCTAGTAGCTCCAGTATCTATTAGAAAGGGAATATTGCTGTCTTGAACTTTAATATTAATGAATGGTCCTTTCTGGTGTACAGGTGTAAAAGGAAATAGCTGTGATTCATGTTCAAGGCTATCCTATTTATCTTGTAGCCAAGCTGGTGGCTGCCAAGGAGTGTTCCACGTAGGAAGTTGTTGCCTCACATTTTGGTGGACATTTGTCTGACCTTGTGGTGGCAGCTGATTATCAAATAGATTATTAGACTGCATTGGTGCATCTGCTGGCTGTAGGGAAGGACAGTTGTCCCTCCAGTGATCATTTTGGTCACAATTAAAACACAAATTTGAATTTGATCACTGTCCCTGTCCTTGTGAATTTGGGGTATTATTAAAATTCTGAAGAAATGGTCCTTGATTTTGAGAAAATTTACACCCCCCTCTTCCTCCTCTATTTTTCTCTCTATTTCTGATAAACTATTGGTGCCATAAGTTTAATAATTTTTATCATTGCTCCTCTTATCACTCTCATTTTTCACAAATAAGGGTGTCTGCTAAATATTGAACCTGATTAAAAAGTTCATGAAGCCTCGAACTTGGCCAAGTTAAGCAGACATTTTTTATCAATAAACCATTGACAAAAACTAACAAGAGACCACTGGCTGCCGGGTCTTCAGTAGGTTCTGTGTAACCTGAGAAGGCTTCAAAGGCATTTGTCAAAAGTCATCAATAAGATTAAATTGACTCATCCTCTTTCTCTGTGACTGTGTTTTTCTGGGACCAGATAGGTCTTTGTCTTTCGGTTTTTGGACATACTGCAGTAATAGCCTGTAATAAACAAGTCCCAGCTGCTTGAAAAGCCTCTACAGCTGTATGCTGGGGAATAGGGTCTGATACACTAGCATGATCCCAAAGATCAGGCAGAATGGGTGTGTCCTTTGCTGCTCTGAGATCCTCTAAAGTAAGATTTTGTAACTGAACATGCCCTTTTAAAATTCTTGCATATTTTGCTGGATTTTTTCTGATTGATGGGAGAGAGTCCAAAATAGTTTAAAAATCAACTGCAGACCAAGTGCGGACCATATTTATAGTGGAAGGTGCTGCTTCATCTTTGCCATGTGCTGGGTTTGGGACTTGTCACAGAGGATGTAGTTTATTTATTTATTTATTTATTTATTTATTTATTTATTTGGCATTTGTTAACCGGGAAAGTCTGACTGAGTCAGGTACCCATTTTCAGTCGAGGCCTGGGGAGAAAAGCTCCACAAACAAGTACAGTTAACAATATATAAAATATTTGCGAGAGCATTGGTACATTATCATTTGATTTACATTTACATTAGAAAAGTACAAAGTAAATATTTGTGACTTAAAAATAGAAAGTAAAATGGTTCATTAACATTTTCATTTGAGAATTACAAAGTAGAAACCTTTGACAGGTGTAGGTAACATGGTCATTTCATTTACATACAGGTGAAAACTTTGAAGTGTTTGAAGATAGCTTGAATGGTGTAAAAGCAGTTATGTTTGAAAGTATGAAATCATTGACAGCTTTAGGAAGCAAGTTGGTTAGATGGATGGTTTGAGTAACTACACTATTTCCTCTTCCTCTGAGGAGGAATCAGAATTATCTTTATCTGGATTAAATTTATCAGAACCAAAATAACCATCTATAATAATTGGGAATTGAGTAACAAATTTACATAAATGTAGCTTTTGTCTTCTAGGAAGAGAAGATAATACCCCCTTTGTAAGTCATCTCGGAAGGCTGATAAGCATCAGAGGTATTTAGATCGAGTACGGTCTGAAATAGAAGAAGAGGGAGATGTTTCGAGTTAGCTAGAGGAAGGATATGACTGAGGAGGTTGAGTCATTTGGCTAGTGGAGGTGGACGATTCAGAAGGTTGCCTTCTCTGAGAAGGTGCTGGAGTAATAATCTCTGAGGTGGAAGAAGAAATGGCAGAATTTTGCTGGTCAGGGGGAGATGGTGTTTCATTATAAGGTGGAGATAGTGTGGTAGGCAAAACTAAGCAGCCATCATTATATGACTTGCCATGGCTAAGTTGTAATTTCTGTAGTTCCCTAAGGGGATAGAGCCCATAACCACCCTGACAAGCAGAATGGTGTAGATGATTAACTGTCTTATTAGCCACTTGTAACTCTGTCTTAAATTTAGCTGCGTTATGTTTCAAACTAAGAACTAAAGAATAATTTTCTCTATCTTTAAATTCTACCTGCTATGAATTTAAAGACTGACCAGCAGCTGGCAGGACATTTATTACCTTTTTCTCCAAGTCTTTTTTGTGAGTTTAATAAAATATTTTTATCAAAAGTACCTGCAGGTGGAAGAGTCGAGACAGCTATCTTTGTTACAAGTCTTGCAGGAGTACCATACTCAAGTACTTTTAAAATACCCACATTCGCTCCTATTATAGAGAAAACTTGCAATGTTAATACAAAAAAGTAACAGATATCCCACTCAAATACTAACCCACACGCATACTAAAGCTACACTTACCTGTAGAAACCTAATAGTTTGCCAAGACTGAAAGTTTCAAAGAGAGGTGCAGTTGTGAACTGACACTACAGAAAATATGGGTCTATGTTAAATGAACGAATAATCATAATGTCGAGTACAACATACTCGACACACTATGATCGTAAGTTCAAAACCTCGAAACCTTAAAAGCCTGAAACAAACAAAATCAAAAGATTTTGTTTGTCCCACACCTTCCCTACACTAACATACAAAACACATACAGACAACCAATGCATTTAACCCACTACACACTCACATCATTCAAACACTTACACACCTACACAAACATACCTACTTTTAAAATAAAGTGGGGGGCTTAGCCCCTGCACACCCCCCACTAACTAAATATACCAACTCCAAGATCGCTGTACATTGGGGAAAGGGCAATTTCCCAGTAATCGCAACAAGCGATTACCGGGAAATTGCCCTTTCCCCAATGTACAGCGAGAAATTGCCCTTTCCCCAATGTACAGCGATCTCAGAGTTGGTATATTAAAAAAGCTGCCTCTTACCTAGCCATTCCGAACTGTGTAGTGTGTCCACGCTACACGCTACACTGACTAGAATGGCTGACCAAAACATTTCAGAACTCCAAATTTTGGCATTTGGAGTCTCCGATTACATGAACGTTCGATCAAAGGTTGTCGAGTATGTTGTACTCGACATTTTGATTGTTCGTTCATGTAACATAGACCTGAAAATCTACTATTCAGAAAACTGTCAAAGGGCCCAGTAAAGTGATTTTCTGTAGAAGCAGCTCCAGGCAATTTGAAAAAAAAAATCTTAGTCTTTAAGGCACCATCTGTTAAGGTTTAATCATCATAATATAAATTTCAGTCATTGGTAGATTAAAATATAACTTATTAAAAGAAATAACACACATGTGGGAGAGGGTACTCAGGAAATCATGTCTCCCTGAACAAAGGAATTCATGATCTTTTATAGGAAGACTTTAACAAAATAGTAAACCTTATCAATCTTACCACTCCTGGCATCCAATAGAAAAAAATGCTAATTGACACAGTTCATAATGCAGTTTATTCTTCAGATCATTAGTAAATATCCAATAGAAACATGTCAAGTTTAGTAAAAATAGATGTGCACTTTCTTATCTACATTTTTAGCTTAATATGGAATAAGTTTCTTTTTACCATGTAATTTAGAAAGAATGCTGCCTCAGGCTCTGCTTGTACTGTTGCAAACACATACACTAACCTTCCAAGATGTGCAATTTCATTTTAGCCCTTTACAGATTAGTGTCAGTCACTGTGATTTCTTTTTAGTTAGTGGTAATAATTTTGGCCAGTATATGTATTTTTTTATTACAGAATTTCTTTTTGGATTTCTTTTCATTCAAAAGTTAAAAATTGAAGTAGACCAATTTTCTATTTCTTTATTACTTTCCTAGCAGTGGGCACTGTGCACCAAAGTAGATGATATTGATCCCTTTCTAGACAAAAAGGTAAAGAAGCAGTACACAAAACAAGCTGTTTACTTGTATAAAAATAATGTTCTCATTGCTTAAGCAAAAATAATTGGCTTTTTCCAAAATTCCTTACCAGTTACACAGTCGTACCTGCATTATATGATCCTAACCTCTCTTAATTTCTAAATTGCATCTCCAGCATTATGTCTTATGCTGGTTCATGTGTTTTAGATATTTTCTCTGAAGTATGGAATGCTATGGGTTGGGAGGGTGGCCTAATGGTTAAGGTGTTTGCCTTACAAACACAAGGTGCAGGGTTTGAGTCTCACAAGGGATAATTGGCTAGGCTTAAAATGGCTCGCAAGGGCAGTTAGCTTAGTATTAACCTATGAACCTACCAATCTATGAACTCTCTGAATGTCTTTCCATGTCATTAATCATGCTATGCATTTGTCTTTCTAGTATATAATGTTCGTGCCTGCTCCTTCTTTTAATACTTCTTTTCAAGAAATAGATAAATCATTTTCATACAGTTCTTATATTATGGTATATAAAATGTTTAATAATATTATTAATATATGCTGAATTTGTTCAATATATTATATTGGAATAGATAACACTAACCTCATATTGTAATTACTCCCAGAGAATGCTTTTATAATTTGGTTTTCTTCAAATTATATCTGTCAGGTTTTCCTCTCAGCTTTATACAAATTTTCTATCCATTGTATAACTTCAGTAACATCAACATGAACATATAATTCAATATCAGCTAATTTAATATCTCCTTTGCATAATCTTATGCAATGCTTGTAAACAATTTTTGGTTTGTTAGAGAATCATAAGAATTGCATTAATATATAATTATTTTTAATTAGCCCTTATTAGATAAGGCTATCTGTGTAATGCACACTATCTTTGGTAATATGATCATTTCCAGTAAGTTGCAGTATTTCTTTATAGTACTATTTTATTTCCCATGATCCCTTAATAAAGCTTAGATTTATTTTCTGTATTACACAAATCTGTACTAAAAAGCTAATCTTTGAATTTCTTTATCAGACCAGACATTATCACATATTCCTTTAATAATTCCTGATGTTAAGCCAAAGAGGAGTTAAAACCAGAAATTGTTGAAGTATCATCTGCAAACACTAAGATTTTTTACTCATAATTTTAACTTTTATTAACTGTAATTGTACTATTTTTCTTACTGCTATTGCTAGTGCTTCTACTCCCAATGCAGAATGTTTTGGACATGGTAGTCATCTGTGATTCCTAACGTTTGAATTGATGTTTTTTGATAAGATGGATCCTAGTGTAACTTAAGCTTTTATTTACATATAAATTCTTTATTAATTGAAAACATTGTGTTGGTAACTTAAATAGTTCTAATATTTTGAAATTTTAATTCCAGCTATTTGACTGTAAAGCTTTTCTAATGTCTAAGCTTATTATAGCAGATCAGATTTTATTTCTCCTGTTCACTCAAAACCTTTTTTGATGTCTAAGTTTATGGTTGCAGGTTATTTTTTTTTCCTGTTCAGTGAGTGTTGTTTTTGTCTTGATATTGTCTTTAATTTGCCTCTTTAATATAAAACCTGTTTTTATGACTTTGAATGTATTGCATGCTTGTATGCTTTAGCAGTTATTCTGATATGTCTTTTATCTTGTCTTGCATACTGTAAGCATTATATTGTTATTATGTTTTATCTCTGTGGAGCTTTTCTCCCCGGGCCTTCACTGAAAATGGGTACTCTTTGGCTCGGTGGACCTTCCCGGTTAACAAATGCAATAAATAAATAAATAGTCATTGTTAAAATCAAAGTCAAGATCTTGTAATCTGCATGGGTCTATATGCTGAACAACCTTTATATATGTATCCATTTTTGGAATACAGGCTATTAGAGAAAGTTTCCAAGAAGGCAAGATAATGTTATTTTCTTGAATACCAAGAAATATTAAATCATAATTATTAAAGAGTTAGCATTTTTATGCATCAGTTTCTAAATCTTTGGTATGATCTCATTTATTCCTGGTGACTTATTTTAACACTTCTATTTTATTTAACTTCCTGTAATGTTTCTTTTTATTGTGTCTGAATTTTTTTTTGAAATTGTGCTTATAAATTTCTTATTAGTTATATCTTCATATTTTATATTTTTCTGAGTTAGAATTTATTAACAATATTTAAATGCTTATATTTGCCCATTTTCTATCACAGATTCATTATCTGCTGTAGCTTTAATAGCTTGTATGTGATTTGTTTTTGAGATTTTAAATCTGATTATTTGCATTCCTTTAGTTGATATTGAATACAAATGGAATTTCAGTTTCTTCAAGGCAGTGGCATTTTTATGATTTAATATTTATTGGTATTTTTCTGTTAGTCTGTCTACCTCTGTTTTCCTTTTTGTATGCTAGATTTGCTGTATGTATATGTTATATTTCACTTTCTTATTTCTTCTATTTTTCTCCCAAAATATAATTTTCCTCCATACAAAATGGATTTAAGAGGATCTTGCACCATTATTATATTAGTACATTCACTGTTATTAACATTAAAACAGAATTATGTCTCTTCCTGTAACCATTTTTGAAAATACTCTTTTTTAGTAATATATGCTGGAATCATACTAGTTGAATCTAATTCACTAAGAATTATTGAAATAATACAATTTAGAGAATTAGGATCAAAGAGCTGACAAGGAAATATTTTAAAAGGCTTTACTTTAGAAAGCAAATCTTGTAATACAAATATTTTATTTATCCTTTACTGAGTGCCAAAGGCATAAGAATAGTATGAAAAATGTAAGCCTGTATCTTATAAATCATTTATTTTTAACATATCTGTCCATTTTTTATACTTTTGCAATGATTGAAATCCTTCATTCTTTTAATGTATTTGTTGCAGTCTTCTAAAATATACATTTAAAGTCTTCTTCCAAGATTAAAAAACTGAATTTTGTATTCTTTAATTTGCATTATATTTTTGCATATTTGACACCTAATCTCAGCAGTCCTTAGATGTTAGCAAGCAGTAATATTCTATTTTGAAATTCAATTACTGCCACTGATACAATTCCAACTTGATAATTATATTTTGTTAATATTTTTTGGTTTAATCATATTTTGTCTAAACAATCATTATACCCTATTTATTTATGTATTAGGAATGGGATAATATTGCATATTGGCTAAACTTAAATTTGTCTTATTCATGTTGATTGATGTGAGTTTCTTATAGAAAATTACCTTTGTTTTGCTAGTCACTAATGAATCATCCTCTTTCTATACTGATATTTAAACCATATTTAAACCATTTATGTTAAATGAGATTAGTATTTAAACCATTTTTGCTAACTGAGATTAATTTCTAGTCCATGTACTAGAGATTTTATTTACTCTATGTTTGAATAGATTTTCGAGCCTTCTTGTATTCCTCTTCTGCATTATATTTTGGTCAACCTCTTCTTTATTTTAACTTTTTTATTTCATAGATTGCTCAGGTACAAAAAACAAAATTAACAAAATAATTATTAAATGTATTCATAGCTGAAAACCATTTTTGAAAATATGTTTCCCTAATTTAAGTTCTAACTTTCTGCCTTGAAGATTTAACTACTCCCTAGTTTACTACCGACTTGCTCTAAAAATGGTAAATTGACTTGAGACCAATTACATCTATATTTAGCATCTTCTGAAAAGTTTTTAATTTCACATGCTTTGTATAATATATTTGTAAGTTTATTTCCATGTTCTTGCTTTAGATTTGACTTTACACATTTATTTTAAGTGCTTAGTATGTACTGCATAAAGATTATCAAATAATTTTATGTAAATTGTGATTCTTTAAATTACACTTGCTTCTCTAATATACAGTTTGTAAGCTATTAACATTGCTATGTATCCCATTTTGTTTATAACTGTGTCTATAAACATTATAATCGTACGTAAAACATTAAGACTATGATTTTTTATCATCTGTGTTTGTTAATATGTTGCATCAACTTTATTTCATGAAAAATCAGTTTCACTAATTGTGAGTATGCTACAGATCCAACAAGTACATATATTCTGATGTTTACTTTTCCATCTCCCTTTCCTCCTTGCCCTCTGTTATTGACTTTCTTTTCCATCTAAAATTAGCTCATGACTATCTGCCATCTTATTATTTATCAGATGTTATTAGTTTCTTTGTTTTGATTCATTCATACCTCTCTACATTGGAGCACATCACTTCTGACCAAAACAAAGAACAATGAAGCAACTTTAACTCAAAGTTAGGAACATGATTCAATATTCTTTTATAAACTTAGAAAGCTGCAAGAATAGTAAGTCTTGCTAATACCTGCTCTTAAACAACTAATTTCTGACTGGTTTAGCTGAAAATCACCAATTTTATGAGGGGCAGACCTCCTAACAAAATATTTGTAAAAGTCTGGCCCTTTTATAAGACTGACTAACTGAATGTTGCACATTACTTTACTTGAATTGGTGACATATATGCATGTTTCCTCATATATATATATATATATATATATATATATATATATATATATATATATATAATGAGTCTAGGACTATTCACTGAAAGTACAATTCACTGAAAACAAATTTCACTGAAACACATTTCACTAAAAGTTATATATGGCCTTTTCCCCACTGTAGTGCGACCCTGGAGTTAGTATGTGTAGTAAGGGGGGTGTGGGGGACGTAGCCCCCCACATAGTTTGGATATATATTACGTTTAGAAAAGAGTAATTTATTGAAATTGCAAGTATCCATGTGTATAGTTCAAAATATTTAAAATAGGTGGGGGGGCAATACCCCACACCCCCAATGTGGGAGGCAGTGCCCCACACCCCCCCTTACTATATATTTTAACTCCAGGGTCACACTACAGTGGGGGAAAAGGCCATATATAACTTTCAATTAAATGTGTTTCAGTGAATTGAGCTTTCAGTGAATTGTGCACAGTGAAATGTGCTTTCAGTGAATAGTACTAGACCCATATATATATATATATATATATATATAGAGAGAGAGAGAGGTATGTATAATTAATTCCTTTATTGACAAGCATCATCTGATGCAGTTTAATTTTTTTCTTCGTTAAAAAGTCACTGATGTAATTAGTTTAGCTGCAGTTATTCAGCACACGTTGTGATACTTTACTGTGACTTCATTGTTTTATCCTGTTTACCCCACACTCTTAATCACTCCAGTTATGTCCTTTGGTAGTATTTAATTATTTTTTCGAACTTTAACTACCCATTTCATCATCACTAATAAGTGAACTAGATCATCCTTTATTCATATTTGTTGTTTACACAATGATTTACTTGCATCATGGATGATTTTCCTCATTTCCTGAATTTATGTCCACATCATCCTGTTTATAATCTGAGTGAGGAACTCTATGCCAAATTGGCCTTTCAAACCAGAAAAGTTAGCCTATAATGATCTGCCCCTTTTTTCATCATAATAATCAAAGTCCACATTATTCTTGATTCTTCACTTCCAACTCTATTACTTTTTCCATACAGTGCAAATGCCATGCTTATATAATTGTAACTCCAGTGTTTTTTGTTTTGGTATGCACAGACAAAAAACAACTCCCTGTGCATAGGATCAGATGTATTCATCGGTCATCCAAACTTTCCCAAATACAAGTCACAGACCATTATTTTTAATGAGTGATGTATTTACATCAACAAACCAAAGCTCATACGAAGACTCATTAGAAAACCGGTACTGCCATCTCAAATGCTTAATGGTTTCAAATATATGCAGGATTGTACTTCTCAAGTTAAGAATTTGGGTGGCATTCGTAGTCCTTGGTTTGCATCTGTGTAAGGGTAATCAGTGAAATACAGTGCTGTACCAATATTTAAATTACAAAAGCATGAACCAACAGTGCTGTTTTCAGAACTTCTCAGCATAGCAAATAAATGTCAACAGCAATTTTACACATATGAAAGCATAAAATGAGTTGAAAGTCGTGCAGCCTTCTGCAGAAAAGTTTGCTTATATGTGAAATGATGGATGGTATGTTGTATTTTCCACTGGAGACTGAAGATTCAGACTATTTTGGATTTCTGTAGAACTTCCATAAGAACCCGTGCTGAGCTGAGCTGAGTGCTACCAGGCCTTTAGCTTCCCCTAACTGTTTAAAGATTAATTTCATTTACTGTAAAGAGAGTCCCTATCTGTACAGCATGGTTTGACATTTATAAGGTTGGAAAGGGGGTGACAGGAATGCTAGGAATGGGGAAGAGGAAGAACAAGGGACATAGAAGGAAGATAGTAAGAGGAATGTGCAGCAGGAATTAGGAGAAGAAAGACACTGTTTTTGTGGGAGGATGGATCTCCACTTCTCGAATTCTAAGAGAGAAGTTGGGGAAGGTGTAAGAATAGAAAGTTTACATGTGATGAGGAAAAGAAAAGAGCAAAGGTGACATATACAAATTACTGACATAACAGGAACACTACGGTAGGCTGACAAGATGTACAGATGGCAAACACAAAAGGGAGGGGAAGGAGGTGTGATGATTATTCCATTTATATTTTACAGGTGCTGTTTAAGTGGCTCTCCAGCTTCCATCCATTTGAAAGTCAAGGCCTTAGTTTGCCAGATCTACCAAGACAATGGTTATCAAACAATTGGTTATGGGTGGGAGTCACATGAATGTCAGATTGAGACACTAGAAAGCCATTAGGATCTTTTAATTAAAGGATTTAAAAAGAGTCAGTGAATTTTACATGGTGGTACATTTTGACAACAGTGTTAACTTGTATGTATGCCAGGGCTTTCAGGACCAATGAATTATTGCAATCACTATGCTAGTCAGATGTGATTATAACATAAAAGTATGTTATGATTTGGTTAAAGAAATCTAAAATGGGTCTTGGTCAGATGATTGATTTACACAAAGTTATGGCCTTGTGCCCCGTCTATTGAGCTTTAGCTTTTCAGAAAACTTTAGGAGAAGTTCAGGACCATAAATTGGTATTTCAGTACCCTAGCGGATAGTCACTATCCTTAACAGAGGATAAAAACATGATCAGAAAAGCCCTAAATGGTCAAGGCATCATTACAAGGTACACTTCACACTCCTTTATAATAGGGAGCACATTAGACCTGGATAAGTTAAGGTGCACTAGTAGATGGAAATCAAATGTCTTTTTAAACTATATCAGATAATGTAACTCCTGTGTATTCCTTTAATGTCCACTATTGCTCTTGGTCAGTGGTCACTCATTCATCTACAGAGCTGCCCTCCAATCCCATATGAGAGATAATGTAAAGAAGCTTGGCATCTGTCCTGCGTAGTGTTCAGTAGAATGGATAGATATTCCTGGACTGTCTTTTGCTAGAGAGCCACTTCAGCTTCAACAGAACCCCAGATGCATTAATCATTCACTTTGGGGGTAATGATTCAGCTTATATTCCCAAGTGCATTCTCCTCTGCAAGATTTTGGATGATCGTAACATCCTGCATTAGAATTTTCCGTATTTGGCTTTAGCTTGGTCCTCCATACTGCTGAGGCTGTTCTGGACTGGAGCTTGAAAACTAACAGCAAAAGAAATCTTCTGAAGTTTCCTAAGCCACAGAATAACTAGAGCTTCTAAGAGTATGAGTTTTCACCATGATTGAGCATCCTGTTCTGAACAAACCTATCCCAGATTTGTAGAGTGAAGACTGAGTCTACTTGACTGACCCAGGGTGGAATTTGATTAATTTACAGCTAGCACTGCAAACACAAAATATAAAAACTTCTCTTCACCTGATTGTTAAAACACCAGCATCCAATTTAGAAAGGAGGGAAGCAGCATGTGAGAATGCTGGTGGCTTAGGCCACTGCAGCCTTATTCTTTTCCTCTTTTATCCTCCCTCTCCTTTCTGAACATATATAATTGAATATAAAAGGGAAAATAAGATAATGGTAAATCTGGAGTCAGAGTGGAACTGAGGAGGCACTGTTCATGCTCCATGTTAGAGAGAGAGTCAGCTGGAACAGTCAAGGGATCTGCCAACTGGCTTCAATTGACATATTTAATGTTGACATTAATTGTTGGTATTAAAGGTTCATTTTGTAGTTGGTTAGCTGGATGTTAAATTTGAAGAGTGAAAGGTTTAATTATTGATACATTGATAATACAATAAATGGTTGCAAAAGCAAATATTGCAAAACAGTGTAAGAAACTTCTCTGTGTGGAAGATTTTCAGTCCATATATTTCTAGTTAATCACTGTATATTAATCAGATCAGACAATAGTAGTAGAAGTAGCAAACGTAAACTCGTCAAGTCAAAAAGTAATAATAGAAAATATATAATTCTACAGCATTACTAAGTATTCGAAAGTAGTCCAAGCAAGGCAGGCAGTCTGTTTCCAGTCGAAAATCCTTTATTAAGTACACAGACAAGCGATCCAAGTAAAACAAAAATAGAGTAATATTTTCCTCACAAGCTTTCTAAATATATATATACTTTTTATCAGGCATGGGAGTGGTTTATTGTGCTGTAAAACAAAGTGTTATTGGTACACATGTTAAAGTCACATCCCTTCCCCCATCAGTGTGACATTCGAGCTGGTCCTGCCCTACCTAGTAGCTGTCATAATAATATATAGCCCTAATGTACTTTAATGGTACATCTTATTTAACCAAATTATTAAGTAGATTATTAAGTCTGTGATTTTATACAAGGCAATATACTACATGGCTGGAAATATATCAACCTTAGTTCATTTTGCAATCAAAAATTATATATAAATATATACATATACATTTTGCATGTAAAAATCAGTTTCTATTTTCATAACCTATTGTTAACAAAGATCGCTTTCGTCCTTCTAGACTTCTTCAGGTCTGTGTACAAGAACCCTAAAAACCTATATAATTGTATAATTAGTTAGTATTGTTATTACCATAATTTTGAATAAAGTGGAAAAAAGATGGAAAAAAAGAGAGAACCAGAAAAAAATAAAAATAAAAAAATATATATGTATGATGATGGAAACAAAATATACACTTAAATTTCAAATGATTTAAAATGGTATTTAAAACCAATTTGTAGAAAAAAAATAAAATAAAATACAATTAGTCATGTAAACAATGTGGCAATTTTCTAAGTTCCAGTGCACTTTTAATTGAACAGTTGTAGTTTAATCTAGGCTTTCTAAAAGAGTTCAGCTTTAATTGCCATATGAGTTCATGTTTCTCCAGAATATTCGGGATGTCTCCTTCAAGATCACCCATGTCTATGCGATCCAGGATCTGGAACTTAAAACCTGTGTGTCTTTTATGAAGAGAAAGGTGTTTGGCTAGTGCATTATTTTTACATCCAAAGCGGATTTCTGACGGATGACATGAAATCCTTCGCTTGAGTTTATTTACAGTCTTGCCCACATTTTTACATCCAAAGCGGATTTCTGACAGATGACATGAAATCCTTCGCTTGAGTTTATTTACAGTCTTGCCCACATAGAATGCATCACATTCATTGCACTGTGCCCTGTAAATTACTTTTTTAGTGTTACAGTCACCCCTTGCACTGGTTTTAATGATCTTTAAATAAGGGCAATAAAAACTATCACCTTGCTGTATAAATATACAAAATGTACAATTAGTTTCACATCTTTTAGTGCTTTTCTCACATGGTCAAGGTTTAAATTCAACAAAACTTCTAATATTCCTGGCCTTCCTATAAACAAATGATGGGGCTTCACGTAAGATGTTAATCAGAAAAGGGTTTCCTGTGACAATGTCCCAGTTTTCTTCAATAATATTTTTGATACTGTGATAATCCAAAGTGTATGTCAGGATGCAGCTATTTTTTGCATTTGTTATTCTCTGTGGGATTACTTAACATTTTTCTACTGGGGAGGTTGAGTGATGGTGCTTCAGTCCTTTTCAGTTCTATAATGGGTTCCAGGATGTTTTTTAACATCTGACTTTCATAACCTCTCACTAGAAAATCATTCTCTAAGTTGTTCAGGTTTCTCAAAAATGGTTCCATCTCTGTGGTAATTCGAGCTAATCTATAGCCTTGGGATTTCACTACATTATACTTGGTTTTGTAGGATGTAGACTTTTACTGTGGAGTAATAAGTTAACCCTCGTTGGTTTTCTGAATAGATCAGTGGTGATTCTGTTATTGTTGGTGTCCTTGGAAATCTGCATATCTAAGAAAGTGGTTGAAGTACAGCTATGGGAAGAGGTAAACTTCAGGAAGGGGGTTGCTTGATTGAGGTAAGTGATAAAATCTCCAAGCTGCAAGGTGTCACCTTCCCACACAATAAAGACATTGTCAATAAAACGTAAATAGCATGTGATATGCTGCATGTAATCTGTGTTGTTTAACACAAAGTCCTCCTCCCATTTGCCCAGGGCTATGTTAGCTATGCTGGGAGCCATGGCAGCCCCCATTGCTATACCAGTTTTTTGTTTGTAGTGTTGCCATTGAAAGTAAAGAAATTGAAGTCCAGTACAAGATTAATGAGCTTGCTTAACTTTTGCAGTTGTGCCTGTGTACCCTGATTATGTTTCTTAAAAGACTCCATAGCTGCTGTTATACAGTAATTGTGAGGGAGCACTGTGTACAAGGATTCCACATCAATAGTTACCAAAATACCGTCAGCTTCCACTGTAATGTTTTTTATTTTCTTCAAAAAATCCATTGAATCTCTTATGTATGACTTATTCTTTTCTGCTAGAGGTTTCAGCAAGTAATCAAGGTAAATGGCTGTGGCTTCAGTAAGGGAACCTCCACTTGCTACCTCCGGTCTATAAGGTGGGTCTTCTCTGTTCTTGTGTGGCTTTGGTATTCCAAAAAAGTAAGGTAAACGTGGGCATGGGCTCCATAAATAATTATAAAGATTTTCAGTGATAAGTTTTTCTTCCCATAATGTGGTAAGATTAGTGTTCCATAAATCATATGATCGTTTAATGTCATCCCTGGTATATAACTCATAAAATCTGTTATCCTCCAGCATGTTCTCTATCTTTTGGTTGTAGCTAGTGGTATCAGTCACAAGTATACCTCCTCCCTTGTCTGCCTTCATTACACGCCTGGATTTGTCATTGCCTAGCTCAAGCAATGCTTTTCTTTCTCCCTGTGTTAAGTTATAAAGTTTTTTCTTTGGAGGTTTTTTAAGCAGTTTCCTGATATCCATGTCACATTTCACTTCGAAAGCAGCTAGTGTTTGATGTAGTGGTGGACAATAGCTGCTAGGCCTTTTTATAGTTTCATCAATAGGCTTATTTTCAGTGTCATTACTTTTGCATTACTTTTGCCATGAAACTGTACCCTTAAGTTGAGCTTCCTCACAAACATTTTAAGGTCTATCAGTACTTGAGCAACCTCACTCCTGCAGCTTGGTACAAAAGTAAGTCCTTTGGACAACACACTGACCCACCTTAGAGACCGGTGGTAGCAAGTGGAGGTTCCCTTACTGAAGCCACAGCCATTTACCTTGATTACTTGCTGAAACCTCTAGCAGAAAAGAATAAGTCATACATAAGAGATTCAATGGATTTTTTGAAGAAAATAAAAAACATTACAGTGGAAGCTGACCGTATTTTGGTAACTATTGATGTGGAATCCTTGTACACAGTGCTCCCTCACAATTACTGTATAACAACAGCTATGGAGTCTTTTAAGAAACATAATCAGGGTACACAGGCACAACTGCAAAAGTTAAGCAAGCTCATTAATCTTGTACTGGACTTCAATTTCTTTATTTTCAATGGCAAACACTACAAACAAAAAACTGGTATAGCAATGGGGGCTGCCATGGCTCCCAGCATAGCTAACATAGCCCTGGGCAAATGGGAGGAGGACTTTGTGTTAAACAACACAGATTACATGCAGCATATCACATGCTATTTGTGTTTTATTGACGGTGTCTTTATTGTGTTGGAAGGTGACACCTTGCAGCTTGGAGATTTTATCACTTACCTCAATCAAACAACCCCCTTCCTGAAGTTTACCTCTTCCCATAGCTGTACTTCAACCACTTTCTTAGATATGCAGATTTCCAAGGACACCAACAATAACAGAATCACCACTGATCTATTCAGAAAACCAACGAGGGTTAACTTATTACTCCACAGTAAAAGTCTACATCCTACAAAAACCAAGTATAATGTAGTGAAATCCCAAGGCTATAGATTAGCTCGAATTACCACAGAGATGGAACCATTTTGAGAAACCTGAACAACTTAGAGAATGATTTTCTAGTGAGAGGCTATGAAAGTCAGATGTTAAAACATCCTGGAACCCATTATAGAACTGAAAAGGACTGAAGCACCTTCACTCAACCTCCCAGTAGAAAAATGTTAAGTAATCCCACAGAGAATAACAAATGCAAAAATAGCTGCATCCTGACATACACTTTGGATTATCACAGTATCAAAAATATTATTGAAGAAAACTGGGACATTGTCACAGGAAACCCTTTTCTGATTAACATCTTAGGTGAAGCCCCATCATTTGTTTATAGGAAGGCCAGGAATATTAGAAGTTTTGTTGAATTTAAACCTTGACCATGTGAGAAAAGCACTAAAAGATGTGAAACTAATTGTACATTTTGTATATTTATACAGCAAGGTGATAGTTTTTATTGCCCTTATTTAAAGAAGATCATTAAAACCAGTGCAGGGGGTGACTGTAACACTAAAAAAGTAATTTACAGGGCACAGTGCAATGAATGTGATGCATTCTATGTGGGCAAGACTGTAAATAAACTCAAACGAAGGATTTCATGTCATCTGTCAGAAATCTGCTTTGGATGTAAAAATAATGCACTAGCCAAACACCTTTCTCTTCATAAAAGACACACAGGTTTTAAGTTCCAGATCCTGGATCGCATAGACATGGGTGATCTTGAAGGAGACATCCCGAATATTCTGGAGAAACATGAACTCATGTGGCAATTAAAGCTGAACTCTTTTAGAAAGCCTGGACTAAACTACAACTGTTCAATTAAAAGTGCACTGGAACTTAGAAAATTGCCACATTGTTTACATGACTAATTGTATTTTATTTTATTTTTTTCTACAAATTGGTTTTAAATACCATTTTAAATCATTTGAAATTTAAGTGTATATTTTGTTTCCATCATCATACATATATTTTTTTATATTTTTATTTTTTTCTGGTTCTCTCTTTTTTTCCATCTTTTTTCCACTTTATTCAAAATTATGGTAATAACAATACTAACTAATTATACAATTATATAGGTTTTTAGGGTTCTTGTACACAGACCTGAAGAAGTCTAGAAGGACGAAAGCGATCTTTGTTAACAATAGGTTATGAAAATAGAAACTGATTTTTACATGCAAAATGTATATGTATATATTTATATATAATTTTTGATCGCAAAATGAACTAAGGTTGATATATTTCCAGCCATGTAGTAGATTGCCTTGTATAAAATCACAGACTTAATAATCTACTTAATAGTTTGGTTAAATAAGATGTACCATTAAAGTACATTAGGGCTATATATTATTATGGCAGCTACGAGGTAGGGCAGGACCAGCTCGAATGTCACACTGATGGGGGAAGGGATGTGACTTTTAACATGTGTACCAATAACACTTTGTTTTACAGCACAATAAACCACTCCCATGCCTGATAAAAAGTATATATATATTTAGAAAGCTTGTGAGGAAATTATTACTCTATTTTTGTTTTACTTGGATCGCTTGTCTGTGTACTTAAAGGATTTTCGACTGGAAACAGACTGCCTGCCTTGCTTGTATTACTTTCGAATACTTAGTAATGCTGTAGAATTATATATTTTCTATTATTATTTTTTGACTTGACGAGTTTACGTTTGCTACTTCTACTACTATTGTCTGATCTGATTAATATACAGTGATTAACTAGAAATATATGGACTGGAAATCTTCCACACAGAGAAATTTCTTACACTGTTTTGTTTTTAGACCCACTACACTTTAGTGGGTTGTTTTAAGACTTCGGGGATACCACGGAGATTGCTTGTTTTTTAAAAGCAAATATTGTCTATCTTGTTTATTAATTGGAGAGGTCTGCTTATTACAAATAAACATCTACACAGCAGAAATGCAGTTATCATAGAGACCGAACAGTGTCCAACTCATCCTGAGCCTGGGTTTATCCTCCTGGTAGTCTCCAAGCCATCAGTTTGGTGATCAGCTCACAAAGGGAACCCTTCCAATCAAAGCTACTTTATTGAATGGAAGTAATACAACACCCAAAGTGCTTGGGCCACTGCAGTCTCATCCTTTCCCTCCACTTTTAACCTCCCCTCTCCTTTATTTTTTTTTTCAAATATGGTTTTCTAATGTTATTATATCAATACAGGTCATATGAATATGAATCAACAGTATTAATTGTCGAAACCAAATTATATCATAGATTAACAGTATTTCAACTTTAAGGATACATCCATTACTATAGTCATTGCTTAATAGTACTTATTAAACTTATCTTACTATATTATAACAACACAGACCTTTTATGTACCCTTGTTAGGCTGACCAATAATACAGTTTAAGGATATAACTGTATACTAACAAATCATAACTAAATACACTATTTACACTTTGATGTCACCTTGGTTTCAAAATACTCCACTCTGGATTTATTTACAAGATAAAGTTTATATGTCTTTGCAAGGTGGTTGATGCTCATTCCTTGGTGCGTTGTTCTAAGGCCTGCTTCATTCATTATTTTTAATTTGCTATTTATGTTAGAATATCTATTAGTATTTTCCAATAATTCTGGTAGTATGTGAATTTCTTTTGACTTTTTGTAATTAATTTGCTTGCTAGTATGTATTTCTTAACCAAATTTTTGAAGTCTTCCCATGAAATTTTAGATCTGCCCAGCCAGTTTTTATGCTATATAACATTTCAATAGAGCACAAAGTGTTATTATGATGTGTTTGTGTATATAAGTGAGATTATCTGGAATTATGTAAAGTATTGTTGTTTCCCACCAGAGCTGGCAACTCGGCATGTAAAAATCTACTGCCAATCATTAGCGGACCGGAGTTCCACTGTGGCGACCCCTAACCGGGAAAAGCCGAAAGACAAAACAACAACATTGTTGTTTCCCAAGACTGAGTTGTCTTTTTGTAACCTCTTTTTTCCAGTTTAGATCTTAGCGAACATCACAATTTATTTACATTTTTGCAGCTCCAAAATCATGCAGTGTGTTTGCTACTATTGTAGGACAGAAGGGACAGTATGGGGAGTGTGCACCATTAATTTTGTTTAGTAAGACAGGTGTATGATAAGCGTTATTATTAATCATGATTTAGGTGCAAATTATTTTTTTAAAAGGAGTCATTTTCATGGTGTGTTTTATTGCAGATATTTTTTGCTTTGGTGTAATGTTGTGCTTTTCTTCCCAGTATTTTGAGTATTATTATTATTAGTTTGTAAGTACTGGATTGCATTTTGGACTTAAGTAGTAGCATTTTTTGAATCAGCTGGGACAGAGAGATATCCTGATCAGTCATCCTAATATTAGAGGTTATTGAATTTACTATGAGAAGTATTTGCCGAATTATTATAATATATTTCTTACTTACTTTTATGATCGTCCTAATGTTTTCCATCAAAGGATTTTTTAATTGGAAGAAATCCCAAACTGTGTAATTTTTTATTATAGGATAGTTATCTAGATTTAGGATAGAATTTGCTAGTTTTATGTTTGGATTTAGGTGAATTGGTTGTAGGAATGTAAGGGTGTCCTTGAGTTGCAGAGATGTTAATAGTTTCTGGAAGATTTCACTTTTATTTTTAATTACCGGGTGAATTTTAAGCAATTTAAGGGTCTTTTGATTCATAAAGGGAATAGCTTTAGGGTTTATATTTGTTGAGACTACGTGCTTGTAGTACAGTTTTATCCACAATGGGTACCATTCTTTTTTGGATCATAGTTTATTTGGATAATACGACTGACTAGCCCTTATGATTTTTTAGTTGGAAGTCTGGCAGTCCAAGCCCCCCTTTTTTTAGGTAGTGTTAGTCTACAGTAACTTATTCTAGTGGTTTTAGGATGCCATATGAATTTTCTAGTTGAGTTTTCATTTTATTGAAAAACATAGTTGGTATGTTAGCAATAATGACATTTAATTGGTATAGAATTTTTGGGACAATATTCATTGTTATTATTGCTGCTTTACATAAGGGGGATAGTTTTAGGTTTTTCCATCTGTTTATATCATTTACAATATTTGACCATGTTTTGTAAAGGTTATTATTTAATATGTCCAATTGAGAGTGATTGAATTGTATGCCCCTGTATTTTAAAGAGTAATTTACTTTAATTCTTGTCTCTGGAAAATAAAATTCCTTGTGACTAAGGAGATTTAGTGGGAAGATAACTGATTTATTTGGGGTTATTTCATAATCTGATACTTTGGAGAACTTATTAATAGAGTCTAGGATTTTTTTAGGTCAGTATTTGGTAAATCAAAATATATGTTTAAATCATCGGCAAATGCTGCGTATTTTATTTGTATTTTGAAGATTTGCATGAAGTGGTAGATTCTTTGCTTTATCTGTAATAATAGTGCTTCAATCTATATGTTGAACAAAAAAGGGGATAGTGGGCATCCGTGTCTTGTCCCATTTATGATTTTGATTGGTTTTGATTGTTTTTTATTAATAAAAGGTGTCATTGTTGCATTACTATATAAAGTCTTAACCATATTTGTATATTCCTGTGGTATATTAAACTGTTGTAATAATTTAAGAAGTAAGCTTAGATTCACTCTGTCAAAGGCTTTGGATGCGTCTATGTCATATTTTAAAATTTATAGACATATTACTCACTATTGGAAATGAGGCGGTTGCAGCGCAGGGATCCTAACACATGTATCTAGGCCTTGTCAGTTGGTAAAACATCAATCTATGAAAAGTAGAAAGAGAAATAAAGCTAAAATCAAAACTAATGGAACAAATGGAAGCTCAAGCTACAAAGACCCGACTATCGCTATTAGCATCACCAGAAAAGGAGGTATGCACAAAAAGACAGAAAACTACAAAAGAGCATGACACACCAAAGCAAACCCAGAAACCCAAAACAGAACAACCCTTTTTATGGAAGAATTCAAAGCAGCCCTATCTTCGCTCCAATCAGAGATTTAGACATTCTCTTCAAAATTAACATCATTTGGAAATAGTCTAGAACAAATCCTAACTAGACTTGAAAAAAATGAAGCAAAAACCCTAAGCAATGAGATAAAAATAGATGAAATCCAGAAAACTGCTAGTAGCACGGACAACTCAGTGAAACAAATCCAACAAAAGCTAATTGACCTAGAGACCAGATCAAGATGAAACAATGCCCTAATTAGAGGCATCCCAGGAAAATTAAAGCAAACACATTTACCTTCCGTAACTAAAGAAATCTTCGAGTTACTCCCCTCTCCTTTCTGAACATTATATAATTGAGTATAAAAGGAAAAATAAGGTAGTGGTAACTCTAAAGTCGGAGTGGAGGTGAGGAGGCACTGTGCACACCCCCAGTTGGAGAAAGAGTTGGCTGGAACAGGTAGAGGTTACTCCAACTGGATTCAGTTGATATATTTTATGTTGCTAGCAATGGTTCAATTTGTAGTTTGTTATTTGAATGTTAAATATAAAGAGTAAAATATTCAGTTATTATATCAGTAATGCAATTAACAGTCTTATTAACAAAAGTCTGTTTTGTGTACTAATCTGAGAAGTCTGGTTATGACAGCTTGAGTTGTTTGCGTGTGCTGATGTTGGCATCAACCACTGAGCTATCATAAGCTGGAAGTCAGAGATGGATGAAAGAGATATATGGAATTTCTGTACTGTTTTTGAGGCCTGAAAAGACAGTGTAGTCTTGAACTTGGCATTGTTCTGATAAATAAACAACTTGCTTAGAGTTTATGTTGATTTATCAGATTCATCTTTGTCTGCATGGCAATAATCCAATGGAGGCCTGAAAAGAAAGTATGACATTACATGTAGTAATTGCACTCTTAAACATGGCATTATTACAATAAATAACTTAGAGTTTGTTGATTTGTCACATTCATCTCGGTCTGCGTGACAGTAATGCTCTTCTGCTTTGCTTGAAAGTTGATTTACTGCAACATAGGTTTACTCTAAAAACTTTTATTTTCACTATTGGAGCATTAATAGACAACATGCTTTTGTTTGTAGATTTCATGTTATTTAAAAAAAGACATCATATTTCCAAGGTATTGATATGTGGATTGCATTCCTGGGTGCCATTTGTACATTTACATATGCAAATCTAAATTTTGAGATGTTTAAGTCTGTAAACACTTTTGCCAATTGTTGTATTTTCAAGTATAATTTGCAAAGTTTTTCATTTGTTCAGTATGTTTCTTTAAATTACAAATGCTGTTATAATACATGAAAACATATTTTGGTGCAAGTGACATTCAGCTTTTACAATGATACCTTTTAAGGGGGTAAACTGTAGTAATAGAAAGGTTTCTTTTAATCCTTAAATAATCATGCAGTAATATGAATACTGTAATCATTATTGGTACAACACACAAATAGGAATTCCTACAGCCATAAAAATGTCATTGAGGTGACATTGATAGAAGAATTAATGGAGCATGGCTGACATCTGACAGTTTTGTAAGTCATATATAACAAAGGATTATATATTGGCAGTATACTTGGATTTATGGAAATACAGCTTTGGTGTATAGGAGTTTGCAGATACAAGTTATGTCAGTGTCACATTTAACACTTACACTGGTAAGCAGTTTACATACTGGCTCTGAAAAGCAGTCCCTGACTGTCAAGGTTATAATTTTTGTCAATGGTTTGATTGTGTAATCAAATGCATATATCCAGGTCATCAATATTTTTGTTATATACTACTTACGTTAATTTTCAGTTAATCGGTAATGCATTTGTACATGAATACTGTCAAACAGTTTTGCTAAAGTTTAACATTGTAGAGATTGTGAATAATAAATTGCTATAAATTATACTTGCAAAGTAAAATTGTTCAAGTTAAATACAGTTTTTATGGCTGTAGGAATTCCTATTTGTGTGTTGTACCAATAATGATTACAGTATTCATATTACTGCCCAATTGTTTAAGGATTAAAATAAACCTTTCTATTACTACAGTTTACTCAGGTCCAAAAAGTCCTCCCCACAATATTAGGCATTGTCTTTATAAAGCAAAGAATTCCAGTATTTTCTTATCATATTAGGATGTCGCACACATCAGTACATTACAAATTTTCACATAGTATGGTGAATGTGTAACAGTTTTCAACAGACATTGACACACAAAAATATGTCATACAGAATTAAGCACATTTAATTTTACAGAAACTGTTGCAATTCATTATGAATTATATTACATTAAGAGTGAGTTACTTTGTCAATAGTAATACTCAAAAGTCATCAGAGCTTTATGGAGGATGTGTGCAGGTTATCACTTATGGCTGACTTACTATAAGATGAATTAATCAGCTAAATGGACTTTTAAAATCTCATGGGAAGTTGCCAGAGCTGTATAAACATAGGATTAATTGTACATTAATCAAACAATGATGTTTATTGTGAAGTTACATGCTGCAGTATTTCAATCTTAATCATAAGTTTGAATGTATATACATATATATATATATATATATATATATATATATATATATATATATATATATATATATATAAAATTATGGAGGAATGTGGTTACTGACAACCCTGTACATACATTTGTTTACACATTTGATTGTGAAACAGTTCAGTGGCAAATGTTTAACTATTACCCATTTCTTGGAAGAGATACTGCAGAATGTTCTTCTAAGTTAATTAAAACTGAAATTGTCTGTAGAGCATTACCT
Source organism: Protopterus annectens (assembly GCF_019279795.1). Classification (NCBI taxonomy): domain Eukaryota; kingdom Metazoa; phylum Chordata; order Ceratodontiformes; family Protopteridae; genus Protopterus; species Protopterus annectens. The sequence goes on from NC_056745.1 coordinate 1,224,484,582, forward strand.
GGCCATTTAATACAATCACTCGCCCAAGTCTTCAATTGAAACAATACACTGGTTATCCTAAATGAAGCAAATTGTTTTCTTAGATTCATGTAGTCTAGTTACTTTCTTAATTAAGTTTCCATCAGCAGTTCTGATGTAATGTTATAATTGTCTAAAATCAAAGGTACTTGCTCACTAATAGGTTTCTTTTCTTTTAGGTTTTACATTTTGGCAAGTTGTATTGGGTGTCTACTGCACTACTCCAATGCAAGTTGCATAACCTGATAATCAGTAGGCACGCTTTTGATTTTGGGTTGTGTTGCAGATGCAGCATGGGTTTCTGTTCTAATTATACTTTTTGCTGCAAGTAGTATAAAAAATAAGAATATATTACAGAAGTTAAATATAAATTTACTTTTGATGTTATATTGTCATTTCTTGGTGTTTTGTTTTAACAGTGTTCCTGCATTCTGTTAAAAATCAAATATGTAGTGTTTCATAAGCGTGCTCATACTTTTTTGCATGCAGGTTTACTACATTAATTTAAAATCCTTTATTTTCAGCAGTCGAAGTATTTCATGGTTGTTATGAACTGAAATGTAACAGGTAATTTATTACTTAAAATCTGTGAATTACTGAAGTTTGCATTATACTTCATACCTTTATGTGGCCTTATACATTTAATTTAAAATCAGTTCTTATTAGTACTGTCTATACATCTGTCGTATTTAATACAACAGTTAAGATTATATTTTGGTTTTAAGGCAGAACTATGGATGAAGCAGATGAATGTTTTAGTTTGCATTACCAGTACTGATGTTGGCTATTGCAGTTGTAGACTACAAGCATGAGTACAATGTCAAGTCGATAATTAAGTTTCTGGCATATCATTTGCAGTGTTTTCATGTAACGTTATTTCTAATTTAGTTGTAAAATGTGCTATATTCAGTGTTAATGAGTAAAGAATTACTGAACCATTTTTTCATATGTAACAACATTTCTTGAGTTAGTAAAGCTGGAACAGTCTATAAATTACAATGGAATGTTAGACTATGAGTTTTCATGTTGTTCATATTCTTCAACTTTGTCTTATCCCTGCCCAATAACTCATGTCAAAGCAGAGGCGTCAGATGAGGCTATAGATCAAATGTAGCCATCCACCCCCCACCCAAGTAGTCATGAATCTTTTGATGATGATGATGTTCTTGTTACTGAATCACACTTGACCATAAGTTTCACTAACCCAAGAAAATTAGCATTGCTGCTTACAAAAAAGATGAGCAACACTGCTCCAAATGCCAAGTTATATTGTGACAAATACTGACATATTGCTGACAGTCTGAAACATTTCTCCAATGTATTTTTTTGGACTGTGCAGTGCTTTCACATTGCTGATTGACAGTGAAGATATTTTTATGCCTGAAATTCTATAAACACCATTTTGCGGCTGCTTGTAGGTACTAGGCTACTGGCCCAAAGGTACCCTGGCTTTTGCCACCCAAGAAAATTATTTTCCTGTGCCCCTGTCAAACAGAGCCACAGAAGTGATCCCCAGGGTGAATTTCCTATCTCCCATCCAATCATCAAGATTTTTCTTGAAGAGTGCTAATGAGGAGCTTTGTTTGATGCAGATAGGTAGTTTGTTCTAGAGTATGGGAAGTCTCTGGGACAGGAATCTATCTCCAGCACGTTCTGTTTATTCTGGTGACAAGGTTTAGGTCCCTAGAGCATGTAGCTCGGAGAGATTGGGATTTCTTTAAGTGGAGCATGTCCAACAGCTCTGGGTTTGACATAGCTTTGTATGTTAGGCAGAGATTGTCTCTGAGTAGGCGATATGCGACAGAGTAAAGCTGGAGTTTTTTGAGACGGTCTGCGTAGGGCATCTGTTTGAGGCTGGTTATCCTCTTTGTGAGGTATTTCTGTGGCCTTTCCAGTTGTAGATGTCTTGTGAGGTGCATACCAAAAGGGGCGTTGTACTCTATAATGGGTCTAATGAGTGATGAGTAGAGGGGAACAATTACCTCTTTTTTTCCTGGCTGAGAAGCCTTTTGTGATGAGGAGTGCCACGTAGAAGGATTTCCTGACTACTGTGGCAATGTGATTATCAAATGAGAGACTACTGTCCACCTGTGTCCCAAGGGCTCTTATCACACTTTTGGTGTTAAGTAGACTACCAGCTATGTGGTAGTTCATGGGTACAGAGTTTTTACCAAAAGGGATGACAATGCACTTTTTGGCATTGAGCTTGAGGCCATGGCTTTGACACCAGGCATCTGTCTCAGTGAGACCCTTTTGCAGAATGTCCGCATCGTTAGGAGCTTTGATTATGGCTCCTAGTTTGCAGTCATCTGCAATCTTTGTTAGCCAAAGACCTTCTGTGTTAGCCTGTACTTCTGAGAAGTAGATACCAAACGGGAGAGGACCTAGGACTGAACAATGTGGTACTCCACCTGTCACTGGTCTGAAGTTGGATTTAGAGTCTGCTACTTTCACAGTGTGGGTTCTGTCAGTGAGCCAGTTGGCAACCCATCTTGTGACAAAGGGATTTATACCTAGTTTAGTGAGTTTATCTATAATTCCAGAGTGGGGGATGATGTCGAAAGCCTTGGCGAGATCTAGATAGGCTGTGTAAACCAACTTACCCTCATCTACGGCTTTGGTGACTGCTTCAAAGAAGTTTATCAGGTTTAGGAGACATGATCTGCTTTTTACAAACCCGAACTGGATAGGGTCCAGAGTTTGGAGATTACCAATGTCATTGTTTATAAGTTCCATGATGATACGTTCCATAGCCTTGCAGACCAGGATCATCAGGCTATTGGGGTGGTAGTTTCTGGGGTCCGTGGTGGCTCCCCCTTTGTGGAGTGGGATAACCGTTGCTGTGTGCCATTCAGTGGGCACAAAGCCCGAGGTGAGGCTATGATTGAACATGATACTTAGGTGGGGTGCCAGTTCGTTCTGTAGTTCATGTAGAGTGCAGCCTGGGATGTTGTCAGGTCCCATGGATGCTGTGTTCTTGGTTCTGGAGAGTGTGATTTTTACCTGTGCAGCTGTGATTATAGGAACTTTGCATTCTTCTGGTATAGAGATGGGCCCTTTAGGGGGTGAGAAATGGGTAAAGTTAGCACTGAACCTATCTGCCAGGATGTTGGCAATATCAGTTGGTTCTGTATATTTAGTGCCATTGTGCTGTAACTCAGAGCAGATCTGAGTGTTGCCATTGAGATTCTTGACATAGCTATGGAATGCTTTGTGGTTGTCTTTAGAATCAGTGACGATTTTGTTTTTGTAACTAGCTTTGGAGGATTTTATGAGGGATCTCAGCTGAGTTCCTACAATCATGGGATTTTACTCTTTTTTGCAACAGCTTCTTTCTTCTGTTTTAGAGTTTGTTTATGGCAGGGGACCACCAAATTGGCTTCCTTTTTTGGAGGATAACATCTTAGTTCTGTTAGGGATTGCACGATTCATGCACTTGTGTAAGTGCTTATAAAGTGCATTTGTATAGGATTCAGCAGTCGTACCTCTATTGTCCGTCGGCATGGGTGTCGTGACGTTTGCCACTTCTGTCTTAAGAAGCGTGAAGTTGGCTTTGGAGAAATTTTTTACGGTGGTTTCCCTAATGGGGGGTGGGGGTGGGATGTGGATGCCTAGGGTGATTAGCTTGTGGTCAGATCTGACCAACGAGGAATTGACCTCTGGTGTGGAACACCAGTTTCCCATGTTGGTAATGACCAGGTCTAAGATCTTGCTACCCCTGGTGGGGGTGTGGATAAGTTGATCCAAGGCATTGGAATTTATGAATTCCAGAAAATGTTGAGCACAAGAGTTGGTACATGAGTAGTTTTCCCAGTTAATGGTGGGGTGGTTGAAATTGCCCATTATTAGGGTGTTAGGTTGTACCCTAATATTTTCCAGTGTATCAAGAAATAAGGAGTGGGAATCCTGGGGCATGGTGGGGGATCTGTAGCAAGCTATAATTTGGATTGCGGTCTTGCCCAGAGTTAGTTGCATTTGGATAATCTCGGATGCATTATGCTGAACAACTAGCCTGGAGGTGTGGATATCCTTAATGAATATAGACACGCCTCCGCCTTTAGTGTTTCGGTTCAGGTTAGGTTGTTGAAAGGTGTGGTATGAATTATAGCCTGTTAATGCAGGGGTGCTCTCTGGAGCCTTGAACCAAGTCTCTGTCACTGCACAGATGTCGATGCTCTCCATTTTAAGGAGTGCCTTGAGTGAGTGCATTTTCAGGTTTAGACTTCTAGCATTAAGTAGCATTACCCTCAGATTTTGCTTGCTTGTACCTGTTACAGTGGTGAATTTGTCATTTGAACCTTGCCTAAAAAAGGCACTATTGGGTTGGCAAGAGCCTTAGCCAGTATCCGGAATCCCAAGGGTGACAGGTGCAGGCCATCTCTGGCAAAGCATTGTGGTTTGTTGATAATGTCATACCAGGCAGACAGATACTGGATTCCCTTCGAATGACACCAGAAGCTTCTTTGTTTTGCTGACTGTTTATGTTCAACAATATTCTGTACAAAGTTTTTTGATTTACATGTATCTGTATAGAAAGGGCAGCTACTTGTGTACTAATGAAAAGCTTGCATCAAAAACAGAACTCTAAATTACTGCTGTTGCAACATAATTGCCAATATCTCCCAACTTCCTTACCATTTGTAAGTTTGTTATACAACATGGTATAAGTGGAGGACTATTTTAAGACTGAAGGCATCAATGGAGGACTTTTATCAGCAAAGGACAGTATAAAATCAAGAGTCAGCAGGTGACTAATTAGAAAAAACTCTGAAAAACATCCTGTCAATAATGTTGTTCAACTTTTTTTTGATTGTTTTTTCCCTAAATAGTGGTCATGAATCTCATTATTACAAATAGGAAGATGTGTATTACTGAATCTAACTTTGGCAAAAGTTGAATTAACCAAGGAAATTAGGGGTAGTGCTGGTAGTCTTTTTGAAGTAACATCTGTAAACACCATGTTTTGTCAACAAATGACATATAGGAAACAGTTAAAGCATCCAGTATATTTCTTTGGATTGTACATAAATGGATAATACAGCTATTTTTAAAGCTCAAAATAATTCACTCAGTTTTGTAGTTTCTTTTTCATGTTTGAATGTTCATGTTGTGACTGGAAAAATTTACGACAAATAGTGGTCTAGGCTGGACAAAGCCATGTTTTATATTGTAGAGACTGCCAAAACCAAAGGCATCAATGAGGGACTGTATCAAAACCAACGGTGTCAATGGAGGACTATTTCAAAATAACATCTTGAACAGAAGTAGACATTAACATTATTAAATCATTCTGAATGTTTTTTTTACCAAATTAGTGGCCATGAATCTCTTTATTGCAGATACAACATTGTTCTTGTATTACTGAATCAGATTTGTCCAAAAGCTGCATAAACCCAAGAAAGTTACTATTGGCACTTGCAAAAGTACATCTACACAAGCCCTTATACAGCTCTACCCTATATTTAAAAACTGAAGGTGTCAGTGGGATCTTTTACTATTTTTTTTCTAAATCATAGACGTCAGCAGGGTTCTGTACACTTTTTACTAAACTAAAAGATTCTGTGGGTCCTCTACCTTTTTTCTAAACCAAATGCGTCAGTTGGGGGACTATTTAAACATTCTACTAGACATTAGACTTGCCAAAAAGCTTTAATAACACAAAAAGATGACCTGCTCTTCCCCTAAACACCAAGTTATGTTGTGACAAATATTGATATATTTCAAGCAGTCTTTCCAAAACAATTTTCCAGTATATTTTTTCAGACTGTGCAACGCTGTCATGTTTATGACAGTATGGCTATTTCTAAGCCTCAGTGTAAGTCAATTAATTTTATTTCACTGGTTTATTTTTTTTATAACTGACTGTCAATTTTAAATGAGTTTTTGTTCTAAATTTTCCAGTCATATGTTCTTCTGCTAGACAGAGGAAGGGCATGTGATGTGTAATAAAATAGAAGACTATTTAAAAACAGCATTGTTAGGAACCTCTGCTCTATTTCAAACCAAAGACTTCAGTAGGGAACTTCCAGTAGGAGTCAGACGGACAATTACTAAGGTTGTCAGCAGGGGCATCTGCTCAATTTCAAAGCAAAGACATCAGCAGGAGAAAGGTCTGTCTTACTTTATTGAATGTCCAAATTGTCAAAACCCATATGGTTGACAATTTGGTTCATTGAACTGCTCTGACTGAAATCGCAGTTTCAGTAGGAATCAAGGAAGTAGCTGTTTCTTCCACTGTAGTTCATCTTAGAGTTAGTATAAATAATTAGCAGACATTCCCAGGGATTCATGAAGCTTGCGTCCGGTGCAGGCGTAGCATCGGCGATCTAACACCAAATATGGCCGCCGAGCGATTCGGGTACGAGCTGTTTCCACGTGCACTACCTGCGTACGCCACGCCTGCACAGCTCCCGGCACATGTATGCTAATCACCCCATGCGCAACAGTGTAGCATGCAAATGAAGGTATATAGCAATTCAGGAAGTGGTGCAGGTGTAGTGTAAGCATACAGAAATGTAAATTGAAAAAAACAGTTCACATTTTTCAAACATAAAATTGGAGCCATGACAGCGGACCAAACTGGCGTATTCTACTGTTAATATGTGCCAATGGCTAAATATATAGCCATTGGCATAAAACAACATGCACAAAATATGAAAAATAATATTTAATATTATGCCCACACTAACGTGAAGTTAAAGCGCAGGGCATCGGTGCGCAAAGGGGATCTCAAGGAATATACAAATATATCGAATAAAACTGCAATGAAACACATATCACGATTTACCCATAATAGTTAATGGCAGGCATGCTACACCGTAATCATGGCGCAAGGGTTGCTAAGGGCCAGTGACAGTGTTATGTGCAGTAGCTAGGAATTAGTAGGCAATGAGAAGTAATACTGAATCGCAGATTTTGTGCTGGTGTAAGGATGCACAAAACAAAACAGCGTAGCGTTATAACACCGAGGTGAGCCCTTGAGATAAAAATGACATCAAGAGAGGGGTGTGTCACCATTGCTGTAAGCACATTGGGGCATTACTAACCCGGTTTACCTGTTGCTAAGCAAAGCTGCAGGATAGGGGTGTGTTGAAGTAGCCATAGCTTGTCTTAGCTGTGAGCACACAAGGTAACCGAATGTACATGTCAACATGAATGAAAATGTGCTGTAAATCCGGTAAACGGCTGTGCGCAGCACGCACCAGAGCAGAAACAGGAAGGATATGGGAAAAAGATAAGGAAATGCTGCAGCATGGAAATAGGAATATAAATGAGTAATTAACACCTAGGAACCTACAGTGGGCCATAGACAAACAGCTGACAAGGCTGCTAGCAGCTACCTGCAGAACAGGAAAGAGGAGGTGCCATACTGCAAAGAAAACAGAACTGTCACAGCAGAACAAAGCAAAATTGCAGTAGATCAGCTACAAAACACATTTTGCAACACATTCCTGGGTAGGGAAAGTATAAAACAGGAAAGCCAGCAGCTGGATGCATGCCTGTCAATGGGAGGGGATTCGGGTTGAAAAGTGAAATAAAGGGCAACAGATAAATCACGGCATGCAAGCATAATTTAATGCCAAAGGCTCCACAATTGCAGTACTTGCTGTAAAACCCATAATTAAGATACCCTGCAGCTGGAATTGCACATACATACCCAATGACATCAGCAGCATCCAAAGCACAATAGTATAAAGTGTGAAAGCACCTCACACACACACTTGTGTATTCCCAAATACTCTGCGCCATCGGTGTAAACAGACGGGGATCTTTTAAAATGTACATGGTAGGGGCTGCCATAGCTTTGATTCATCAGCATGTGTTGGGGACTGAAGGTGGTGTGGAGGATGATGCTGACAACCACCTCAGGTACCGGAGGAGGAGAAGAGTGTTCAGACCAAGGGTAACCTACCAGGGGCTAAATGATCTGGAGATAGTAGAGCATTACAGGGTGGACATGGACGCCATAGAGCAACTTGTTGAGCTGTGCCGGCCACACCTCAGAGCGAGAAATAACAGAGAGAAACCCATCCCAGTGGACACAAAGGTATGTGTAAGCTTGAGAATACTAGCCACAGGTACCTTTCAAAGGCCAACTGGGGATATCCTGGGGGTCTCACAGGCATCAGCATCCAGGGTACTCCACCAGTTCCTGGATGCCATGTTACCACATGCCAAAGAGCACATATACTTCCCCCGAACGCAGGAGGAGTTGGCCAGCAATATGTGTCTCTTCCACCATGTGGCAGAATACCCGGAGGTACTGGGTGCAATAGACTGCACGCACATACACATCGTCACCACCCGGTGAGCAGGGTAGGCACATAAACCGCAAGGGAAACCCCTCCATCAACTGCCAGGTCATGTGCAATGCCCAGGGCATTATCATGGATGTGTGTGCTGGCAGCCCTGGAAGCTATCACGACTCCCACATCTGGAATGCCTCACAGCTGTATCAGGTATTTGCCAGGGGGGACATCCTATATCGCTACCTGGTGGGGGATGCTGGCTATGCACTGGAACTGTGGATGATGACTCCCATCAGAAATGCACACACACCCATGCAAGAACGCCATAATAAGGCACACGCACAAACTAGAATCATCATAGAGCGTGTGTTTGGGATGTTAAAATCACAGTTTCGTTGCTTGGACATATCTGGTGGAGCCTTGCAGTACTCTCCAGGCACGTGTGCCCACATCATAGTATGTGCCATGCTACACAGTATGATCCTGCGGAAACAGCTGCAGCAGGGACAGAATGGTGAAGGCCTTCACAGCCCACCACCATTGCTAAGGGCCCCACAGGCACAGAGGGACTCAGACCACGAACACCCTGAGCCAGCCCCAGTAGGCAGACAGAGGCGTGCCCAGTATGCCCATGCCTTGGCAAAGAGGGAACGTATTGCACACACACTGACAGTGTAGGCATCTACGGACTGACACCTTTCTCCACCTGCCCACACAGTAAACATGGATGGCACACACACACAAGACCACCTGTAAATTGTCATGTATAGGTGGTCTACTGTGTGCATCCTACAGAGGCAGCCCTCAACTATTGCACACACAACCGCTATTGGCACAAGGAAAGTCAACACCTGAACAGTACATTAAGCTATCAGCATGTGCTGATACTGTATGTATAGGTTCGTAGGTACATAGGTAGGTATTTGGCTAACTGCCCGAGGCCATTCATATGCCTAGCTGAAATGTGTCAATTGTCGCCACCCCATTGATTAACTAACTGTCCTTCTGTGGAGCAGAGCCAATTGCGGGATCCCTGGGATGTACCCACTGTTCCCCATCCAGTCTGCAAGGTGTCCCAGGAGTGTTAGTGAGGGGCTCCGTATAATGTAATCAGGGAAGTAGTTCCAAAGCATGGGGAGTACCTGTGACAGGAATCTGTCACTCCAGCATCTTCCAGTTATGGTTGTGGCAAGGTTTAGCTCATTACAGTGTGTGGCTCACTGTGACATGGATTCCCATAGGTGGAGCATATCCATTAAGCCTGACTTGGACATGGGTTTGTTGGGTAGCAAAGATCATCTCTGAGTAAACGAGATGCCACTGAGTAATGCAAGAGTTCATGCAGTCTGGCAGCATAGGACACATGTCTGAGGCCAGTAATGCTCTTGGCGAGGTATGTTCATGGACCCTCCAGCTGTTGGATGTGTCTTCTGAGGTACATCCAAATGGGTTATCATACTCGATGATGGGATTGATGAGTGATGAGTAAAGGGGCATAATAACCTCAGTATGTCTAGATGCAAACACTTACGTAATCAGATGGCCTACATAGTAATCAGATGGCCTACATAGACGGATGGCCTAAGTACTTTGGAGATATGATTGTCAAAGGAGAGATCACTGTCTAATGTAATCCCTACATACCCATTACCTCGTCTGTATTAAAGTGGCTGCCACTCATGTGTTAATATGTGGGTGTTTATAGTTTTCCCAACATGGAATGACCATGCAGTTCCCTGTGTTGGTCTATGTGAGGCCCCTTGAAGGATGTCTGTGACAGCTGGACTGTCCGTTATGGCACCCAGTTTGCAGTAATCACCAAATACGGTCTGCTGTAGTCCACCTGTGTTTGCTTGTACCTCTGTAAAGTATATGGCAAACAGTAGGGGTCCCAGGACTGAGTCCTGTGGGACACCAGTTGTGACTGGTTAAGAGTTGGACCTGGAGGCTGCCAGGCTTACCATGTGGGTTCTGTGTGTAAGCCTGTTGGCAACCCAACCTGTGATGTATGGGTGTATGTACTGGCTGGTGAGTTTATAAACAATACCTGAGTGGGGAATGGTGTCATAATCCTTAGTGAGGTCTAGGTAGTATGTGTGAACTACCACACCCCACACCTAAAGTCTAGGTGACTGTAAGATGTCAAACAGCTTCAGTAGGCATGACCTGCACTCATCAAGCAGGCCTGGGTTGGGTCGAGTGTCTGGAGGTTCCCAATGTCTCTGCTAATGAGTTCCATGATGATACACTCCATAGCCTTGCAGAACAGGCTAGTCGGGCTTATAGGGCAATAGTTCCCGGGGTCCGTTGTGGAGCCACCTTTGTGGAGTGGGATCACTGTTGCTGTGTGCCACTCTGTGGGTATGTAGCCTGTAGAGAGTCTGTGTTTGAACAGTGTGTTTAGGTGAGGGGTTAGTTCATTTGGAGCTCATGTAAGACACAGCCTGGGACACTGTCCGGTCCCCTTGAGGCTGTATTTGTGGCTTTGGATAGGGCTGTTTTATCCTGTGTGTCAGTGATTGCCGGGGCCATACATTCTTTTGGTATGGTTAAGGGCCGTTTAGGGGTTTTTAGGGGTGTGAAGTTTGCACTGAACATGTCTGCCAAAATGCTGGCAATATCAGTTGGTTCAGTGTATTTTGTGCCAGTCTGCACCAACTCTGTGCAGATCTGAGAGTTCCCACTTGGGTTCTTGACATAGCTAAAGAACGCTTTGTGGTTGTCTGTAGGGTGCTTGGGAAATTGATGATTTCATGAGGGATTGTAGTTACTTGCTGATACTGATCAGGGATGTCTGTCCTTCTAGGGATTTTGCTCTTATCTGTACTAGTTACCTCCTACTATTGTAGAGTCTGTGTGTGGCAGGGGTCCACCAGACCGGTTTCCTGTTCTTGGACGAGTGAGTCTAGGTTAGACTTGGGATAGCACAATCCATGCATTCCTGAAGATGATCATGAGTGCCTTTGTATAGCTTTCAGCATCTTGGACAGCATTGTCCATTGGCGTGGGGGCTGTGAACCGTTCCACCTCGGGCATAAGCAACATGAAGTCTGCTTTGGAAAAGATTTCCATGATGGTTTCCTTGTTTGGGGTTATGGGCGTAATGTGAATATCCAGAATGATTAGTCTATGGTCTGATCTAACCAGCGATGGGTTGACGTCAGGTGTGGAACGCCAGTCACCCATGTTGGTGATGACCAGGTCCAATATGTTGTTCCCTCTGGTGGGGGTGTAGACCAGTTGTTCTAGGGCGTTTGAGTCGAGAAATTCTAGGAAGCACTGGGCAAGGGAGTTAGTACTAGAGTAGTTCTCCCAGTTAATGTTTGGGTAGGTTGGCATCATCCAGTATTAGGGTGTTTGGTAGGACCCGCATATTTCCCAGTGTCCCCGGAAATGCGGAATGTGGGTCCTGGGTCATGGTGGGTGATCTGTAACAAGTTACAATTTGGATTGCAGTGTTGCCCATTGTCACTTGCACTTGGATGATCTTTGATGCATCGTGCTGCACCACTAACCTGGAGGTGTGAGTATCCTTGATGAATATGGATACACCCCCACCTTTTGTGTTCTGGTCCGGGTTCTGTGGCCGAAAGGTGTGCTATGAGTTATAGCGTGGTGGTGCTGGGGTGCTCTCTGGAGCCTTAAACTGGGTGTGGGGTGCTCTCTGAAGCCTTAAACTGGGTGTCTGTTACTGCACAGATATCAATGTTCTCCATACTGAGGAGTGCCTCGAGTGTGTGCAGTGTGAGGTTTCGACTTCTGGCGTTGAGTAGCAATACCCTCAGTTTCTGATTACATGTGCTATGTACGGTGGTGGGTTTGTCTTATGAGCCTTGCCTAAAAGTCACCTTGCCTAATATCCACCTCTCTACTATTGTTTGCAATCAATGACAGCTGTGCATGTGTACATGTTCTGCAAATGTGTACTGACCCTTGTTACAGGGCTGTGCCAAATGGCTATGTGCACACCTACATAGAGTGGATATTGACAGTAGAGACACACTGGTTGAACGTGTAGATTTGTGTAGCATAACCTCTCATTGCCAGACTAACAGCTGCTTGGAAATATGTTGACAGTACAGGTAATGAAACAGGGTGCATATCATCTTTAACTCCAGTGTGACATCTGCAGTAGGCATGTAAGATGTAGTAAACCGCTGCCCATGTGTAATAGCAGCTTCATAGGTGATGGTATACACTATCTGATTATATCCTGATCATGTTGATAGTGGCAGCAGAGTCTATTGATATCTGACTCTGTGTGGGGAGTGGGTGTCTGTGCCCAACAGAGCTCATGGTTCTGCTGGGTATGTGAGTTTATACCCAGACAAGGATACAGCCCTGTTCACACTTGCATCATCTGTAATCAACTATCAGGATGTGATGTGGCTCTCAGAGGGGGAATGCTACTAAAGGTAGTTACCATGTTCCTGTAATAGCTAGTATTGCCACATCCATAACTCAAATATTTACATGTGAGCTTCACTGTCTAAAACATCTTCATAAGCAGTAAGTATACTAAATACAGTACGTGGTACTTGTAGTACTGAATGCTCATACAGGCATGTCCACTACTCAGCTACTGGTGTTTACTAATGTCAGCTTTGTGTATGTGGCCATCCTGGGGGAATGCAATCTCTATGCCATGTACACGGCCAAACCCGCCTAACACCGCACCCCACACATTGTCTGGGATGCAGCTACAGGGGTGATCTTGGAGGCAGTCCATACTACACCCATGACTGGACTGGACAGTCAAGAGGTGTAGGTTAACACATGCATCTCATCACCACAACCAACACATACCCTTACCAGAACACAGTAAGGACGCACACACATTCCACCAGATATCACAGACATCCACAGAGGCCTCTAAGTATCTGGCCAAGCAAGAGGCCTCCCAAGTTGGAATAGACAGAAAACAGAATACAAAGGCTGTATGACATAGTTCGCATAATTTTGTCACATCTCAGAACATGTGGCCGGAAACATGGCCAACAGTACTCATTTGTGAACGCAAACCCTAGCACTATGTTACACACCAAGCTATATGAGGGCAAACATACTGTCAACTGTCTGTCTGCCATGATTAGCCACATACCCATACACTCCGACCACTTTTAGAACTATACACGTCACTGGCATATGCTATGTTGTTGTGCAGGACCTGTGATGCAGTAGCCTGGACTGCATGGAAACACATGTAGGAACTGTCAGGTCATGTAGCCCATGCGGGTATGTCCCAAGGCCTGGGTAGCATTCTGCCAGTGGCCAGAGTGATGCAGCAGTACAGGTACAAGGATTGTATTCCATAATTGTGAAATTTACTGGTGTAATTCAAAGAGTATGCAGCATCTCTCTGCTTAGGATAACATGGTTGATAGACCATGATGCTTTGACAAACAGGGTCTGCACCTGTCACCCCTTAGAATCTGGATACTGGCAATGGCCCATGTGTCCCCTATAGTGCCCTCATTGTGCCAGGCTCAAGTGAAAGTCCACTGGTGCAACAGAGACAGCCAAGAAATAAACTGTGAGTCTTGCTACTCAATGATATAAATCAGGTACTCAATATGGACTCACTCACGGCAATCTGAAACATGGAGAACATATCTGTGCAGTGATTGAGATATGATTCAATACTTTGGAGAGCACTCCTGCATGACCATGTTATAACGCATACCTCACCTCTTGGCCAACATCCTTTATTGGAACACATGGGCCACAGGTGTGTCCAACTTCTTGGGGGATATGTACATCCCCACGAAAGTTGCACTTGCACAACATAAGATGCATTATGCTGAGCAACTACCTTTGTGCCAAAGTGTAATCCAAATTGCACCTTGTGACAGATCATCTACCATGCCTCAGAAATCCCAACTGTCATCATGCTGTAATGGGGAATACCAGCTGTGAGACAGGACACCATAATCATGGCCACTCAGCTATCCCATTATGAACCGGGAAGACTCACCATGTACCAACACATGTGCTTAATGCATGTTGGATGTCATCAACACCAATGACCTGGATCACCATAGTCACACCAACAGGGCTAACAGCATGCCACACATGGTCAGTCTTCAAAGCCAATGTTATGCTCCTTAAGAGCTAAGTGGTGACTGTCATCGCACCCATGCAGATGTACAATGCATGGGCAAATGCTGGGTCCTACACAAATGCACTTTAGACACTCACATATGTGCAGTGACCAATGACCTGGATCACCATAGTCACACCAACAGGGCTAACAGCATGCCACACATGGTCAGTCTTCAAAGCCAATGTTATGCTCCTTAAGAGCTAAGTGATGACTGTCATTGCACCCATGCAGATGTACAATGCATGGGCAAATGCTGGGTCCTACACAAATGCACTTTAGACACTCAAATATGTGCAGTGATCGTGCCATTGAAACAGAAACAGGATTCAAACAAACACAACCATGAAGGCAAACCAGTGGTACCCTGTACCACAGAAGGTAGTAACTGTTGCAAGGGTCAACACATGAGTGAAAGTTGATCCATGGTCAGCCTCAGTAAGATGCAGATACACCATATAATGCCACGCAACGCTACTGTGAAACTACTCATCCACATATTATGAGGCCAAACAAAGAGGATTCCATAGCTGTGTCATCAAACATAATGGCAACAACAAGACCTGCTGTGCTTCACAGCACTATGGCATGAGAGGTACTGCACCTACGGAAATAGCACCTGTTCAGCCAGATAGGGTCTTGGATAGCATAAACACACTATCCCCCCTCCCACAGGTCCACATTCATATATCCATGTACACTACAGAGGCCCTGTAATAACAACTATGCAGGTACAAGCTGCACTCTCTAATGCCATGCATACAGGCTGCATGGAACCTGTCCACATTCCAGGTTATATCCTACACAAATGTCAAAACAATCTGCTCCCCACATAAACATATAGTACAATCATAGCTTCATGTCAGGCTGTGTACACACTCAATGGTGCACAGCAACAGTTATCTGTTAATGCTGTCAATATCCAAGGGACCCTGGCATGTGTACAGCTGACCTGGTTACAAATAGTGGTTATCATTGCATTGCATAACACATAATGTAACTGTGTCAGTACATGGGTACTCTGCACAGTTATTGTAGGGCTAGGTACAGTCCACCAATCAAAGGTTACTTTGTGTTGTTCCATAACATGTCATACCACATGTATGGATGTGTGTTGGTGGTATGAGGACATGGTGGTGTCTGGTGTTTACATCCTAGAATGCAACTTTTGACACTGTGACCTGCACCTGGCTCATCTGTGATGATATATGTTGGAGTACTGGCCTGTACATGTGAGTAGCCATTATGAATGTGGGGACACCACCACCTCGAGTAGTCCATACCAGTGTTATGGCCCACATGTCTGGTTCTGAGTTATATGGTGGTAGTGCTTTTGTGCACAACAGAGCCGTCAACCAGGTGTTCCTCACTGCACAGATGTCCGTATTCCCCATTGTAGGTTCAACAGTGAGCAGCTGTGATTACGACAGCAACACATCTAGCACTGGTTAGCATAAGCATGCAATGCAGTTGTCTTCTAGGTGTCAGGGTGTTATCATAAGTTTAGGTCATTTGCCTTGGAATGGCACTATATGGGGAAATACGAATGAGGTATTATCAACACTCCCTTGAATCATGGATGCATGTGATCTGTGACAAAGGCTTGTCTTCTGTCAGTCATGTCATCCCAGACTGACAGACACTGGACAACCTCGTAATTACAGCAGGACATTGGCTCATTATGTTGGTCAAGCAGTTGCCATTCCTAGCATGAAATCACTGCAAGTGGTAGTATTGTGCTTTTTATAGACTGATACATCTAAGGTGTCGGACAGCAGCAGGTGTTGTGTAAATGACCAGTGTCAGATACATGTAGTGCAGCGTTCCTGCTAACAATGACAACTTCTAACACTGGAGACCATTACAACATGTTCTGTATGTCTAACTGTATGAGCATGGCCACTGTGGTCTTCCGTGTTTAGAATCAGAGTGCATCCTAAACAGCCCTGTGCTACTCTGTGCATGCCCAGTATAACTGTGTGTATTTGGACTCATAGTGCATTCCAAACAGCCCTGTGCTACTAAGTGTGTGAGCATTCCCACTGACACCTTGTGTATGTTATGTGCTACTATGTGTATGAGCATGGCGATTGTAACCCTGTATAGTGATAGTAGTCGTCCATTCCACAGAAGGTCATACTCCTGTTCGTGATGGACTCCTACGTTAAACACACAAGTTCACAGCTATGTACATCGTAACTGTCAGCATCGCTGTTGATGTCCGCAATCCTAGAAGGTCATGATGATTGCCTTGGAATATGTAATCTCTGTGGCGCAACTCGTAACTGCGTAGTACTGTAATAGTGATCTGTAGATAGGCAGGTGTTCTGATCCCATCACTGGTGTGTGTGTATGTCCGTCTGCCGGTGGACAGAATGATGCTTTTTAGAGTACTAACACTCCGTACGATTCCTATACTCAACTTTGGCAAAGCTGATGATGTCACCCACCTAGGAATACTCCTCTGGTATTGCTGTGACCCAGTAATTTCGATAGCACATTCTGTAACTGCGTAATGCTGTAGTGTGATAAAGTAATTAGGTTGGTGTTCTAATCCCAGACATGCTGAATGTGAGTGTGTGTGTGTGTGTGTGTGTCAGTCCGTCTGCCGGTGGACGGAACAATGCTTTTTAGAGTACTCACACTCTGTACAATTCCTACACTCAACTTTGGCAAGACTGATGATGTCACCCACCTATGAATACTTCTCTAGGATTGCTGTGACCCAGTAATCTCAATAACGCATTCTGTAACTGCGTAGTGCTGTAGTGTGATAAAGTAGGCAGGTAGGTGTTCTATTCCAAGACATAGCAGGTGTGTGTGTTTGTCAGTCATATTGGATGTGTTGAGGAGTGTGTTTTGTTGATGTCCTTCAAGGATGCATCTGCAGTCCTTACAAATGGGTTGTCCTGTTGTCAGGCAGCCCCTCGGTCGGCCGGATTCCAAAGTCTGGGTCTGGCCTCGGCTGGTGTCGCACTTCACCCGACGTCATCTCTGCTGGTCTTCGGGTATAAAGGCATCAGCCGACGCCATTTTCCTCAGTCTTTCTTGCCGCGTGGCGCCCGAAGCAGAAGCTGTTCGCAAGTGCCGGTCGGTCAGATCCAGAGATTACTACTACCGAATACTACTTCAAAGACTTCTAAAAAGCTAAGTACCCCGTTGGGGACTCTTTCTTGCCTCAGCCGATGTCAGAAAAAGTGAATAACTGTTTAACTTGTGGAAACAAATACCTCATAAAGATTTCCACTCTTACTGCTTACCTTGTTTAGGCCCAGACCACGCGTAGCAGCTTGTTTAGCCTGTGCTTCCTTCAACCGAGCGCTAAGCGTCGGTCGGAGTTTGCTGAACAGTTTTGGCTCAGATTTTGCGTACATTATGCCGTCGGATCCACCGACTACTCAAATTGTTAAGAAGCAAGAAAAGGACCGACACCGCGGTCGCGGTTTCGGCGAAACCACGGTTAAGCAAACGCGAGTGTCTCGGTTTCGGCGAAACCGAGCAAACGGTCAATCTTCAGCGAATCCATGACTACTACCGAGGCCCCTTCTACCCTAGTTGAATCGGCTTCTGAAGTTTTGCCTACTAATGTGGTTTCTCTAGAATTATCGGACATCATCCCTTTGGATGTCTCTACCCCAGCACGTGGTGCTGCTAGGCCTCCTGCAGCCATGTCTATAAAGGCCTTTGCCAGGGCTAAAGCAGCCAAAACTGCTAAGTCTGTGCCTGTTAAGCCCCCCTCTCACAGGCCCAGTTCCAGTTCCCAAATGCTTACTCTGGCAGAGGATCTCATCTCTTTAATAAGGGGATCCCAATCTCACCCAGACAGGGCCTCTCAACCTCCAGAAAAGAGACCTAGAGCAGAGCCCCCTGAACCAGTGTCCTCAGATGACTCTTCTGATGATACAGACAATACAGACCATCCAGAGGCTCCTTTTTCTACTTATGAAGATTCCGATGCTGAAGAATCTATTCCTTCTGCCTCTCCACCAGAGGAATTTTCCTTTGGGGAAACCTTACATGCCATGAGAGAGCAATTCCAATGGCAGGGACAAGATTTCTCAGATTCAAGAAAAGGCTTAGGACCTTTACACTTACCGCAACATAGGCCCTTAGCTATACCTCCAGTTCTTCCTGTTGTGGATGATGCATTTAATGATGTTTGCACTGCTCCTGATACTTTACCTCCAGCCCCTGCTAAGCCCGATAGGTTTTACAGGGTACCGGACACTCATCACCACTTATACAAGGCTCCTCTTGCAGATCCTGAGTCTATCTCCCAGGGCCTAAGGCAGTAGCTTCGACCTCAGCGAAAAACCTCTCCTTCTGAAAGGGAATCCAGGTCCTTAGAGATGGGGTAAAAAGTATACACCTCTGCTACTCTCTCAGCTAGAGCTTTGAACTGTCAGTTTCATATGATCCAATACCAAGAGTTTATGCTTGATCAGTTAACTAAGAAACTGTCCTCTGATGATTCCTTAGATAAGAAATATGTTCTAGAAATGGTGAATAACATTCAGCAGGTTAGTAACCATTCTTTAAAATGTGGCTATGATGCACTGGAGGCTTCATTTAGATCAGCCATGACTGGCACAGTTATAAGAAGGCATGCATGGTTGAAAGAACAGGTCTTGCGGATCATGTTAAAGCAAAGCTATTAGATGCTCCTATGGATAAGGTCAGTCTATTTGGTTCTCCTGCCCAACAAGTAATGAAGAAAATGGAAGAGAAGGCAAAATCTGTACAAACAGTTAAAGATTTCTTACAGGTTCAGCCCCCAAGGTTTAGCAGGAACTGGCCTTCCAAAATTGGTCCTTTCCAGACTCCTCTAAATCTCAGAGAGGCAGGAATAGACGTTCCAGAGGCAGAAATCAATCCAGAGGAGGTGCCTACAGGGGACGCCAGTGGCAAGGCAATAACCAACGAGGCACAGATACAACCACTACCACTGCAACAGGACAATCACAGTGACTTGGCTCTGACACCGCCTACCAGGGAACAAATAGCAGCACCCTTAGGCGGAAAGTTAGCCTTATTTTCAAAAAACTGGCACTATATCACAAGAGACAAGTGGGTTTTGCAAACTATAGACCAAGGCTACAGGTTTCATTTCCACACCTTACCAGTAAAAAGAGGAATTCCAAACCTACCACCAAATCAAAAGACAGAAGCTCTAAAACAAATAGCTCAATTAACAAAGATGAGAGCTGTGGAAAGGGTACCACCTACAGAACAGGGCAACGATTTTACTCCAGACTCTTCCTAGTACCAAGAAAAGAGAAAAGTTGGAGACCTATTCTCGACTTGTCCGCTTTAAACACATTCATCATTGTTCCAAAATTCAAAATGCTGACCCTACAGCAACTTCTTCCCATGCTGGGCAAGGAGTATTGGCTGGTAACTCTAGATCTCAAGGAGGCATACCTGCACGTCCCCATACGACCAAATTGCAGAAGATACCTCAGATTTCTTGCAGGATCAGAGCATTATCAATTCTCAGCATTGCCCTTTGGCTTATCTACTGCGCCCAGAGTGTTCACGAAATGCCTGGCATCAGTAATCGCTCATTGCAGGCTTCAGGGAATCCAAATTTATCCATACCTGGACGACTGCCTGATACAAGCGGACAACAAAAGCAAGCTGACACAAGACTTACAAAGAGTCATTTGCTTACTACAAGCCCTGGGATACACAGTCAATTTAAAACAGTCAAGACTGATACCATCCCAAACAAGAACATTCTTGGGTGCAGAATTGGACACAGTAAAACAGATGGCATTCCTAACTGCAGAAAAACAAGAACAACTTCCTCATTACTTCTTGGCATTAACAAAGCAGAACAAACTAACAGCAAGGAAAGTACTGCAGGCATTGGGCTTCATGGCATCCTGCATAATCCTGGTCCCCCATGCCAGACTGCATATGAGAAAGCTACAGTGGTACCTAAAGAATTTATGGTCTCAACACAGGCACAGCTTAGAAACCGAAATACCACTAATTCCATGCCTGAAACAAGAGTTCCTATGGTGGGCTCAGGCATGCCAGTCAAACCCAGGTTTGTCCTTCCACAACATTCAAACAAGCCAAACCATCACAACGGACGCCTCAGACCTCGGTTGGGGGGCCCACATGCTGGACAAGTGCATTCAAGGCTTATGGACTCCAGATCAGCTGCACCTGCATATAAATCAAAAAGAAATGCTGGCAGTAAAACTAGCAATCCAGAATTTCAGACCATTCCTCAAAGAAGGCCAATTGATGATAAGGACAGACAACACCACAGTCATGTGGTACATCAACAAACAGGGAGGCACTCATTCATACCCCTATGCCGAATGGCTCTGGACCTATGGAATATGGCTCTGAGCTACAACATTCAGTTACAGGCAATATTTGTACCGGGAAAAGAAAACATCCTAGCAGACATGTTAAGCAGAACTACCTCGGATGCTCACGAATGGATGCTACACCCGGACATCTTCAAGGCCATCACAAAGAAATGGGGAATGCCACAAATAGACCTATTCGCATCCCCACTCAATCACCAGCTCAAGAAATTCTGCACAAGGACATACCACCCACTTGCTTGGAAGGTGGACTCTCTATCCTTCAGTTGGAAAGACCTGACAGCATATGCATTTCCACCTCTTCCTTTGATGCACAAGGTACTACTGAAAATCAAAGAGGAACGTCCAAGGATAATTCTGATAGCTCCAAATTGGCCAAGACAACATTGGTATCCATTGCTGAGGAGCATGTCTCGGGGGGAAACATGGACACTACCCGTGATTCCTTTGATGTTAACTCAGAACGACTACAACATCCTGCATCCAAACCTGAAAACTCTGCAACTGACTGCCTGGAACATTACATAACAGCAACTAACCCAGATTTATCCCAAAGGGTTAAAGACATTATCCTTGAGGCCCGCAGACCTTCAACAAGAAGGAATTATGCAGGAAAATGGAAAAGGTTTGTCATTTGGAGTACTGAAAGAGGGAAAGATGTGTCAAAGGTAGATATTGCCAACATCCTGGAGTATTTGGCAGAGCTTCTCCATACAGGCCTGTCCTATTCCCCCATCAAGATACATGCATCAGCTATTTCTGCAGAATACAGCTTCGATCCCCCTGTCTTCTCACATCCTCTACTCAGGCAGTTCCTGAGAGGAATTAAGAATGTAAAACCTCCTAGGAAACCACCATTATCAGCATGGGACTTGAACTTTGTGCTAGAAAAATTGACACTCTCTCCATTCGAACCAGCAGCAACAGCAGATCTTCAACACCTATCCTGGAAAACTGCTTTTCTACTGGCAATTACTTCAGCAAGAAGGGTTTTGGAACTACAGGCTTTAATGGCAGTACAACCCTTCCTAATCTTCCATCAAGATAGAGTGTCCATGAGAACTAATCCTACATTTATGCCTAAGGTGGTATCCAGAGTGTCTCTAAACCAGGCAATCCACCTACCTACCTTCTTTCCCAATCCACAGAACAGGGGGGAAAGACTGCTGCATACCTTGGATGTACATAGACAGTTGCGCTACTACCTGGACAGAACCAAGGGCAATAGAAAAACTGACCAGCTTCTAGTAGCTTATGCAACAGGAAGGAAAGGAAAAGCAATTTCAAACAGACAATCTCCAAGTGGATAGGAAATTGCATAAGATTCTGTTACTCCTACCATGGAAAGCAAATTCCACAGAACATAAGGCCTCATTCTACAAGGGCTACAGCCACTACCACAGCTTTCTTACGAGGAGTGGCTACCAAGGACATTATTGAGGCTGCTACTTGGACCTCCGTGCATACATTTGCCAAGCATTATAACTTACCTCTATACTCTAGATCCCGAGCAGGGTTTGCCACTGCTGTTTTGCAAGGGATCCTAACTACACCATAATTCTTCTTCCTCCTCCCTAGTTTGGCTATGGTATTCTACCCATTTGTAGGACTGCAGATGCATCCTTGAAGGACATAGTACAGTTTTGTACCTACCATAAATGTAGATGTCCGAACAGGATAGCATCTGCAGTCAGGATTACCCCTCCTTCCCCTCTGTGGTACTCCTAGGGTATTTGCCCACCTAATAGCTAGCTGGGGGGGGATCTCTTATGGTGTATTTGTTTATATATATGTACATACATGCTTATTTTTTGTGTTTGCCTTCTACTTTTTTGGAAACATTGGCATTTACCCAAAAATTTAGCTTTCCAAGAGAGCAACTGGCATCTGGGGCAAGAAACACTGAGGAAAATGGCGTCGGCTGATGCCTTTATACCCGAAGACCAGCATAGATGACGTCGGGTGAAGTGCGACACCAGCCGAGGCCAGACTCAGACTTTGGAATCCGGCCGACCGAGGGGCTGCCTGACGACAGGACAACCCATTTGTAAGGACTGCAGATGCTATCCTGTTCGGACATCTACATTTATGGTAGGTACAAAACTGTACTTTTCCCTATATAGTGGCCATAAATGTCACAATCAGCCAAGAGACTGGGTTGGTAAGACATACCCATACATTTGGCAATAGGCCTGGTGAGTAAAGTCAGCAACCCTAATATTACCCTGCATACAGTCTAAACCCATGTGTTGCACAGAAACACACTTGCCTTGGGATTAAGATCAGTTCATAATACAGGAGTTGCTGGCGGTTTCCTTTTCATTCTTGTCTAATGCTTTGGTGTCATGAGGTTTGTTCTTGAGATATATATATATATATATATATATATATATATATATATATATATATATATATATATATATAGACATTAACGCAAATACATCTACGTGATGGAATACATGTCCTATACTGTTGAATGCCTGTGCTGAATGATATGTACGTGATAATATCCAATGTACGTATATCTGCCATGGCTTAGTGGTAAAGCACATCATCTGTGGTGTGCAGGGTCCTGGTTTGGAGCCTTGCAGAGGCTGGTTGTTTTGTTGCTGGGCAGAACAAGGGCCGTTGAATAGGGTGTGAGTAAGGCGCTTTTAAGCAGTTGTGTGTGGGTTTGCGTGACGGTAAGCAGTGGTTAGTTTTGGGGAAGCTCAGTATGGGTCATGTAACTATGCATTAGCAGGCAATCCTATGCAAACGAGGTAAAGGATAGCGAATCCCGGTTATCCCAGGGTGGGAGGCAGGTCCCAAGAGTGTATGTGCATAGATAGCCAGGTGCAGGACTTGGATATAGGTGACATCATGGTGGGGGGTGTCAGGCATACTGTACGTGGATTAGAGCCCTGTTGCTCGGGATTGCTTCTAGCTCAGCATGGCTAAGCTAGGGGTGTGTCTATACCTGCCTAGTGCAATTGGGAGGGACAACAGCAGTAGGAGAGTAATCAAGGTGAACTAGCTGAGCTGACAGGTGATATGTATCAGAATCAGCCGATTACAGGGGCAGCAGACCAGCCCAGCCCAGAACACTACTATAAACTATGCAAACACCTTCCCCTCTGTTTTTTCCACACTCTACACCACCGGTGTATACATGCGGGGAAAGTTTAACAAACAAACCTACGAAATGAGAAAGGCTGCAGCAGGCAACATAGATCAACATGTGCAAGAGGCTGAGGGTGGTGAAGATGTGAATGCTGCCGAACAACCCTCAGTGAGGAGACAGAGAAGAGTGTACAGACTCAGGGTAACCTACCAGGGGCTACATGAGCTGGAGATAGAGGATTGCTATAGGGTGGACAGAGACCTCCTACAGCAGATTGTTGAGCTGTGCCGGCCACACCTGACACATCAAACAGGTCGAGGGGAACCTATCCCAGTGGATACTAAGGTATGTGTAGGCCTAGGTATACTATCCACAGGTACCTCCCAAAGCACAACTGGGGATATCATGGGGATCTCACAGGCATCAGCATCCAGAGTATTCCACCAGTTCCTGGATGCCATGTCAGCACATGCCAGTGAGCACATATATTTCCTCAAAACACGTGAGGTGTTGACTAGCAATATGCATCTCTTCCACCAAATAGCAGACTACCCTGGGGTAGTGGGTGCTATAGCCTGCACGCACTTACACATCAAAGCACCACCCAGTGAGCAGGGTAGGGCCTACATCAACCACAGGGGCATCCCCTCCATCAGCTGCCAGATCGTATGTGCCCAGGGCATGTGTGCTGGCTGCCCTGGAAGCTATGACGATTCAGAAATATGGCATCTGACGCAGCTGTACCACAGCTTTGCCAGTATGGACATCCCCTACAGTCACCTAGTGGGGGATGCTGGGTACCCACTGGAGCCGTGGCTGATGACACCCATCAGAAATGCACACACACACCTAAACAACAAAGCCATAATGAGGCACACGCACAGGCCAGACATATAATAGAGCATGTGTTTGGGATGCCCAGGTCACAGTTCCAGTGTCTGGACACATCCAGTGGAGCCTTGCAGTATTCACCAGCTACATACACCCAAATTTGTTATGGTATGTGCTATGCTGCACAATATAATCCTGCGGAAACAGCTGCAGCAGGAACAGCATGGGGCAGGGCCACACAGCCCCCCACCACTGCTAAGACCTGTACAGGCACAGAGTGACTCAGAGGAAGAACAACTTGAGCCTGACCTAGTAGGTGGAAGGAGGCGTGCCCAGTATGACCTGGCCTTGGCAAAGAGGCAATGCATAGCATATGCACTGACGCCTTGGCGAAGAGGCAATGCATAGCATATGCACTGACACAGTAGGGACCCAGGGAATGTCACCCTCTCTGACTCGCACAGACAGTAAAAGGGATGCCAAACATGACACTACCTGTTCTCAGCCATGTACATGGAGTGTACTATGTGCATCCAACATAGGCAGCCCTCCAGCACCATCCTCAAGTCTGGCACACCCTCAAGGTAAGTCAATCAACCTGCCAATTGCCAAATGTAATAGAATGTGTTGGTACCTGTTGCTATGGTATGGATGTGAGCATGCAAGGGAATTGGGTAGCCGAATGTTAAGGCAGCAGACAGTAGACACCCATAGTGGCACCATGACATCTGTAACACACACTGGAGTCACCAAAGTAGCCAGTACTACACAGGGTGACAAAACCCACTGCAGGTAATGGGCTGAGCATCATGTGTGTCCATAAGACCCACAAAAGTCTCAACCAGCTGGACAAGTGTAGACCAACACAAACAAATGCTGTACTATGGCCTCTGAATGTGCCCTATGGGTAACCCCTCCCACAGACCCGCACAGACAGACTACAGCAGGCCAGGCAGTTGGATGTAGGTTGTGAAGGGTAGGAAGTCAGAAACTAATATGTTGGTAATTAAAGCTAAGATCTGTAGTACACTGGTATGCCTCTAGCCAGCACAATGGGTAAGACTACACACTGCAATGGAGTGCCTGACATACCAGTACAGTGCTAGCAAATGTGTACAAGTGTCAGGTGTGCCCCCCATCCAACGTACACTTATAGCAACAGTCAGGTGTGCCCCCCCCACTCCTGTGTAGGAATGTAGATACAGTTAGGTGTCCCCCCCGCTATGCAGAAATGTAGCAACAGTCAATGCCACATGACCGATGGATACCCTGCAGACACAGCATGCTACCTGTCGGTGTACAACACAAAGGTCAGCACCACAGTACAGACTACCTGGACATGGAACACATGCGATACAGATGGCCATACTGGGCATGCTCACACACTTGAAAGTATAAAGGCAATGTCAGTCGACAACATACTGAATGGTCATACTGGGCATGCTCACACACTTAAAGACATGAAGGCCATGTCTGCAAACACCAGTGGTCCAGACATATCTGGCGGTCGCAGTTCTTAGTGCAGACACATGTCAGTATGCCCCACACCTGCCTTGCACACATAGTGGCTAGGAATACAGGCATATATGTAAGGACAACACACTATAATACGTCAAAGGTAGACGGACATAGACGTGTGGAAGAGGGTGACCGTGACAAGGAGCCATTCAGGCCTGTCCCATCCAGCACACAGCCAAAGGGTCCAAAACACATGAGGTGCAGATGTCATTCACTGCAGATACTAGCCACCTGTATCTGTCAGCATGTCAGACTATGTGGTGCACGTGCCAGCTGTGCAACATGACTGTACAGGAAAGTAGTCATCTAGTAGCTGTATACACGTACCTGTGACATATGGCCCAGTGTGCACCCGCATGTGGCATGTCAACCCCTACATGACTGAGTTATGGCCCATGCACACACTGCCCTCCCCATAGCAGTATTATGACAAGCCTGCTGGGGATATCCATTGTGAAATACACCTTTGGGAGACCTGTAGCACAGTAATCTCCATGGCGCATTCCAAAACTGCATACTGCTGTAGTGTTTTACTAGTTAGGTAGTAGTTCTAATTCTAGACTTGCCAATTGTGTTTGTGAATGTGTGCACATCTGTCTGTCTCAGACTGTGTAAAGAGAAATGGTTTATAGGCTACCCACAGTCCGTACAAATCATATACTCACCTTTGGCAATGCTGCTGATGTCACTCACCTAGAAATACACCTCTGGGAACATCGTAGACCAGTAGTCTCTGTTGTGCATTTTGTAACTGCATATTGCTGTAGTGTGATAGAGTAGTTACGCCAGTGTTGTAATCCCAGACTTGCCAAGTGTGTGTGTGTGTGTGTGTGTGTGTGTGTGTGTGTGTGTGTGTGTGTGTGTCCATCTGCCTGAGGACATACCAATGCTTTTAGAGTACTCACACTCCGTACAAGTCATATACTCACCTTTGGCAATCCTGCTGATGTCACACACCTAGAAATACACCTCTAGGACTGCTGTAACCCGGTATTCTCCGTAGCGCATATCGTAAATGCATATTGCTGCAGTGTGATACACTAGGTAGGTGGGGGTTCGAATCCAGGACATGGCAGGTGTGTGTGTTTGACTTTCAGAGCCTGTGTGGGGGTGGCTGTGAGTGTCTAACCACTGACATGTTGGGGAGCAGATCTTGTAGTTTTCGTATATGGTGTCCGTCTTATGACAATGCCCACCTCACGAGATGTACAGATGTCAGTCAGCCATGGGACTGTGTTGGCAAGCCATACCCCTACATCTGGCAAAAAGCCTGGTGAACAAAGTATGCAGCCCTACTAGTATCCGCTATATGTCCTGAACCCATGTGTCATACACAAACACACTTGCCTAGGATATCCTGCTATGTTGCTAGTACCATGCACATTGATGACAGATAGTAGGCATGGTGTGATTGTAGTGGGCTGCAGAGGACATGGCACTCTGTACAGTGGTACAATAGACACATAATTGCGGACAATGTGCCTTCACTATGTTCCCCACTGGATGCCTGCAACATATGTGGTGCCATCAGATATGATCCACAGAGGCCATACAATGCTGTACACATGTGCCCTGTATGGACTGATACCACTGACACCAGGGAATACCTGTATCATGCTATCAATGCAGGTGCAGGGTCGACCTGCTGACTATAAGCAGGTTTTGCCACACCAGGCCAGTACTGGCATATCGGACGATAACAGTCTGTGTACACAACATGTGCCTGCCATACCAGGTACACCTGTACATGTCACTGTACAGTATTTTGGGACATGCACATCCCAGGCAATGTCCATGTCAAGGACTATCAAACACAGACATGGCATGCATTGCAAAGCTATGGCTATACACAATGGTATCCAGGATGTCAGGGCAGTTCATGCAGTACCCATCTGTGTGGGACATTGCAGACACTACAACCCTGTACCACACTGCACACCATTGTCGGATGGTGTGATGCCAAGGATTACCCCTCACCCAGCCGTGTACAGCCATCTTGCTTCATGGGTGTGTAGTGGTTGGCTGTGCAATGCATACATGCATGTCAGTACTGGCACCTTGTGTCTGCGTATGGGTTATGATGCTCCCAAAGACAGTCACTCCCAGTATAATCCCCATTGGCATTCCAACAGATGTCAAACACGTTCACATGCCCTAGCCCATAGAACCTCCAGATATCCCCTGTGGTGCATGTAGTACCTGTGCATTACTGCAATGTGGCAAACTAAGTAGTTAGGGAGTGTATTTGTGGCCCTGGTAAAGAGTGTCAATGCGAGTCCATTAGAGAGTGTGGTTGTGGTGATAATGGCATCCATTCACGTGGACAGCCATGTGTGCTACACCTAATGTATGTCTACTATATCTCTGTTGCACATGTCTCTCACCAACACACATATATGTTCTTACAGCACAGCAACATGTCGGCTTTGTGGCACATGTAGTAACTGCATGCACTTGTAATAGTAATGACTAGTCAGTCAGGGGTTTGACCCCTGTACTGGTAGGTGTGTGACAGACAATGCTTAGGTTTTAGTCTCCAAGCCCTTCTCTGATGTACTTTGTCTGTCCCTCCCACACACTCTCTGGTGGATGTGGAAGTGTACACCTGCTCAGCAACAGCATGTGTATTGTAAGTGATGGACATGATCAGGTGATGGCCTCTGCACCTATTGCAGTCCTCCTCTAGCTGATTGCATGTGGAACAGCTGTGATGATGTTCCCATAGCCATTTGCATGATAAACACACTACAATATCTAGGAACATCATGTTGGTGTTTGGCCATGACAGTCGCTGTGAGTGGTACCTGGATGTAGTGTTTGGAAATGGCATAACTGATGATATCTGGATGTTCCTCAAACATTATACACAGTGGGAAATAGCCTAAAGACAGGAGGGTGATGTGCCAGACATAACTACAGCATGTGAGTGTAGCTATTCTTCATTGAAACTAGTGCCTGTTTAACATGTTGTGTGTGGTAATGGCTATTCTGCATGTTTTATAACAGATATGACAGTGCTCTGTTCATGAGGGACCCCCATCTGTAGGGCCATCTGTGGACTGGTCAGTGTGTGGAACCATTTGTTTCCTGTGTTACACACTGAACACACATCTGTGCTCAGCAGGAGCATAGTATGAGGATTGCTGCCAGTACATGGTGATAGGGATGTGTCACTGCCATCACATCCCTGACTGGACATATGTTACATGAAACAGTGGTATGACAGATGCTGTCTGGGGATCTCAGTGGCATGCCAATAATGGGCCACTGTTCCTAGCTGCAGTCACACATCTTCTACACTTTCTACAGATGTCATGCAGTATATATGCATGTTGTGCTCCCTCTGCAAATGTATACCATCTGTTGTGTTGGGTTGATGGTCATATCTATGTATACTGTTGTAAGTAATCCTGAATGCTGTTGTCTATTACTAAGTCATATCTGTGTTTAAACTGCAGCACCATAGGCTGTATTGGTTTGGAGGACCCGCAGAACCTCCTGTCCCACTTCAGCTGACCATGGCACCGGGCACCAGCACATCTGGGGCCCAGCCTTGGACCTCAACCTCTGTTGGCTCTGCACCACCTTCTGGTGGTACCACCACTGAGGATGGGGTCTGTCCCCCTGGGAGCAGGGCCAGACAGGAACATGTCCGCTGTTGTGCGGTCCCGGAAGTGGTGCGTTGGGGGCTCAATAAGGGGTTCCGAGGCCAGATACACAAGCTCAAGGGTGGAGTGTCACATTTACAGGGTGAGGCCGCCCCTCCTGGACAGCCCCCATCACTGCTTCCTTTGCAGCTGTTTTGGTGCAGTGGTGTCTGCCCATGGCTGGGGACCTCCGTCCCACTGTTCCCATTTGCTTGTGAATGCCAGACACCCCTCCCCTTCCGAGGTGTATCCCCCCACATGTGTCATATACCGACCCTGTATGCTGTCTTGTGTGTAATCTTACCCTACTTATCCTCCACAGGCATACCTACTCTCCTTCCCCCACATCCCACTCTCACCCTACGAAAACATAAGGCCAATCAGTTCCTAGGACAACATTTGCCCCATACATAGCTGTCCATTTCACACATGTACCCACTGGACACATGTAACCCTTGTAATATGCATCACAACATACTCCTGTTATCCTCACCCCTGTCCCTCAGGCGCACGATCCTGGTATGCACATCACTCTTAAATGTTCCAGGTACACGTGATGTGGATGAACCCATTGTACACGCAACACTACCGGTCCCTCTATGGTTACCCCATTTACCTTTATCATGATGATGATGTTGCACACAGCACCTTGCAAGAGTACTGTTCTCACATAATGATTGGACAGGTACTGTTGCGTTAATGTACATTACATGCACAGTGATGTATACGGCCAATGTACAACTGTTTGCATATATGACTGACACATATCTGCCTGAGGGATTCTTGATATTACATAGGACAACACCACTACTTAATACAGGCGTCGCTGGTGTTTCCCTTTACATTCGTTTGTAATGCTTTGTTGTCACATGGTTTGTTCCTGATATCTCTCTCTCTCTCTCTCTCTATATATATATATATATATATATATATATATATATATATATGTACCTATATGCTGGGCATAAACACTCACACATACATCTACATGATGGAATACATTCCTATACTGTTGAATGACTGCACTGTATGATATGTTTGTGGTAAGGTCCGATGTCTATCTACCATGGTAAATCACATTAGCTGTTTGTGCAGGGTCCTGGTTCCGAGCCTTGCAGAGGCCATTTATTTTGTTGCAGGGCAGAACAAGGCTATTGAATACGGAAGGATTAAGGCACATTAAAGCAGTTGTGAGCGGGTGTGCGTGGGTTTGCGCGGTGTTATGCAATGCTAACCTCTGGTTACAGCTTCTTACACTCAATTAGCCTCTACATTGCTTTACCAATGTAATACTTGCATACTGGCTGCCAAACAGGTTTACACCCGCATGCTCCTGCACTTGCAAATGCACTGACATTGGTGCTTGCATCTGACACTGACACCCCTGGGTGGGAGCGAGGGTCACAATATTACCTTGTGATGCCTATTTCATCGGATTACATGCCTACAGTATCGGGAATGACTGCCCATTAGGCGACAGCATGCCGTTCGACTGTACGGAATCAGCGGCCTGTCCAGTGTTTTATTCGTATTATTTGTGTGTTCCTCTTACAATCTGCACGTGTCTGGCTGATATATGGGAACTGAGACTCTTCAATACAGACAAGTAATTGGGTTTTGGGACCCACATCCGTCAGCCGAGTCATGCTACTGCATACCTATTATTCTATTATCTTTCTAAGGTAGTCAGTGGAATATGTGCTTTCTGTCCCTATCAGACCTCTCATACGATTGGGGAAAAATGAAGACTGAATCAGGGACATGGCATAAAAACATCAGGGACACATTTAAATTATTGGTGCTATTAACCTGACACATTGACAGACTCAGAGCATATGTATTCATACACATTGTCTGAGGTACATGCTGTTTATGACTCTTAATTGTTGTCGTTATTCATTACATGTAATACCCACCTTTCCTCCTAATATCACTAGTTCTAGGAGGGTTTAGGTGGGACAGAGTTAGAATCTGAGTCGAAATCAGGGACGTCGCTGGTAATCGGGGACAGTTCAATGGTATGGTCCCTATGTGTTCCCTCAATGGTTTACAGCCTATCCAGTGGATGTGCTCTTAGGGGTTGGGAGGTATGGGCATCAGCTATGCCCATATCAGAATATTACTTACATCCCCGGTGCGGTCCTAATATGGCACTGCCAGCCAACACCTGCACACCAAGGAGCATAATCACATACCCATAGTTCCCCCACCTGCCACTCCTCTACAGCACTCATCCTTACTGTGGGTGCAGGTGGGGGTATAAACACACCATTACACACTGCCCACTCTTCCCGTGTCGGGACACATGTCGTACGTTGTGTCGACCCATGGGTTATCAGGCTTGCACAACCTACTGGTCCTTGTACATCTAGAGCCTGGTTTGATATATCATTACCGGGACTGGCTCCAATCCTTAATTTTTGGTGTCCCACAAGGGACATCGATGTCTATGTTTCAAGATTAGACCTTGCAGGTCTCTCCCACTGGTAGTATCCTGCTGGTGGTCTGGGAAGCAGTGGTGTGTTTACCTTTATTTTGTGTCTGTATGTCTCACCGGCCTAGCTGGGGGGAGGTGATGCTACGTGTTACACGTTTGTTTATTGGACCTCCCACCACCATATGCACGGCCTGTGAACATATGTTACTCGTAACTGCTGTATCATATCCTAGCTATATACATGTGTATATTTACTGTCACATATACAGATATATCTTTATATGTATGCATACATGTATATTTATATCTTGCTGTCTATAGATTTTATATATATATATATATATATATAT
>NC_056745.1:1224522178-1224554678 GCF_019279795.1 Protopterus annectens
TTCATAGTTACCAGAACAAACACAGCAAAACATCACTAACACAGCAGTCATCCATTCTCCGGTTGGAAATAAACCACACCACTACACATGCACCACTCCCTACTGCTCTAGACAGTATGTTGTCTCATTCCAAGTATATTCAGACATCCCAAGCTTATAGTCCTGGGACATATGTTCATATAATGGTCAGGGTGTTCAATTAGTCTTCAGGTTTTCGGCTCATCTGAATGGAGACTGGGACTGCCCTGTACCTGTTTGAAAGTCAGACTTAGCATGTGAACAAAGTTAGTTCCACTGTTAGCATCCTACCTTTGGTTGGAGTCGCAGGAGGTTTGCTCACCTCTGGCTAGCTTGATATGACAGCACTAAATAATACGGGGGGGTTCCGCTGCTGTTTCCCTTCACATTCGTTATGACTGCTTTATTGTGACCATGTTCATTCTTCATGGATATATATATATATATATATATATATATATATATATATATATATATATATATATATATGTCTGTACATACACATGCATATACACCTACATACTTATTTACATTTCCCATACTGTTGAATGACCACCACTTACCGCCGCGCATACCCGCTTACGTCAGCTTGTAAGTTACTTAATCACCCTATATCCGACCACCATTATTCTGGGCATCATATAAAATTAGCAGCCCTTGCATGGTTTGGACCCAGGAATAGAAACACCTTAGTCACTGGTTTGACCACTACAGCATCCGTGGTACTTTCTGCATGGAAGGTAGTTAGGATATATGACTTTATTACAGGCATTCCACACTACTGGTAACAAATGTGACGGTTGGTGTACATATGTATACTACATGTTAATGTTTATATGTTTCTGAGAGACATATGTATACCTTTGCAAGTATACATATTTATAAATAGGACACATACTTGACAACTACTTATATGCATGTATGTGTGATGTATAGCTGTAGCTATGAGTATATAAGTATGCACATCTATAGATGTATGACTACATATCTGGGGTTGTACATGGCCATGTATATGAACACCCGCATCCGGGAGGCACATGGACTGTTTTGTATACAGGGGTTGTGTGCATCATTACGACGTGGACCCTGGACAGGGTATACAATTTGTGGACGTGTACTATTTGGTCAATGGCTATGGGGAAGCTTCTAGGGAACATGGAAAAGGTATATATTCCCAGTAATGCACATGGGGAGACATGCATCACGTTCAGGTGTTTAATCCCGGGTCGTAGGTTATGCAGGAATGGCTGGAGGCTGAGCAGGGTTGTGGACAACTACTGCTAATGCAACTTGTGTTCGGATGTCTACGGGGCTGGACATCGTGTTGTGCCACCAAGTCTAATCTTTAGGACAGACACTTATCCTATGAGGGATGTCCAAAAATTGCGGATGCCAATGACTCCCATTCTTTTGGTTATATGAAAATGAGGGAGGGTTATACATGCATGGGATACCTAGTTTGCAAGACTGAGACTGCCTAGGGTGGGACTGCCTACTAGATTTGGCTAGGGGCACTATGTGCAGATATGGCTGGCCCAAGCTAGCAGCCCGAGTATGGGTGGATTTGTTGGACTTTCAGCGGGGGGGGGGGGTGTTGTGGAGCGGGTGATGGGTATTCAATTATGTATCCAGGTGTGTAGGGGTTGGATGGCTCAGTTCAGGCCAAACCATTATGTGGGTGTGAGCTGGTACCATTTCTGTACATGTGTATCAGACATTTTAATGTTCATATGTTTGTGGGATTGTGTTCTGCAGTATGGCTTGTAAGGGTGTATTGGGGATGTGAATGTATGTTCTTTGGTTTCCTTTTTGATTCATTCACTGCTCCCTCGTACACCTCCAGTTCACCTTTTGTACATCCGATCCAGTCTCTCCTTGGCAAATTATTACATTACCCGTCACCCCCCCCCCAAATACCACAAACACAACATCCATCCCTTCTCTGGTTGCTGGCCCATTGCACAGACAGCAGTACACATTGCATACTCTACATATCTCTGGTACCAATATGGTTGTGAGGACAACCCTAGCATATTTGGTCTTCCACATGATGTACTTCACGCACATAGGTACACGCAAATACTTATCTTTCATGACATTAACAGTTGACCCGGGTAATACCCATTCATCTTTGGGCCGTCCAGACAAGGATGACTCGGACCACGAATGGGCAGATATTGAGCGAATGCTCTGACCATTGGTAGGGTTGCCACCTTTTCAAATGGCCAAAGTGGGACATTTTCGGTACAAACATCAGATTTTACAGGCCGACACATGCACACGGTCAGTACAAAGGCTATAACATAACTTTTTTGCCTAAATAAAACTTATTCTTGTAGCATTTTAGTTGCTTATTCTGTGTTTTATAACATTTATGTATTTTAGATACAGAATAACTGTCTTATGCAACTATTACATAAAAATATAGGAAATAATTAAACAATTTCAGGACATTTGTCATTTTTATTATTTTTTGTCAGGGCACAACTACCCAAAGAGGGACTGTCCCTTGCAAAGTGGGACATGTGGTAACCCTAACCATTGGGCTAGGCTTAGCGAAGGGCAGAGAGGCAAAAACACTCTGCGTTTCACTTCCACCCGGTATAACAATCAACACTACAATGAAATATGGACATGGGGTTTTAAATGTCATTTTACAAGGGACGAGGGCTCAACATTCAGCTAAGTGCTTTTGTGTTTACTCCTGTAATTTTATTTTGGTGTTCACGGAACTCTCTTGTATGCTTTGCATACATTTCAATATCCACTGACACTGACAGGAGTGATTACTGTTAGAGGCAGGCTGTACTAGTCAGCATTTTAGGTTGCGTGACTGTAGCCGACATGTTCACGCCTCCGTGCAGCGCTTAAACACGCCCCCTTCCTGTGCACGTGGACAGTGCGGCAGCGTGCCTTCATTAATATGCATATTGGGCTGCTGCGCCATTTCTACGCCGCACGCTTGGGGCAAGGGTAACGCCGTCCTTGCGCCGAGCTTCATGAATCCCAGGGATTGTGTTGTTTGCAGGTTTTGCTTTGGTCTATTTTAGTTTATCAACAAATTGAAGTGTCAACAACATTTTCTCAACAATTTGGATATTTTATAAATTAGAGACCATATAAAACCAAAAATGTCAACTAGGACCTCTACCTTATATCAAACTGAAGTCGTCAATTATGATTTCTTTCCTGTTTCAAACCAAACTTGTCAGCAGTGCATCAGAGTGAAGGCAAAAACAGAGACTACAACAAAGTAAAGGTGGCAGCAGAGACTGCATCAGAGGAAAGTGGCAGAGGGAGACTAGTTCAGCATTTTATGTTAAATAGAACCAGACACTGGATTTGCCAAAAAATGTAATATCCCCAAAAAACAGTTGGCACTACTCCTACACCCGTTATGTTGTGGCAAATACACATTGAAAGCAGTCTTCATAAAACAATTGTATATTTTTCAGACTGTGCAATACTATCATGTTGATAATAGATTGAGGCTTAAAAAGAGTTATACAGTCAGTTCAACCTCTTTTGCAGTTACATTTTTTTATTAAATGACTATTCATGCTAAACAGGTTTTTCCAGTGACATCTTCTTGTACTAGATAGGGAACTGCATGTGTACTAATAAAGAGGACTGTTTCAAAACTGAAGCCATTAGAGGGGAACCTCTTTGCCATTTCAGAACCCAGGGTGTCAAAAAGGACCTGCGAAGCTGCCAGCCCAGCTAGCTAGAATTATGTAAATAATTCTATGTCATTGTAAATATTAATATGATCCATAGGCTTGTCTACAAATGTAAGTTATCTGTATGTTATGTGTTGAGCATCAAAAATGTTACCACAGTGCACCCTGCTGGAAAAGAACAGTAATTTATATGGACTATATGCCTGTGCAAATGTATGTTTTCATAGTAGAAATTGGGACGTACAGAGTTAACTTGCAAACTCTGAGTAAATAAGTAAAGAGTTTTACGATTGTGTTTACCACAGCTAGAAGACAGAATGTCTACAGCTAGAGTTTCTTTCTATTGTCTTGAGACAGAGATAATTACTAGGTTTCACATGTAAAGTGTTTTTGTATTGGTCTGTGGCTTCCTAGCAGCTGTACATCTGAGAGATAAGTATTTTTCACAGACATGTGTTAAATTTTAAGTTCCTGTTAGCCTGGGAACTAAGGCAGAGGTGACAAGAATGATGTAATCTGAGATGACCCAGCAGAAATGTTTGATAGTAATTTAAGAACTATCTCAGAGAGAAAGTCTGGGCATTTTGTACTTGGCTCTGGACCTGTAAACATCTCACCAGCACTTGCCTTGCTCTGTAAGTAAGACTTAGATCATAGTATTTCTCTCAGAGATAGATAGGAAAACAATAAGATCAGTCTAGATGTTTTCTGTATTTATGTG
Source organism: Protopterus annectens (assembly GCF_019279795.1). NCBI lineage: Eukaryota > Metazoa > Chordata > Ceratodontiformes > Protopteridae > Protopterus > Protopterus annectens. Next base: position 1,224,526,598 of record NC_056745.1, read on the forward strand.
AGACTATCCTGCAATGTTGTCTTAAATTATTTCCTGTGATTCTGAACTCTGTTGTCACTGTATTGGGTTATTGAGTATTTTGGGTTATTATTAAATATATTTAAACCTTTTAATTGTGGCTGGATTTATTAGAGATATTTAACCTCTTAGCGTACTTGCATATGTATTTGGTAACACTGTACAGGCCACTCTTGAATAGCCTTAGTCTTGGACACACTTAGCATTTGGATAACAGTAACATTACACAGTAAGATTGGGCACCCTTTGGTAAGGGCTTTTATAGTAGCTGATAAGTAGTGGTTGATGGCAGTGATAACTACCTTATAGTCAGGGCAGAAGGGGGAATAGCTAGTAAACCTGTGCCAGCCTTCCTCAGTAGTATCTGTGCATTAGTATATAAATCAAATCTCAAAGTGTATATGTGTGTGTGTGTGTGTGTGTGTGTGTGTGTGTGTGTGTGTGTGTGTATACTTATCATCCTCTTAATGTACACATCCCTCACTGGTGTTAGTGGTGAGGATTGAAGCTCCTTGATTACTGGGCCAGTACAGGGGTGTCATCAGACCTCTATCCCGTTTCAAAACAGAAGGTGTCAGATGGGACCTCTATCCCATTTCAAAGTATGGATGTTGGTAGGGAACTGTCCTGTTTCAAACTAAGGACATTGGCTGGGGAATCTCACAGTAGGAGTTAGCAGGGGACTGAAAAACTGAAAAAGAGAGTGAAGACCTATGCCCTATTTCAAACTAAAGGTATCAACAAGGCCTTCTACGTTGTCAGAAGCGAACCCTTTCAAAAGCCAAAGTATCAATGATGTCAGTGGGGATCTCTATTCTATTTTAAAGCGAAGGTATAAGTGGGAATCACTATCCTCTTTCAAAGTGAAGGTGGCAACAGCAGCTACATCAAAGCAATCAGTGAGGACCTCTAACCTATTTCCATGTGAAGATGTCAACAAGGCCTTTCAAAGCAAAGATGAGAGTGGGAACATTTTCCGTGTTTCAGAGCAAATGTGTCAGCAGAAATCGGTTTACATTCATTTGATCGAGTGCACATTGCTTGATTGGGTATAATACCAAATTTTATGTGCAAATCTCGTCATACCTAACGGTCAAAATGTCATAAACAACACCAAATTCAACATTTCCGACTGCTCTACCACCTAAATGAGCGCTATCATGAGTCAAAAAGAGGGCGATATTTTGCGATTCACAACTCTTGCAATCGCTTTTTTGAGAATTTGCCGCACTGCTTTCGACAATACCTGATCGACAATCCATCGGCCAATCAAATGCATGTATACCACAGAAATCACTACACTATTTCAAAGTGAAGGCATCACTAGAAATCTCTACCCAATTTTAAAGTTAAGGTGGCAGCAGAGACTACTTCAAATGGAAGGTGGCAGCAGGGACTACAAAGCAAAGGTGGCAGTGGAGACCATATCAAAACAGAGCTGACAAATAGGATCTCTACCCTATTTCAAACAAAAGGTGTCAACAGGGATGTCTACCCAAATTCAAAGTGAAGGCATCAGAACAGGACTATTTCAATGCAAAGCCATCAGCTGTGACTACATCAAACCAAATACATCAAATGAGACTCTGGGACTCCCTTTTCTCATTATGTCCAGGCAGTGTAGTATCAATAGGCAACTGTAATTGAAAACAGGGCAGTGTCAACAAGCAGCCTAATTGTAGATGTTTGGAAACTATCAGCCAGGCAGTGTTCATTTTCAACTGTAATTGCAGCAGTGTTCAAGCTGCCACACAGGGCAGTGTGAAAATCAAATTGTAATTACAGCAGTTGTGTGAACTACTTGGCAGAGTGTGTCAAAGTAGTTGTAATTTCAGCAGTACAGACTGCCTTTTAGTCAGCTTGAGCACAACTGCAGCTATGACTGGGTGACAGTTTGCACACTGCTGCAGCAAGTTTCTTTCACTGTACTGCTGTTCAAGACAGGTTGCACACCTCTGCTGTTAAGAATGCTGTCATAATTGGACTGCGAGCTCTAACAGTTTGCACATATGAGAGTTTGATGCTACCACAAATGCAATCGCCTTTAGTACTGCCCACTGCTGTAATTATTCCTTCTAAGCAGTGCCCTGGCAGCTTGAATGCCATCGCATATATTTTGTGGTGATATATGACTGTAACAGTAAAGTGATGGTATTCCTCTGGCATTTGCACACTGCTTGATGGTTCTGTACACTGTTGCAATTACAAGTGTTTGTAAGCAGTGTCCTCATAATCTGAACACTGGTGCAAATATTTTGAGAGAATGTATGACTACCCATAACAGTAAAGTGATGGTGTTCCATTGGTGGTTATACATGACTTGATGGTTCTGCCCATTGCTGCAGATACTATTGCTTCTAAGAAAGCTTGCATCATCATTATCAATCCCCCTTTTTTCTTATTTTCCAAATGGGGTTGGGCTAACATCATCTGTTGCCATTTCTCTTGATTCATTGCCACTTTCTTACCTTCTTCAACAGTCATACCTGACTGCCGCAGGTCTTCTGTCACACAGTCCATCCATCTCTTTGCTGGACACACTCATTTCCTCTCGCCTTCTTCCTGTCTGTTCCAAAACATGTTAATCAGATTGTTTTCTGCTTTTCTGTACATGTGCCTGAACCACTGTTATCTATTCTCTTTAACCTTCTCTGCTTTGGCTTCTGCTCTGATGTCCTCATTTCTTCATCTGTGTCACTGTGTGGATCCTACCACCTGTCTCAGGAACTTCATATCCATCACCTCTTGCTTCCTCATCTACTCTGCTTTTACTGTCTATGCTTCTGTACCATGCAGTAGTTCTGATTGCACAACTGTTTTGTACACCTTGCTTTTCATCTTCTTAGGCATTCTTCTGTCATACACTACTACTGCCATTCTGTGTCATTTTTCTGCAATACCTGTAATTCTAGCTTTGATCACCTCATTCAGACTTCCCTTGTCCTCAACCAATCCCTCCCATATACTTGAAGCTGTTAACCTATGTCAGTGTTTTTCCTTCTCTGTCAATTCTTAGCTTGCTCTGATTCCCCAGTTTGCTGCCATCACAATTATTTTATCTGTGCTCAGTTTCATACCATGTGCCTTCAGTTTTACATTCCATTTCCCTATCCTTTGCCGAAGTTCTCGCTCAGAATCTGACTGTAATGCCACATTATCTGCATACATCAACTTTCTTAACCCTCCCATCCTTCCTGTTTGCTATTGTAGTCCTTAAACAGTATGAACATCAGTGGGCTCAGAGCTGATCTCTGATGCACACCCACTCTCACTCGGAACCCCTCCATGAGACCAAACACTGTTCATAATTGAAACATTTGGTCCTTGTACATAGCCTGCATTAATTCTTCCAATATTTCTGGGACTGGCCAAATCAGCTTTCTTCAGACCTTCTCATATGCTTTCTCCATGTCTAGGAATGCCCAGTTGAACTGTTATCTAATTTCTAACGTCTTCTTAACTATCTGTCTCACTGTCATTATGGGTTAAATTGTGTCCCATCCTGATATGAATCCAAACTGCTGATCTCCCATCTTATTTTCGACCACTTCTTGTATTCATTTATCAATCACCCTCTGTAGAATTTTCACCTGCAAAACCTGCAACCACAGGGAACCCTGAATCTCTTGCTGCTAAAAGGGACCCCTTTTGAGATGCATCCACACAGTGGGTGGGTTTCTCCTGTACCAGGCTCCCTGCACTGAGATGATTTGCTTTTCCAATCTTGTGGCCATTTTTTCTTTTCTTTCTTTTTTTTTTTAATATTTCCTCCACTGAGGAGGTGACTTTGGTGAAAAAAATGCCATCCAACAGATCTTTGCTTCAATCAAGGACCTGAATGGTTGCAATCTTCTTTTTGGAAAACTTCCCGCAAACAGGAGGTGACATCAGAAAAAAGCTGCAATATTTTAGGTCAGGTTCAGTGAAGCAAGGTCCTGAGTTGTTGTAACAAGCTCACATCACTTCCACATCAGCTGAATCTGCCTTTAAAAAAGGCATGTGCCGTGAGTAGCTTTTTTTGTTTTTGTCAGGTTTTTAAATCTAGTAAGGTTTCCATCACTCAATGGATTTGGATTCCAGGAGTATTTCAATTGTCCTTTTAAGGTCAGTTTAACAAAATGTCTTAAAATAGGGAGCTCCAGGCCAGTCATCAGGATAGGGTGGTGAAAAAAGGATTAGTAGGCCAACAAGTAACTCCAAAACAAAAGGAAAGTTTTTTTTTTTAATTTGTGAGGAAAGGGGCAGTATATATCTCAAGCTCTTAGCTAAAGAAATCTAGACAAAGAAAAAATAATGGGGTGATAAAGGACAAAATTAGGGAAAGATTTTTAAATATTGCTCTTATAAACTTAGAAAGATGATAGAATAAAAGGGTTTGCATTAGCATGCATTTTCTGAAGGATATGAAATCTTAAAATCAAATACCTGCCATTATTTAGAAACTTACATCCTCAATGATTTGCCAGAAAACTCATTTTATGAGGAACAAAGCAATAAAATAAGAGATAAAAATCTGGCATTCTGTGAAAATCTGGACAGCTGATATGCATGGGGGGGGGGGTGGAGCAGAGCAGAGGGGCTGAGATGTAAAAGCATACCTCTCAACCTCAAAGAGCAAGAAAGCGGGACAAAACTAAAATGATGGGGGACAAAGGGATACATTTTAAATTTTGCTCTTAAAAACAATAAGTTTTGCATTGGAAAGGTGGAGATCAGAAGGGCTAAGACAGAAAGCAATTGTTTACTATGTAAACATTGTATGATTTTGGGCCTTTGTCCCTAATTATTTTTTGACTTGGTGCCTGATTGTTGATTAAAGTTGATAGGTATCGGGGAAATGATGAAGTCCATAACCTCCACATATTTGCTTCTTACTGTTGTCTTCCTTCACATAATATAACTGTTATCGCCAATGTTTTTCTGTAATTTCTGTATGTGTGTGCATAATGAGAGTGTTAGCAAGGAAAGTGAATTTTAACCCTTTATTTTTGTCATGTGCTTTCTTTGTGCTTTTGATATCCTTTGTTATTGCAAGTGTATAAGAAGAAGTTGGTCCAGGATTTGTATGTATGTGTGTATGAGAGCAAGGGTGGTCTTGTAGAATACCGTGAAATTTGCCACACACACACACACACACACACACACACACACACAGATATATATATATATATATATATATATATATATATATATATTTTTTTTTTTTGTTTTTGCTTAAAAGGACACAGTGCAGACTGGAAAAGAAGTTGTTGACTGCAACTGAGCTGAAAATATAAGTATCTTGCTTTTTTTGATTATTTTTACAGATTACTGTTTTTAAAATTTAATATATATATATATAGCACTTTGTCTATTCTGTATCTTTACAAATCCTTATCTGTTTAAAAAACTTGTGTCTCTAGTGCTTGCTGGCTGTAGGCTATTGTTTTAACTGAAGCATTTCCTCTGTGTAATTATCTTTTGGCTAGTGGGGGCTGGTTCCTTTGTGTTCTGAAAAGCTGTTTTGGTATTTAAGCCCTAACTTTGATAGGGTTTCTGTCTTTACACACAGTGCAGACTAGAAAAGAAGTTGTTGACTGCAACTGAGCTGAAAATATAAGTATCTTGCTTTTTTGATTATTTTTACAGATTACTGTTTTTAAAATTTAATATATATATATATAGCACTTTGTCTATTCTGTATCTTTACAAATCCTTATCTGTTTAAAAAACTTGTGTCTCTAGTGCTTGCTGGCTGTAGGCTATTGTTTTAACTGAAGCATTTCCTCTGTGTAATTATCTTTTGGCTAGTGGGGGCTGGTTCCTTTGTGTTCTGAAAAGCTGTTTTGGTATTTAAGCCCTAACTTTGATAGGGTTTCTGTCTTTACACACAGTGCAGACTAGAAAAGAAGTTGTTGACTGCAACTGAGCTGAAAATATAAGTATCTTGCTTTTTTTGATTATTTTTACAGATTACTGTTTTTAAAATTTAATATATATATATATAGCACTTTGTCTATTCTGTATCTTTACAAATCCTTATCTGTTTAAAAAACTTGTGTCTCTAGTGCTTGCTGGCTGTAGGCTATTGTTTTAACTGAAGCATTTCCTCTGTGTAATTATCTTTTGGCTAGTGGGGCTGGTTCCTTTGTGTTCTGAAAAGCTGTTTTGGTATTTAAGCCCTAACTTTGATAGGGTTTCTGTCTTTACACACAGTGCAGACTAGAAAAGAAGTTGTTGACTGCAACTGAGCTGAAAATATAAGTATCTTGCTTTTTTGATTATTTTTACAGATTACTGTTTTTAAAATTTAATATATATATATATAGCACTTTGTCTATTCTGTATCTTTACAAATCCTTATCTGTTTAAAAACTTGTGTCTCTAGTGCTTGCTGGCTGTAGGCTATTGTTTTAACTGAAGCATTTCCTCTGTGTAATTATCTTTTGGCTAGTGGGGGCTGGTTCCTTTGTGTTCTGAAAAGCTGTTTTGGTATTTAAGCCCTAACTTTGATAGGGTTTCTGTCTTTACACACAGTGCAGACTAGAAAAGAAGTTGTTGACTGCAACTGAGCTGAAAATATAAGTATCTTGCTTTTTTGATTATTTTTACAGATTACTGTTTTTAAAATTTAATATATATATATATATAGCACTTTGTCTATTCTGTATCTTTACAAATCCTTATCTGTTTAAAAACTTGTGTCTCTAGTGCTTGCTGGCTGTAGGCTATTGTTTTAACTGAAGCATTTCCTCTGTGTAATTATCTTTTGGCTAGTGGGGGCTGGTTCCTTTGTGTTCTGAAAAGCTGTTTTGGTATTTAAGCCCTAACTTTGATAGGGTTTCTGTCTTTACACACAGTGCAGACTAGAAAAGAAGTTGTTGACTGCAACTGAGCTGAAAATATAAGTATCTTGCTTTTTTGATTATTTTTACAGATTACTCTTTTCAAAATTTAATATATATATATAGCACTTAGCACTTTGTCTATTCTGTATCTTTACAAATCCTTATCTGTTTAAAAACTTGTGTCTCTAGTGCTTGCTGGCTGTAGGCTATTGTTTTAACTGAAGCATTTCCTCTGTGTAATTATCTTTTGGCTAGTGGGGGCTGGTTCCTTTGTGTTCTGAAAAGCTGTTTTGGTATTTAAGCCCTAACTTTGATAGGGTTTCTGTCTTTACACACAGTGCAGACTAGAAAAGAAGTTGTTGACTGCAACTGAGCTGAAAATATAAGTATCTTGCTTTTTTGATTATTTTTACAGATTACTGTTTTTAAAATTTAATATATATATATATAGCACTTTGTCTATTCTGTATCTTTACAAATCCTTATCTGTTTAAAAAACTTGTGTCTCTAGTGCTTGCTGGCTGTAGGCTATTGTTTTAACTGAAGCATTTCCTCTGTGTAATTATCTTTTGGCTAGTGGGGGCTGGTTCCTTTGTGTTCTGAAAAGCTGTTTTGGTATTTAAGCCCTAACTTTGATAGGGTTTCTGTCTTTACACACAGTGCAGACTAGAAAAGAAGTTGTTGACTGCAACTGAGCTGAAAATATAAGTATCTTGCTTTTTTTGATTATTTTTACAGATTACTGTTTTTAAAATTTAATATATATATATATAGCACTTTGTCTATTCTGTATCTTTACAAATCCTTATCTGTTTAAAAAACTTGTGTCTCTAGTGCTTGCTGGCTGTAGGCTATTGTTTTAACTGAAGCATTTCCTCTGTGTAATTATCTTTTGGCTAGTGGGGGCTGGTTCCTTTGTGTTCTGAAAAGCTGTTTTGGTATTTAAGCCCTAACTTTGATAGGGTTTCTGTCTTTACACACAGTGCAGACTAGAAAAGAAGTTGTTGACTGCAACTGAGCTGAAAATATAAGTATCTTGCTTTTTTGATTATTTTTACAGATTACTGTTTTTAAAATTTAATATATATATATATAGCACTTTGTCTATTCTGTATCTTTACAAATCCTTATCTGTTTAAAAACTTGTGTCTCTAGTGCTTGCTGGCTGTAGGCTATTGTTTTAACTGAAGCATTTCCTCTGTGTAATTATCTTTTGGCTAGTGGGGGCTGGTTCCTTTGTGTTCTGAAAAGCTGTTTTGGTATTTAAGCCCTAACTTTGATAGGGTTTCTGTCTTTACACACAGTGCAGACTAGAAAAGAAGTTGTTGACTGCAACTGAGCTGAAAATATAAGTATCTTGCTTTTTTGATTATTTTTACAGATTACTGTTTTTAAAATTTAATATATATATATATAGCACTTTGTCTATTCTGTATCTTTACAAATCCTTATCTGTTTAAAAACTTGTGTCTCTAGTGCTTGCTGGCTGTAGGCTATTGTTTTAACTGAAGCATTTCCTCTGTGTAATTATCTTTTGGCTAGTGGGGGCTGGTTCCTTTGTGTTCTGAAAAGCTGTTTTGGTATTTAAGCCCTAACTTTGATAGGGTTTCTGTCTTTACACACAGTGCAGACTAGAAAAGAAGTTGTTGACTGCAACTGAGCTGAAAATATAAGTATCTTGCTTTTTTGATTATTTTTACAGATTACTGTTTTTAAAATTTAATATATATATATATATAGCACTTTGTCTATTCTGTATCTTTACAAATCCTTATCTGTTTAAAAACTTGTGTCTCTAGTGCTTGCTGGCTGTAGGCTATTGTTTTAACTGAAGCATTTCCTCTGTGTAATTATCTTTTGGCTAGTGGGGGCTGGTTCCTTTGTGTTCTGAAAAGCTGTTTTGGTATTTAAGCCCTAACTTTGATAGGGTTTCTGTCTTTACACACAGTGCAGACTAGAAAAGAAGTTGTTGACTGCAACTGAGCTGAAAATATAAGTATCTTGCTTTTTTGATTATTTTTACAGATTACTGTTTTTAAAATTTAATATATATATATATAGCACTTTGTCTATTCTGTATCTTTACAAATCCTTATCTGTTTAAAAACTTGTGTCTCTAGTGCTTGCTGGCTGTAGGCTATTGTTTTAACTGAAGCATTTCCTCTGTGTAATTATCTTTTGGCTAGTGGGGGCTGGTTCCTTTGTGTTCTGAAAAGCTGTTTTGGTATTTAAGCCCTAACTTTGATAGGGTTTCTGTCTTTACACACAGTGCAGACTAGAAAAGAAGTTGTTGACTGCAACTGAGCTGAAAATATAAGTATCTTGCTTTTTTGATTATTTTTACAGATTACTGTTTTTAAAATTTAATATATATATATATAGCACTTTGTCTATTCTGTATCTTTACAAATCCTTATCTGTTTAAAAACTTGTGTCTCTAGTGCTTGCTGGCTGTAGGCTATTGTTTTAACTGAAGCATTTCCTCTGTGTAATTATCTTTTGGCTAGTGGGGGCTGGTTCCTTTGTGTTCTGAAAAGCTGTTTTGGTATTTAAGCCCTAACTTTGATAGGGTTTCTGTCTTTACACACAGTGCAGACTAGAAAAGAAGTTGTTGACTGCAACTGAGCTGAAAATATAAGTATCTTGCTTTTTTGATTATTTTTACAGATTACTGTTTTAAAATTTAATATATATATATATATAGCACTTTGTCTATTCTGTATCTTTACAAATCCTTATCTGTTTAAAAACTTGTGTCTCTAGTGCTTGCTGGCTGTAGGCTATTGTTTTAACTGAAGCATTTCCTCTGTGTAATTATCTTTTGGCTAGTGGGGGCTGGTTCCTTTGTGTTCTGAAAAGCTGTTTTGGTATTTAAGCCCTAACTTTGATAGGGTTTCTGTCTTTACACACAGTGCAGACTAGAAAAGAAGTTGTTGACTGCAACTGAGCTGAAAATATAAGTATCTTGCTTTTTTGATTATTTTTACAGATTACTGTTTTTAAAATTTAATATATATATATATAGCACTTTGTCTATTCTGTATCTTTACAAATCCTTATCTGTTTAAAAAACTTGTGTCTCTAGTGCTTGCTGGCTGTAGGCTATTGTTTTAACTGAAGCATTTCCTCTGTGTAATTATCTTTTGGCTAGTGGGGGCTGGTTCCTTTGTGTTCTGAAAAGCTGTTTTGGTATTTAAGCCCTAACTTTGATAGGGTTTCTGTCTTTACACACAGTGCAGACTAGAAAAGAAGTTGTTGACTGCAACTGAGCTGAAAATATAAGTATCTTGCTTTTTTTGATTATTTTTACAGATTACTGTTTTTAAAATTTAATATATATATATATAGCACTTTGTCTATTCTGTATCTTTACAAATCCTTATCTGTTTAAAAAACTTGTGTCTCTAGTGCTTGCTGGCTGTAGGCTATTGTTTTAACTGAAGCATTTCCTCTGTGTAATTATCTTTTGGCTAGTGGGGGCTGGTTCCTTTGTGTTCTGAAAAGCTGTTTTGGTATTTAAGCCCTAACTTTGATAGGGTTTCTGTCTTTACACACAGTGCAGACTAGAAAAGAAGTTGTTGACTGCAACTGAGCTGAAAATATAAGTATCTTGCTTTTTTGATTATTTTTACAGATTACTGTTTTTAAAATTTAATATATATATATAGCACTTTGTCTATTCTGTATCTTTACAAATCCTTATCTGTTTAAAAAACTTGTGTCTCTAGTGCTTGCTGGCTGTAGGCTATTGTTTTAACTGAAGCATTTCCTCTGTGTAATTATCTTTTGGCTAGTGGGGGCTGGTTCCTTTGTGTTCTGAAAAGCTGTTTTGGTATTTAAGCCCTAACTTTGATAGGGTTTCTGTCTTTACACACAGTGCAGACTAGAAAAGAAGTTGTTGACTGCAACTGAGCTGAAAATATAAGTATCTTGCTTTTTTGATTATTTTTACAGATTACTGTTTTTAAAATTTAATATATATATATATATAGCACTTTGTCTATTCTGTATCTTTACAAATCCTTATCTGTTTAAAAAACTTGTGTCTCTAGTGCTTGCTGGCTGTAGGCTATTGTTTTAACTGAAGCATTTCCTCTGTGTAATTATCTTTTGGCTAGTGGGGGCTGGTTCCTTTGTGTTCTGAAAAGCTGTTTTGGTATTTAAGCCCTAACTTTGATAGGGTTTCTGTCTTTACACACAGTGCAGACTAGAAAAGAAGTTGTTGACTGCAACTGAGCTGAAAATATAAGTATCTTGCTTTTTTGATTATTTTTACAGATTACTGTTTTTAAAATTTAATATATATATATATAGCACTTTGTCTATTCTGTATCTTTACAAATCCTTATCTGTTTAAAAACTTGTGTCTCTAGTGCTTGCTGGCTGTAGGCTATTGTTTTAACTGAAGCATTTCCTCTGTGTAATTATCTTTTGGCTAGTGGGGGCTGGTTCCTTTGTGTTCTGAAAAGCTGTTTTGGTATTTAAGCCCTAACTTTGATAGGGTTTCTGTCTTTACACACAGTGCAGACTAGAAAAGAAGTTGTTGACTGCAACTGAGCTGAAAATATAAGTATCTTGCTTTTTTGATTATTTTTACAGATTACTGTTTTTAAAATTTAATATATATATATATAGCACTTTGTCTATTCTGTATCTTTACAAATCCTTATCTGTTTAAAAACTTGTGTCTCTAGTGCTTGCTGGCTGTAGGCTATTGTTTTAACTGAAGCATTTCCTCTGTGTAATTATCTTTTGGCTAGTGGGGGCTGGTTCCTTTGTGTTCTGAAAAGCTGTTTTGGTATTTAAGCCCTAACTTTGATAGGGTTTCTGTCTTTACACACAGTGCAGACTAGAAAAGAAGTTGTTGACTGCAACTGAGCTGAAAATATAAGTATCTTGCTTTTTTGATTATTTTTACAGATTACTGTTTTTAAAATTTAATATATATATATATAGCACTTTGTCTATTCTGTATCTTTACAAATCCTTATCTGTTTAAAAACTTGTGTCTCTAGTGCTTGCTGGCTGTAGGCTATTGTTTTAACTGAAGCATTTCCTCTGTGTAATTATCTTTTGGCTAGTGGGGGCTGGTTCCTTTGTGTTCTGAAAAGCTGTTTTGGTATTTAAGCCCTAACTTTGATAGGGTTTCTGTCTTTACACACAGTGCAGACTAGAAAAGAAGTTGTTGACTGCAACTGAGCTGAAAATATAAGTATCTTGCTTTTTTGATTATTTTTACAGATTACTGTTTTTAAAATTTAATATATATATATATATAGCACTTTGTCTATTCTGTATCTTTACAAATCCTTATCTGTTTAAAAACTTGTGTCTCTAGTGCTTGCTGGCTGTAGGCTATTGTTTTAACTGAAGCATTTCCTCTGTGTAATTATCTTTTGGCTAGTGGGGGCTGGTTCCTTTGTGTTCTGAAAAGCTGTTTTGGTATTTAAGCCCTAACTTTGATAGGGTTTCTGTCTTTACACACAGTGCAGACTAGAAAAGAAGTTGTTGACTGCAACTGAGCTGAAAATATAAGTATCTTGCTTTTTTGATTATTTTTACAGATTACTGTTTTTAAAATTTAATATATATATATATAGCACTTTGTCTATTCTGTATCTTTACAAATCCTTATCTGTTTAAAAACTTGTGTCTCTAGTGCTTGCTGGCTGTAGGCTATTGTTTTAACTGAAGCATTTCCTCTGTGTAATTATCTTTTGGCTAGTGGGGGCTGGTTCCTTTGTGTTCTGAAAAGCTGTTTTGGTATTTAAGCCCTAACTTTGATAGGGTTTCTGTCTTTACACACAGTGCAGACTAGAAAAGAAGTTGTTGACTGCAACTGAGCTGAAAATATAAGTATCTTGCTTTTTTGATTATTTTTACAGATTACTGTTTTTAAAATTTAATATATATATATATAGCACTTTGTCTATTCTGTATCTTTACAAATCCTTATCTGTTTAAAAAACTTGTGTCTCTAGTGCTTGCTGGCTGTAGGCTATTGTTTTAACTGAAGCATTTCCTCTGTGTAATTATCTTTTGGCTAGTGGGGGCTGGTTCCTTTGTGTTCTGAAAAGCTGTTTTGGTATTTAAGCCCTAACTTTGATAGGGTTTCTGTCTTTACACACAGTGCAGACTAGAAAAGAAGTTGTTGACTGCAACTGAGCTGAAAATATAAGTATCTTGCTTTTTTTGATTATTTTTACAGATTACTGTTTTTAAAATTTAATATATATATATATAGCACTTTGTCTATTCTGTATCTTTACAAATCCTTATCTGTTTAAAAAACTTGTGTCTCTAGTGCTTGCTGGCTGTAGGCTATTGTTTTAACTGAAGCATTTCCTCTGTGTAATTATCTTTTGGCTAGTGGGGGCTGGTTCCTTTGTGTTCTGAAAAGCTGTTTTGGTATTTAAGCCCTAACTTTGATAGGGTTTCTGTCTTTACACACAGTGCAGACTGGAAAAGAAGTTGTTGACTGCAACTGAGCTGAAAATATAAGTATCTTGCTTTTTTGATTATTTTTACAGATTACTGTTTTTAAAATTTAATATATATATATATAGCACTTTGTCTATTCTGTATCTTTACAAATCCTTATCTGTTTAAAAAACTTGTGTCTCTAGTGCTTGCTGGCTGTAGGCTATTGTTTTAACTGAAGCATTTCCTCTGTGTAATTATCTTTTGGCTAGTGGGGGCTGGTTCCTTTGTGTTCTGAAAAGCTGTTTTGGTATTTAAGCCCTAACTTTGATAGGGTTTCTGTCTTTACACACAGTGCAGACTAGAAAAGAAGTTGTTGACTGCAACTGAGCTGAAAATATAAGTATCTTGCTTTTTTTGATTATTTTTACAGATTACTGTTTTTAAAATTTAATATATATATATATATAGCACTTTGTCTATTCTGTATCTTTACAAATCCTTATCTGTTTAAAAAACTTGTGTCTCTAGTGCTTGCTGGCTGTAGGCTATTGTTTTAACTGAAGCATTTCCTCTGTGTAATTATCTTTTGGCTAGTGGGGGCTGGTTCCTTTGTGTTCTGAAAAGCTGTTTTGGTATTTAAGCCCTAACTTTGATAGGGTTTCTGTCTTTACACACAGTGCAGACTGGAAAAGAAGTTGTTGACTGCAACTGAGCTGAAAATATAAGTATCTTGCTTTTTTGATTATTTTTACAGATTACTGTTTTTAAAATTTAATATATATATATATAGCACTTTGTCTATTCTGTATCTTTACAAATCCTTATCTGTTTAAAAAACTTGTGTCTCTAGTGCTTGCTGGCTGTAGGCTATTGTTTTAACTGAAGCATTTCCTCTGTGTAATTATCTTTTGGCTAGTGGGGGCTGGTTCCTTTGTGTTCTGAAAAGCTGTTTTGGTATTTAAGCCCTAACTTTGATAGGGTTTCTGTCTTTACACACAGTGCAGACTAGAAAAGAAGTTGTTGACTGCAACTGAGCTGAAAATATAAGTATCTTGCTTTTTTGATTATTTTTACAGATTACTGTTTTTAAAATTTAATATATATATATATATAGCACTTTGTCTATTCTGTATCTTTACAAATCCTTATCTGTTTAAAAAACTTGTGTCTCTAGTGCTTGCTGGCTGTAGGCTATTGTTTTAACTGAAGCATTTCCTCTGTGTAATTATCTTTTGGCTAGTGGGGGCTGGTTCCTTTGTGTTCTGAAAAGCTGTTTTGGTATTTAAGCCCTAACTTTGATAGGGTTTCTGTCTTTACACACAGTGCAGACTAGAAAAGAAGTTGTTGACTGCAACTGAGCTGAAAATATAAGTATCTTGCTTTTTTGATTATTTTTACAGATTACTGTTTTTAAAATTTAATATATATATATATAGCACTTTGTCTATTCTGTATCTTTACAAATCCTTATCTGTTTAAAAAACTTGTGTCTCTAGTGCTTGCTGGCTGTAGGCTATTGTTTTAACTGAAGCATTTCCTCTGTGTAATTATCTTTTGGCTAGTGGGGGCTGGTTCCTTTGTGTTCTGAAAAGCTGTTTTGGTATTTAAGCCCTAACTTTGATAGGGTTTCTGTCTTTACACACAGTGCAGACTAGAAAAGAAGTTGTTGACTGCAACTGAGCTGAAAATATAAGTATCTTGCTTTTTTTGATTATTTTTACAGATTACTGTTTTTAAAATTTAATATATATATATATAGCACTTTGTCTATTCTGTATCTTTACAAATCCTTATCTGTTTAAAAAACTTGTGTCTCTAGTGCTTGCTGGCTGTAGGCTATTGTTTTAACTGAAGCATTTCCTCTGTGTAATTATCTTTTGGCTAGTGGGGGCTGGTTCCTTTGTGTTCTGAAAAGCTGTTTTGGTATTTAAGCCCTAACTTTGATAGGGTTTCTGTCTTTACACACAGTGCAGACTAGAAAAGAAGTTGTTGACTGCAACTGAGCTGAAAATATAAGTATCTTGCTTTTTTGATTATTTTTACAGATTACTGTTTTAAAATGTAATATATGTATATATAGCACTTTGTCTATTCTGTATCTTTGTCTATTCTGTATCTTTACAAATCCTTATCTGTTTAAAAGTTGTGTCTCTAGTGCTTGCTGGCTGTAGGCTATTGTTTTAACTGAAGCATTTCCTCTGTGTAATTATCTTTTGGCTAGTGGGGGCTGGTTCCTTTGTGTTCTGAAAAGCTGTTTTGGTATTTAAGCCCTAACTTTGATAGGGTTTCTGTCTTTACACACAGTGCAGACTGGAAAAGAAGTTGTTGACTGCAACTGAGCTGAAAATATAAGTATCTTGCTTTTTTGATTATTTTTACAGATTACTGTTTTTAAAATTTAATATATATATATATAGCACTTTGTCTATTCTGTATCTTTACAAATCCTTATCTGTTTAAAAGCTTGTGTCTCTAGTGCTTGCTGGCTGTAGGCTATTGTTTTAACTGAAGCATTTCCTCTGTGTAATTATCTTTTGGCTAGTGGGGGCTGGTTCCTTTGTGTTCTGAAAAGCTGTTTTGGTATTTAAGCCCTAACTTTGATAGGGTTTCTGTCTTTACACACAGTGCAGACTAGAAAAGAAGTTGTTGACTGCAACTGAGCTGAAAATATAAGTATCTTGCTTTTTTGATTATTTTTACAGATTACTGTTTTTAAAATTTAATATATATATATATAGCACTTTGTCTATTCTGTATCTTTACAAATCCTTATCTGTTTAAAAACTTGTGTCTCTAGTGCTTGCTGGCTGTAGGCTATTGTTTTAACTGAAGCATTTCCTCTGTGTAATTATCTTTTGGCTAGTGGGGGCTGGTTCCTTTGTGTTCTGAAAAGCTGTTTTGGTATTTAAGCCCTAACTTTGATAGGGTTTCTGTCTTTACACACAGTGCAGACTGGAAAAGAAGTTGTTGACTGCAACTGAGCTGAAAATATAAGTATCTTGCTTTTTTGATTATTTTTACAGATTACTGTTTTTAAAATTTAATATATATATATATAGCACTTTGTCTATTCTGTATCTTTACAAATCCTTATCTGTTTAAAAACTTGTGTCTCTAGTGCTTGCTGGCTGTAGGCTATTGTTTTAACTGAAGCATTTCCTCTGTGTAATTATCTTTTGGCTAGTGGGGCTGGTTCCTTTGTGTTCTGAAAAGCTGTTTTGGTATTTAAGCCCTAACTTTGATAGGGTTTCTGTCTTTACACACAGTGCAGACTAGAAAAGAAGTTGTTGACTGCAACTGAGCTGAAAATATAAGTATCTTGCTTTTTTGATTATTTTTACAGATTACTGTTTTTAAAATTTAATATATATATATATAGCACTTTGTCTATTCTGTATCTTTACAAATCCTTATCTGTTTAAAAGTTTGTGTCTCTAGTGCTTGCTGGCTGTAGGCTATTGTTTTAACTGAAGCATTTCCTCTGTGTAATTATCTTTTGACTAGTGGGGGCTGGCTGGTTCCTTTGTGTTCTGAAAAGCTGTTTTGGTATTTAAGCCCTAACTTTGATAGGGTTTCTGTCTTTACACACAGTGCAGACTGGAAAAGAAGTTGTTGACTGCAACTGAGCTGAAAATATAAGTATCTTGCTTTTTTGATTATTTTTACAGATTACTGTTTTTAAAATTTAATATATATATATATAGCACTTTGTCTATTCTGTATCTTTACAAATCCTTATCTGTTTAAAAACTTGTGTCTCTAGTGCTTGCTGGCTGTAGGCTATTGTTTTAACTGAAGCATTTCCTCTGTGTAATTATCTTTTGGCTAGTGGGGCTGGTTCCTTTGTGTTCTGAAAAGCTGTTTTGGTATTTAAGCCCTAACTTTGATAGGGTTTCTGTCTTTACACACAGTGCAGACTAGAAAAGAAGTTGTTGACTGCAACTGAGCTGAAAATATAAGTATCTTGCTTTTTTGATTATTTTTACAGATTACTGTTTTTAAAATTTAATATATATATATATAGCACTTTGTCTATTCTGTATCTTTACAAATCCTTATCTGTTTAAAAAACTTGTGTCTCTAGTGCTTGCTGGCTGTAGGCTATTGTTTTAACTGAAGCATTTCCTCTGTGTAATTATCTTTTGGCTAGTGGGGGCTGGTTCCTTTGTGTTCTGAAAAGCTGTTTTGGTATTTAAGCCCTAACTTTGATAGGGTTTCTGTCTTTACACACAGTGCAGACTAGAAAAGAAGTTGTTGACTGCAACTGAGCTGAAAATATAAGTATCTTGCTTTTTTGATTATTTTTACAGATTACTGTTTTTAAAATTTAATATATATATATAGCACTTTGTCTATTCTGTATCTTTACAAATCCTTATCTGTTTAAAAAACTTGTGTCTCTAGTGCTTGCTGGCTGTAGGCTATTGTTTTAACTGAAGCATTTCCTCTGTGTAATTATCTTTTGGCTAGTGGGGGCTGGTTCCTTTGTGTTCTGAAAAGCTGTTTTGGTATTTAAGCCCTAACTTTGATAGGGTTTCTGTCTTTACACACAGTGCAGACTAGAAAAGAAGTTGTTGACTGCAACTGAGCTGAAAATATAAGTATCTTGCTTTTTTTGATTATTTTTACAGATTACTGTTTTTAAAATTTAATATATATATATATAGCACTTTGTCTATTCTGTATCTTTACAAATCCTTATCTGTTTAAAAAACTTGTGTCTCTAGTGCTTGCTGGCTGTAGGCTATTGTTTTAACTGAAGCATTTCCTCTGTGTAATTATCTTTTGGCTAGTGGGGCTGGTTCCTTTGTGTTCTGAAAAGCTGTTTTGGTATTTAAGCCCTAACTTTGATAGGGTTTCTGTCTTTACACACAGTGCAGACTAGAAAAGAAGTTGTTGACTGCAACTGAGCTGAAAATATAAGTATCTTGCTTTTTTGATTATTTTTACAGATTACTGTTTTTAAAATTTAATATATATATATATAGCACTTTGTCTATTCTGTATCTTTACAAATCCTTATCTGTTTAAAAACTTGTGTCTCTAGTGCTTGCTGGCTGTAGGCTATTGTTTTAACTGAAGCATTTCCTCTGTGTAATTATCTTTTGGCTAGTGGGGGCTGGTTCCTTTGTGTTCTGAAAAGCTGTTTTGGTATTTAAGCCCTAACTTTGATAGGGTTTCTGTCTTTACACACAGTGCAGACTAGAAAAGAAGTTGTTGACTGCAACTGAGCTGAAAATATAAGTATCTTGCTTTTTTGATTATTTTTACAGATTACTGTTTTTAAAATTTAATATATATATATATAGCACTTTGTCTATTCTGTATCTTTACAAATCCTTATCTGTTTAAAAACTTGTGTCTCTAGTGCTTGCTGGCTGTAGGCTATTGTTTTAACTGAAGCATTTCCTCTGTGTAATTATCTTTTGGCTAGTGGGGGCTGGTTCCTTTGTGTTCTGAAAAGCTGTTTTGGTATTTAAGCCCTAACTTTGATAGGGTTTCTGTCTTTACACACAGTGCAGACTGGAAAAGAAGTTGTTGACTGCAACTGAGCTGAAAATATAAGTATCTTGCTTTTTTGATTATTTTTACAGATTACTGTTTTTAAAATTTAATATATATATATATAGCACTTTGTCTATTCTGTATCTTTACAAATCCTTATCTGTTTAAAAACTTGTGTCTCTAGTGCTTGCTGGCTGTAGGCTATTGTTTTAACTGAAGCATTTCCTCTGTGTAATTATCTTTTGGCTAGTGGGGGCTGGTTCCTTTGTGTTCTGAAAAGCTGTTTTGGTATTTAAGCCCTAACTTTGATAGGGTTTCTGTCTTTACACACAGTGCAGACTAGAAAAGAAGTTGTTGACTGCAACTGAGCTGAAAATATAAGTATCTTGCTTTTTTGATTATTTTTACAGATTACTGTTTTTAAAATTTAATATATATATATATAGCACTTTGTCTATTCTGTATCTTTACAAATCCTTATCTGTTTAAAAACTTGTGTCTCTAGTGCTTGCTGGCTGTAGGCTATTGTTTTAACTGAAGCATTTCCTCTGTGTAATTATCTTTTGGCTAGTGGGCCTGGTTCCTTTGTGTTCTGAAAAGCTGTTTTGGTATTTAAGCCCTAACTTTGATAGGGTTTCTGTCTTTACACACAGTGCAGACTGGAAAAGAAGTTGTTGACTGCAACTGAGCTGAAAATATAAGTATCTTGCTTTTTTGATTATTTTTACAGATTACTGTTTTTAAAATTTAATATATATATATATAGCACTTTGTCTATTCTGTATCTTTACAAATCCTTATCTGTTTAAAAACTTGTGTCTCTAGTGCTTGCTGGCTGTAGGCTATTGTTTTAACTGAAGCATTTCCTCTGTGTAATTATCTTTTGGCTAGTGGGGGCTGGTTCCTTTGTGTTCTGAAAAGCTGTTTTGGTATTTAAGCCCTAACTTTGATAGGGTTTCTGTCTTTACACACAGTGCAGACTGGAAAAGAAGTTGTTGACTGCAACTGAGCTGAAAATATAAGTATCTTGCTTTTTTGATTATTTTTACAGATTACTGTTTTTAAAATTTAATATATATATATATAGCACTTTGTCTATTCTGTATCTTTACAAATCCTTATCTGTTTAAAAACTTGTGTCTCTAGTGCTTGCTGGCTGTAGGCTATTGTTTTAACTGAAGCATTTCCTCTGTGTAATTATCTTTTGGCTAGTGGGGGCTGGTTCCTTTGTGTTCTGAAAAGCTGTTTTGGTATTTAAGCCCTAACTTTGATAGGGTTTCTGTCTTTACACACAGTGCAGACTGGAAAAGAAGTTGTTGACTGCAACTGAGCTGAAAATATAAGTATCTTGCTTTTTTGATTATTTTTACAGATTACTGTTTTTAAAATTTAATATATATATATATAGCACTTTGTCTATTCTGTATCTTTACAAATCCTTATCTGTTTAAAAAACTTGTGTCTCTAGTGCTTGCTGGCTGTAGGCTATTGTTTTAACTGAAGCATTTCCTCTGTGTAATTATCTTTTGGCTAGTGGGGCTGGTTCCTTTGTGTTCTGAAAAGCTGTTTTGGTATTTAAGCCCTAACTTTGATAGGGTTTCTGTCTTTACACACAGTGCAGACTGGAAAAGAAGTTGTTGACTGCAACTGAGCTGAAAATATAAGTATCTTGCTTTTTTTGATTATTTTTACAGATTACTGTTTTTAAAATTTAATATATATATATATAGCACTTTGTCTATTCTGTATCTTTACAAATCCTTATCTGTTTAAAAAACTTGTGTCTCTAGTGCTTGCTGGCTGTAGGCTATTGTTTTAACTGAAGCATTTCCTCTGTGTAATTATCTTTTGGCTAGTGGGGGCTGGTTCCTTTGTGTTCTGAAAAGCTGTTTTGGTATTTAAGCCCTAACTTTGATAGGGTTTCTGTCTTTACACACAGTGCAGACTGGAAAAGAAGTTGTTGACTGCAACTGAGCTGAAAATATAAGTATCTTGCTTTTTTGATTATTTTTACAGATTACTGTTTTTAAAATTTAATATATATATATATAGCACTTTGTCTATTCTGTATCTTTACAAATCCTTATCTGTTTAAAAACTTGTGTCTCTAGTGCTTGCTGGCTGTAGGCTATTGTTTTAACTGAAGCATTTCCTCTGTGTAATTATCTTTTGGCTAGTGGGGGCTGGTTCCTTTGTGTTCTGAAAAGCTGTTTTGGTATTTAAGCCCTAACTTTGATAGGGTTTCTGTCTTTACACACAGTGCAGACTGGAAAAGAAGTTGTTGACTGCAACTGAGCTGAAAATATAAGTATCTTGCTTTTTTGATTATTTTTACAGATTACTGTTTTTAAAATTTAATATATATATATATAGCACTTTGTCTATTCTGTATCTTTACAAATCCTTATCTGTTTAAAAACTTGTGTCTCTAGTGCTTGCTGGCTGTAGGCTATTGTTTTAACTGAAGCATTTCCTCTGTGTAATTATCTTTTGGCTAGTGGGGGCTGGTTCCTTTGTGTTCTGAAAAGCTGTTTTGGTATTTAAGCCCTAACTTTGATAGGGTTTCTGTCTTTACACACAGTGCAGACTGGAAAAGAAGTTGTTGACTGCAACTGAGCTGAAAATATAAGTATCTTGCTTTTTTGATTATTTTTACAGATTACTGTTTTTAAAATTTAATATATATATATATAGCACTTTGTCTATTCTGTATCTTTACAAATCCTTATCTGTTTAAAAACTTGTGTCTCTAGTGCTTGCTGGCTGTAGGCTATTGTTTTAACTGAAGCATTTCCTCTGTGTAATTATCTTTTGGCTAGTGGGGGCTGGTTCCTTTGTGTTCTGAAAAGCTGTTTTGGTATTTAAGCCCTAACTTTGATAGGGTTTCTGTCTTTACACACAGTGCAGACTAGAAAAGAAGTTGTTGACTGCAACTGAGCTGAAAATATAAGTATCTTGCTTTTTTGATTATTTTTACAGATTACTGTTTTTAAAATTTAATATATATATATATAGCACTTTGTCTATTCTGTATCTTTACAAATCCTTATCTGTTTAAAAAACTTGTGTCTCTAGTGCTTGCTGGCTGTAGGCTATTTTGTCCCACCCTCCCTCCCTGTTGGTGGCTTGCTCTTATACTTGGTGGCTTTGCAGTTGCCCGCCCCTACTGTGACACTCCTCCCAGTCTAGTGTCATTAGCTCATTCTGCCTAATACAGAGAGAACATTTGATAAGGCCTTCTGTTCCTCCTTTTTCCCTTTCAAAAAGTAAAACAAAACTTTTTTTTTTTCTTTCGCCTGAACCTCCTTGTGTTCTGACTGTGCTTCTCAAACATTTTGGAATTATACAGTATATTTCAGAGCATTTATTATAACTGTAATAGCCTTAATATTGCTACAACTCAAGTGCTCTAGGTTGCACTGCATCTGAAGTGTTTGTGTGTTTTAGCTGCTTTTCTGTATATATAGACTTTTCTGTTTCTTTTACTAAATAAGCTCTGTAAAGTTGTTTTATTGCATTTCTGCCTTTATTTCTGAGTTTTTTTTGCACTTTTAAAGTTTGTTTTTGCTTAGTTTAATTGGTAGGCTACACACTCAAGTGCGCTAGCCGAATTAAAGCATTTACTGTGTTTCTGTACCTAATTTCTGCTACTTTGTAAAAAAAAAAAAAAAAATTCCTTGTTTCCTGCCTTTACTGAACTAGAATAGTCCAGTCTTCAGGTATTGCTGATCTCTGGGCTGTGTCATAGTTCCTGTGTTGCCCATATCCTTATTTGGATAGGAGGAAGCTTCTTTGTTCACCAGTGAGAGTGGGGAGCTCTGAGCAGCCTATCTGTCCCTTGAGGAGTGGTTCCAGCCCAGTGACCTGTAGCTTATGGGCCGTTTTGGGCCATTTCCTATCTCTTTCTAACCCCCGCTTTAAAGCCAGCTTTAGCGCACTTTTGCGCTTGTAATTTAAAGTTTGTCCTGTTTTTGCATTTACCTGTTGAGGCTACACACTCAAGCACGCTAGCCTGTGTCACATATTTACTGCATTTTCCTGCTATTTGTTGAAAAAAGAAAAAAAAATTATTATCCTTGTTTCCGTCTTTCCTGACCTAGAGTAGTCCAAATACAGGCTTTGCTGTATTCTGGACTTTTGGAAATTTCCTGTGTTGTCCATTTCCTTTCTTGGATAGAGGGAGGTTTCTTTGTTCACCAGTGGCAGTGGGGAACTTAGAGCAGCCTATCTATCCCTGGAGGAGTGTTCCCAGCACAAGAATCTGGTAGTCTATTGGCCATTTTGGACCAATTTCTAGCTCTTTCAAATCCCCCTGTATAAAACCCGCTTTGGCGAGGTTTTTGCGCTTGTTACTACTCAGCCAAGCTCCTCGTGGTCCTGCAGAGTGGTGCTAGCAGCAGAGAGGCTAAAAAGTGACTGCTAACCTGATAAAAGTGTTTTTTCCTGCCACTACCTGGGCGACTGTCCGATCTAGCTAAACTGCAAATATTTCTGCTTCTTGAACTGTTTCAAACTGTCTAAAGTTGTTTTTGCACCTGCACTTTTAAAGTTTGTCCTGTTTGTTGCATTTACTTGTTGAGGCTACACACTCAAGTGCGCTAGCCTGTGTTACATATTTATTGCAATTTCCTGCTGTTTGTTGCAAAAAAAGAAAAAAAAAAAGTTATCCTTGTTTCCCATCTTTCCTGACCTAGAGTAGTCCAAATACAGGCTTTGCTGTATTCTGGACTTTTGGAAAGTTCCTGTGTTGCCATTTCCTTTCTTGGATAGAGGGAGGCTTCTTTGTTCACCAGTGGCAGTGGGGAGCTTGGAGCAGGCTATCTGTCCCTGGAGGAGTGTTCCCAGCACAGGAATCTGGTAGTCTGTTGGCTGTTTTGGGCCAATTTCTAGCTCTTTCAAGTCCGCCTGTATAAAACCCGCTGTAGCACGGCTTTGCGTGATTTTGTGCATAGCGCTTCATCGAGCAGCGCCGCTTATTTGGGTTTGAGCCTTGGAACTGATCTAGTTCTCATAATAAACACCCTATTCCTATGCTAAAGCCTAGCACTTGCTCACTAAAGCAATTATATAAGTCAGCACTAAAAAATTAAAAGCACTACACCCTCACAAACTCCCCTTGAGTAACTTGTTCCCCATTGGCCTTTTTTTCAATTATAAAGGAATTCCCAATACTATTCTAGCATGTCCAAAGGTCAGTTGTCAATCTCCTCTCCGGTCCAGCTGGTGAACCTGGGAATCTTGAGGCAATGTTACAACTGCCTAATGTACACAGACAACCCTCTCCTCCTCCCAACAAATTCCAACACATGTGAGAGATGCAACCATATAGCCAAACTGGAGGCTAAGCTCTCTCAACTCAGTACTGGCGTAACCAGTCAGGAGGAGAAGGAAACCACACTCACTACAATTCCAGTCTCACATAGACCTACCACGACAGCAAACCAAACACATAAACACACAAAAACATACTTGGAGGCTCTAAATAAAAATCTGCCTAAGCAGCAAAGACCTCCAAAGCAGACACCCAAGCAACCGCTACCCCAAAACAAAACACATGCAACACATAGCTCACAAAGCCAGTGTGCCGAACAGTCACAGCCCTTAAGGCTAAACAACACACCTGATACACTTGTAATAGGTGACTCTATCATCAGGCACACTGACGTCCCGCTCACCAGGCTGAACAAGGAGAAGGTCACGGTGAGCTGCCTATCGGGTGCTAGGATCCGCCACATAACACAAGCACTCAGGTCACTCCAAGGCAAGTACAAATATGACTCAGTCATTGTCCATGCTGGTGTGAATGACCTGAGACGTACCTCCCTGGACTACATGAAAAGAGACATAGAGGAGCTCTCTGGGCATGTAGCCCAGGCCAGTATGACCCTGACCTTGAGTAGCATCTTACCCTCACCAAGAATGATGCCACAGTATGAAGACAAGATTATCAATTTCAACAATTGGCTTAAGTATTGGTGTCATTCAAAGGGGATCCAATGCCTGTCAGCCTGGGATGACATGCTCGACAAGCCACGATGCTTCGCTAGGGACGGCTTGCACCTGTCACCCGTGGGCTATAGGAGATTGGCAAAGGCTCTTGCTACCCCCATAGTGCCTTTTTTAGGCAAGGCTCAAAAGACAAACCCACCTCCATAGGTATCACAAGGGATAAGAAACTAAGAGTAATGCTACTCAACGCCAGAAGTCTAAACCTCAAGATGCACGCACTCGAAACTCTCCTTAGCATGGAGAACATCGATATCTGTGCAGTAACAGAAACCTGGTTCAAGGCTCTCGAGAGCACCCCAGCACTACCAGGTTATACCTCATACCATGCTTTTCGCCCCAAAACTTGGACCGAACCACAAAAGGAGGGGAGTATCAATATTCGTCAAAGATACCCACACCTCCAGGTTGGTGGCACAGCACGAAGCATCAGAGACTATCCATGTGCAACTAACAGTGGGTAAAACTGCCTTCCAGTTTATAGCCTGCTACAGACCACCCTCCCAAACCCAGGAACCCCACTCGGCCTTCCTGAGAACACTGGAAAATATGAAGGTCTCTCCAAACACCATTATATTGGGTGACTTCAACTACCCAACCATAGACTGGGAGCATTACTCTAGCTCCAACACCCTAGCCCAAAGGTTCCTAGAATTTATAAACTCAAATGCTATGGAACAACTTGTTACCACTCCCACAAGAGGGAAAACATACTGGACCTGATCATCACCAACATGGGGACTCTATGCTCCAGACCAGAAGTGTATCCCTCACTGGTAAGATCAGACCATAAACTAATCTCACTGGATATTCACATCCCGACCCCACCCCATGCCCAGAAAACCACAGTGAAAAACTTCTCTAAAGCAAATTTCACACTCCTCAAAACCGAGGTGGAATCCTTCAAAGCCCCGGCCTCTGGATAATCGGCCCAGACCACAAAATCCTTTATAAACGCATTCTATGAACACCTTCAGGAATGCATGGATCATGCAATCCCAAATAAAACCAAGACCCAATCCTCCAAAGGCAGACGTCCTGTCTGGTGGACCCCAGCCATAAACAAACTATACAATAGAAGGAGGAAGCTACTACATGACAGAGCAAAATCCCAAAAAGGGAAGGCATCTCTGATCAGTATTAGCAAAAACTACGGGCACTCATAAAATCGTCTAAGGCCAGCTTCGAGAGAAAAATTGCACAGGACACTAAGGATAATCACAAGGCTTTCTTTAGTTATGTTAGGAACCTGGGTGGGAATTCCCAGATATGCTCAGAATTAGTCCAAAATGACAAAAAATACACCGAACCCACAGACATTGCCAACATCCTAGCTGACAGGTTCAGCGCAAACTTCTCCCCCCCCTCCCCACCAAAAGGGCTAATATCTATCCCAGCAGAGTGCTGCTCCCCTGACATCTCAGATGCTCAGGTAAGAGCTGCCCTCTCCAAAGCAAGAAACACAGCATCAATGGGACCAGACGGTGTCCCGGGCTGCGTCCTACATGAACTCCAAGAAGAGCTAAACCCAAACCTAAAACTACTGTTCAATCTCAGCCTTACTACAGGATATGTACCCAAAGAGTGGCGTACAGCAACAGTGGTCCCTCTCCACAAAGGTGGTGCCTCAACGGATCCTGGAAACTATCGCCCCATAAGTCTCACTAGCTTGGTCTGCAAAGCTATGGAAAGGATCATCATGGACCTTATAAATAAAGATATTGGGGACCTACAGACACTGGATCCTACCCAGTTCGGCTTTGTTAAGGGCAGATCCTGCCTCTTAAACCTGGTCAATTTCTTTGAAACAGTCACCAAGGCCATTGACAAGGGGAAGGTGGTCCACACAGCCTACCTGGACCTCGCAAAAGCCTTCGATACAATACCCCACTCGGGCATTATAGATAAGCTCACCAGCTTAAATATAAACCCCTATGTCACTAGATGGGTTGCAAACTGGCTCAAGGACAGAACCCACATGGTTAGAATAGCTGGAGCCATGTCAGACTCCAAACCAGTTACAAGTGGCGTCCCACAAGGCTCAGTCTTGGGACCTCTCTTGTTCGGTATATATTTCTCGGAGGTACAGGCCAACATGGAAGGACTGTGGCTGACCAAGTTCGCAGATGACTGCAAACTGGGCACCATAATAGACTCTCCAGCTGACACAAGCATCCTCCAAAAGGGCCTCATAGAAACAGACAACTGGTGCCAGAGCCATGGCCTCAAGCTAAATGCCAAAAGTGTATAGTCATCCCTTTGGCAAAAACAAAGTGCCCACAAATTACCACATAGGTGGTAATCCATTAAGTACAGAAGAAGTAATTAGGGACCTGGGGACCCAAGTTGATAGCAATCTCTCATTTGACAACCACGTGGCCAAAGTGGTTAGAAAAACATTTTATATAGCCCACCTAATCATGAAGGGATTCACATCTAGATCAGGGAGGTCATCGTGCCTCTTTACTCATCCCTCATCAGGCCCATAATTGAGTACAATGCCCCTTTTGGGATGTACCTTACCAGACACCTGCAGCAACTGGAAAGACCCCAAAAGTACCTCACCAAGAGGATCAAGGGGCTCAAACAGATGCCGTATGCTGCCCGGTTAAAGAAACTCCAGCTCTACTCAGTGGCATACCGCCTGCTCAGAGGCGATCTGTGCCTGACTTATAAAGCCATGTCCAACCCGGAATTAATGGACATGCTGCACCTCAGAAAATCCAAATCCCATCGAGCTACGCGCTCGAGGGACTTAAACCTCAGCACTGAAATAAATAGGACATGCTGGAGGGACAGATTCATAACCCAGAGGCTCCCTTCACTCTGGAATAAAATCCCAGTCCAGGTTAGGCAGAGTCCCTCTTTGACTCTCTTCAAGAGGAATCTTGATGAGTGGATGGGAGATCGTAGGTTTACCCTGGGTATCACTTCTGTGTCACTGTTAGACAGAAGCGCAGTATACTAACCTCGAAAAAGAGCATAGCAAAATTCATTTAAAATGGGTGGCGAAAGCCATACACACTCTGGCTAGGCTTATAAATGCCTAGGGCAGATAGCCTAGTATGAACCTATGAACCTATGAACCTATAAAATCTACAGATGATATTAAAACTTGATTTTCTAGCATGTCATTTAGTTTCAGGCCTTATAAACCTTATTTAAGGTTTGTCCTTAAGACAATGCATGGTAATACTTGTTTCTTGGGGTTAGTATAGAGTGGGGTGAAGGTTGCGTGCATTTTTTTTTTGTATGGGGGATTGTAGATTCTATGGTTTATGCAGATTTGTTTTAAAGCTATA